>NC_042632.1:4644963-4956239 GCF_901001135.1 Rhinatrema bivittatum
TCTACTAAAATCCAGCGTACTTTTGTTTGCGCCTGGAGCGCAAACAAAAGTAGGCTATTCGCGCTCGTTTTAAAATCCACCCCTTAGAGAATAGCCACTGCCATTAGCAATGGTTACATGGAATAGACTTAGTTTTTGGGTACTTGCCAGGTTCTTATGGCCTGGATTGGCCACTGTTGGAAACAGGATGCTGGGCTTGATGGACCCTTGGTCTGACCCAGTATGGCATGTTCTTATGTTCTTACTGATGCAATTAATAGCAGTGGCTATTCCCTAAGTATAATTGATTAATAGCCAATAATGGACTTCTCCTCCACGAACTTATCCAAACCTTTTTTGAACCCAGCTACACTAACTGCACTAACCACCTCCTCTGGCAACAAATTCCAGAGCTTTATTGTGCGTTGAGTGAAAAAGAATTTTCTCCAATTAGTCTTAAATGTGTTACTTGCTAACTTCATTGAATGCCCCCTAGTCCTTCTATTATTCGAAAGTGTAAATAACCGAGTCACATCTACTTGTTCAAGACCTCTCATGATCTTAAAGACCTCTATCATATACCCCCTCAGCCGTCTCTTCTCCAAGCTGAACAGCCCTAACCTCTTCAGCCTTTCCTCATAGGGGAGCTGTTCCATCCCCTTTATCATTTTGGTTGCCCTTCTCTGTACCTTTTCCATCGCAACTATATCTTTTTTGAGATGCGGCGACCAGAATTGTACACAGTATTCAAGGTACGGTCTCACCATGGAGCGATACAGAGGCATTATGACATTTTCCGTTCTATTAACCATTTCCTTCCTAATAATTCCTAACATTCTGTTTGCTTTTTTGACTGCTGCAGCACACTGAGCTGACGATTTTAAAGTATTATCCACTATGATGCCTAGATCTTTTTCCTGGGTGGTAGCTCCTAATATGGAACCTAACATTGTGTAACTACAGCAAGGTTATTTTTCCCTATATGCAACACCTTGCACTTGTCCACATTAAATTTCATCTGCCATTTGGATGCCCAATCTTCCAGTCTTGCAAGGTCCTCCTGTAATGTATCACAGTCTGCTTGTGATTTAACTACTCTGAATAATTTTGTATCATCGGTAAATTTGATAACCTCACTCGTCGTATTCCTTTCCAGATCATTTATATAAGCACTGGTCCAAGTACAGATCCCTGAGGCACTCCACTGTTTACCCTTTTCCACTGAGAAAATTGACCATTTAATCCTACTCTGTTTCCTGTCTTTTAACCAGTTTGTAATCCACGAAAGGACATCACCTCCCTTCCCATGACTTTTTAGTTGTCGTAGAAGCCTCTCATGAGGGACTTTGTCAAATATATTTGAAAATCCAAATACACTACATCTACCGGTTTACCTTTATCCACATGTTTATTAACCCCTTCAAAAAAATGAAGCAGATTTGTTAGGCAAGACTTCCCTTGGGTAAATCCATGTTGACTGTGTCCCATTAAATCATGTCTTTCTATATGCTCTACGATTTTGATCTTGAGAATAGTTTCCACTATTTTTCCCGGCACTGAAGTCAGGCTCACTGGTCTATAGTTACCTGGATTGCCCCTGGAGCCTTTTTTAAATATTGGGGTTACATTGGCCACCCTCCAGTCTTCAGGTACAATGGATGATTTTAATGATAGGTTACAAATTTTAACTAATAGATCAGAAATTTCATTTTTTAGTTCCTTCAGAACCCTAGGATGCATACCATCCGGTCCAGGTGATTTGCTACTCTTTAGTTTGTCAATCTGGCCTACTACATCTTCCAGGGTCTCAGTGATTTCGTTTAGTTCGTCTGAGTCTTCACCCCTGAAAACCATCTCTGGAACTGGTATCTCCCCAACATCCTCATTAGTAAACACGGAGGCAAAGAATTTATTTAGTCTTTCTGCAATGGCCTTATCTTCCCTAAGAGCCCCTTTAACCCCTCTGTCATCTAATGGTCCAACCGACTCCCTCACAGGTTTCTTGCGTTGGATATATTTAAAAAGGTTTTTATTATGAGTTTTTGCCGCTATGGTCAACTTCATTTCAAATTCTCTCTTCGCCTGTCTTATCAATGTTTTACACTTACCTTGACAATGCTTATGTTTTATCCTATTTTCTTCAGATGGATCCTTCTTCCAATTTTTGAAGGATTTTTTTTGGCTAAAATAGCCTCTTTCACCTCACCTTTTAACCATGACGGTAATCGTTTTGCCTTCCTTCCACCTTTCTTAATGCGCGGAATACATATGAACTGCGCCTCTAGGATTGTATTTTTAAACAATGTCCAAGCCTGTTGAAACACTTTTAACCTTTGCAGCTGCACCTTTCAGTTTTTTTCTAACTATTTTCCTCATTTTATCAGTTTCCATTTTTAAAATTTAGTGTTAGAGCTGCAGATTTACTTATTGTCCCCCTTCCAGTTATTAGTTTAAATTTGATCATGTTATGATCACTGTTGCCAAGTGGCCCCACCATCGTTACTTCTTTCACCAAATCTTGCGTTCCACTAAGAAATCTAAAATAGCTCCCTCTCTTGTTGGTTCCTGAACCAATTGCTCCATGAAGCAATCATTTATTACATCCAGGAACTTTATGTCTCTAGCAAGTCCTGATGTTATATTTACCCAGTCAATATTGGGGTAATTGAAATCTCCCATTATTATTGCACTGCCAAATTGGTTTGCTTCCCTGATTTCTCTTAGCATTTCTTCATCTGTCTGACCATATTGTCCAGGTGGACGGTAGTATACTCCTATCACTATACTCTTACCCAACACACATGGGATTTCTACCCATATAGATTCTACTGAGCATTTACTGTCTTGTATGATCTTTATCCTGTTGGACTCTATACCCTCCCGGACATAAAGTGCCACACCCCCACCAAGTTGATCCTCCCTATCATTGCGATATAATTTGTACCCTGATATAGCACTGTCCCGTTGGTTATCCTCCTTCCACCAAGTCTCTGTGATGCCAATTATGTCAATCTCATCATTTGCTGCTATACACTCTAACTCTCCCATCTTACTTCTTAGACTTCTGGCATTGGCATATAGACATTTCAAAGTGTGGTTTTTGCTTGTTTTAACAACCTGCTTTTCAGTTGTTTGGGATAATTCGGAAATCATTAGCTTTGGTGATTTTTTACATATAGGCATATGAACTATGTTTGCTTTTGATGGAACCTCTCTGTTGGGATGCGCTAACTCTCCTGTTTCATTACAGGATACATTTCTCCGAACCATGCACTGCTGAGTGACTGTCGTCTTTCCCCCTTGTTCTAGTTTAAAAGCTGCTCTATCTCCTTTTTGAAAGTTAGTGCCAGCAGCTTGGTTCCACTCTGGTTAAGGTGGAGCCTGTCCTTTTGGAAAAGTCTCCCCTTTCCCCAAATGTTTCCCCAAATGTTTCCTTACAAAGCTGAATCCCTCTTCCCTGCACCATCGTCTCATCCACCCATTGAAACTCTGGAGCTCTGCCTGCCTCTGGGGACCTGCACGTGGAACAGGAAGCATTTCAGAGAATGCCAGCCTGGAGGTTCTGGATTTCAGCTTCCTACCTAAAATCCTAAATTTGGCTTCCAGAACCTCTCTCCCACATTTTCTTATGTCGTTGGTGCCCACATGTACCACGACAGCCGGCTCCTCCCCAGCACTGTCTATAATCCTATCTAGGTGACGCATGAGGTCTGCCACCTTCGCACCAGGCAGGCAAGTTACCAGGCGGTTTTAATGTCCACCAGCCACCCTGCTATCTACATTTCTAATAATTGAATCACCAACTATGATGGCCGGCCTAGCCCTTCCCTCCTGGGCAGTAGCCCTGGGAGATTTGTCCTCAGTGCGAGAGGACAATACATCACCTGAAGAGCAGGTCCTTGCTACAAGATCACTTCCAGCTGCACCAGGGTGATGTTCTCCTACTGGGAGACCTTTCTGATCCAAGGCAGCACTGGGGCTGCCAGAATGGATTTGGGACTTGGCTACTATGTCCCTGAAGGTCTCGTCAATGTACCTCTCTGTCTCCCTCAGCTCCTCCAAGTCTGCTACTCTAGCCTCCAGAGATCGGACTTGTTCCCTGATAGCCAGGAGCTCTTTGCACCGAGTGCACATATACAATCTCTCACCGGCGGGTAAAAAATCATACATGTGACACTCAATGCAAAAGACTGGAAAGCCCCCCTCTTGCTGCTGGACTGCTGCTTTTATCTTAGTATTATTGAGTTCCTAGTTAAGTTTAGGATACTAAGGAAGTTGGAATGAGATACGTCTTTGTGCATCACTTCTATCAATGGAAAGCTGCTACCTGGCCACATCTCTTTGACCACAGAACCTGTCCAGTTACACACTAGGGCTTACATTGCAACTAGTAGAGTGGGGTCCCGCTTTCCACCAGTCCTGCCTCCAAAAGGTGATACCATCTGCAGTGTTCCCCTGGCGACTACGTCCTCTGGCTCCATACGCTGCTTATGAGGACGTGTTCTCTAAGCAGAAAGCTGACCTCCTGCCGTCTCTTCGAAAGTTTGACTGTCCAATTGATCTCCTTCCTGGAACCACGCCTCCTCGTGAACGCACCTATCCTTTGTCTTTACCCGAGACAAAAGCAATGACTGAGTATATTCAGGAGAATCTTGCCAAAGGATTTATTTGTCCATCAACAGCTCTCACTGCAGCGGGATTCTTTTTCGTGACCAAGGAAGATGGGTCACTGTAATAAATCTGCTGTTAGACTGCGGAGTTAGCAATCTGTTTTTATTGGCTCCTAAAGAAGGAGGAGTCAGCAATCTTGTAGTGTCTCAGATATCGTCTTGCTAAGGAGTAGCAATCTGTAATGAATCTGATAAAGTTGTGGGTGGATCCCTGGGCCGGTGGCAGATGACCACGCCCCCGGGAGGATATCCCGAGATGGCCCACCGGCTAGGCTTGAGTATGGAGACAGACACACATTAGTTCTTTTATTAAACAGGTTTTTCAAACCACTGGAGGTGGCAGTAGTGAGCAGATATGCCTGGCAGGGCTGTAGTCCCTCAGGTACTGGAACAATGATCCCAGGATGAGTGAGCTGTTGAGAAACTGTAGAAAGTGAGTAGGCAGAGTAGACAGAGTTCATGAACAGAACTAGATGACAAAACTCACGTAAGGTCTTAAGGAAGCTCAGGAGCTGGAAAGGTTTAGGCCCTCGAGGAGCGAGTGCCTGGTTCCAGGGAAAGCTCTGAGAAAGTGATGGTAACTCACAAATGTTTGTAGCAGCGATAGCTTCCAGGCAGTAGAGAATCTTCAGAGTGTCCAGGAACATGGGCCCTCGAGGAGCGAGTACCGGTTCCTATCTGTAATCTTAAAGAAAAGAAAAGAGTGAGGCCCCCGAGGAGCGGGTACCTCTGGTAAGTCCGAGGAGGCAGAGTAGCTTGGATAGCCGAAGCGAGTCCTTCCTAACTCAGATTGTTAGCGAAAGAGACCTTTAAATATTGGAAGCGGATGATGTCATCTCAGGGGGGATGCCCCTGAGGTTCGCGCTCTTGCTGGTACTTCAATCAGAGCGCTCGCCCTAGGTCTTCAGGCAACATGGCGGATCTGCAACGTCGAGCCGGTCCGGGGAAGCTGGAGGGAGAAAGCATGGAGACGCCGCGGCAGCCAGCCGTCCATCAGGCCCGGAGGAAGTCACCACAGAGGTAAAGAGGGCAGAGTGAGGACGTCGAGCATTGATGGTCGCAACAGTCACTTAGGCCATGTATTGACTACTGCGGCCTAAACGCCATCACCCGTAAAGATAAATATCCCTTATCGCTGATATCTGAATTGTTCGACCATCTCCACGATGCCTCCATTTTCACAAAGCTGGATTTACACGGGTCTTATAAACTGGTGAGGATTCGCCCCGACGATATATGGAAAACTGCTTTTCACATCAGGGACGGTCACTACGAATACTTGGTGATGCCCTTTGGCCTCTGTAACGTGCCCGCAGTATTCCAACGAATGATGAACGAGATTTTTAGAGACCTATTGTACACTAAAGTCGTAGCTTATCTGGACGATATCCTCGTCTTTTCCAGAGACTTTGACACTCATCGCGCCGACGTACGAACTTTCCTCCATCGTCTTCGTGAAAATCATCTGTTTCCAAAATTGGACAAATGTCTGTTTGAAAAGTCCAGCCTGCCTTTCCTGGGTTACATAATCTTCCCTTATCTCCCACTACTGATTATCCCTGTCCCTCTCTATGAACATAGAATACTTAAATAGACAAGGTCCTAGTTGTTGCGATCTTTGCTGTCCGACGTCTCCACTCCACCCTCTTTACCTCTTGGCGACTCCCTCTCTGCTCGCTGGAAGCTTTGGTTGCCGCAGCGTCATCCTGCCGTTTTCCTCCAGCGTCTCCGGACTGGCTAGACGCTGCACTCCGCCATGTTCCCCGACTGAAGTACCAGCAGTGGCATGAACCTCAGGGGCATCCCCCTGAAATGATGTCATACGCTTCGGATATATAAGGTCTTTGAAATCGCTAACTAATCGACAGGCCAATACAGTAAGGAGCGGTAGGAAGAGCTGCGTTAGTGCTAGGCGCACCCGCGGTTGCCCCACGCACAGTCTGGCTCACCTACCGCTCGATACTGTATTTAAATAGCTTGCAAATGCAAGCTGCATCCAAGAAGTGTCCATGAAGCGTTAGGCCCGCGCAACCCATTTTACTGTATAGAGTGCTATATGGTATCCTGGGTGCGCTGGCCTAACGCTTCACGGACACGCTGGTATCTGTCATTTCAAATGTCATTTCAAATGACATTTGAAATGACAGGTACCAGGAAGTGGACGGTTCTCCTATGCTCAGGATTGCCAGTCCTCTCTCCCCTCCTCCTGAAGCAAGGTGCGTAAAGCAGCCTTGCTTCGGGAGGAGGGGAGAGAGGACTGGCGAAAGCGGCCCCTGTGCGTGCAATTGGGCCGCTCAAGAAGTGACTTCACATGCCGTGACGCCAAACGTCATGACATCACGCCTTGAGCGGCCCAATTGCATGCACAGGGGTCACTTTCGCCCGTGCAGGCATCCATCTTCGCCGGCAGCTCCGGGAGGCAGGGGAGCCGCGGTTCGCCGATGTCAGTCTCCGGAGGGGGGCTGCAAGAAGAGTAAGTTGCTTCGTTGCTTTACACTGCAAGTCCTCTCTCCCCTCCTCCCGAAGCAAGGCGCGTAAAGCAGACTGGCAATCCCGAGCGTAGGAGACCGGCCACTTCATTGATACTTTTTTTTTTTTTGCTTTTTCGATTTTTTCCGCTTTCGTTGCTTCGGGAGGAGGGGAGAGGACTGGGGCTGCTCCGGAGACCAGCACCCATGGACGCGGCCAGGGCAGGTGAGCGGCGGCTGGGGGAAAGTTTGCCGCCTACACTTACCCCTGCCTCTAACGCAGGGGTAAGGGTAGGTGGTAAGTTAGCAGGTTAAACGCGAGGCAAAATGGCAGGTTAAAAAAGCGATAGTCGGGGCGCACGTTACTGTATGGGAGAGAATAGCTAATTCGATCGTTTACATCTAAAATATATGCCGCGGGCGGAAGGGGTTACCCGGTGATTTAAAGAGGCGGTAAGAATGGGTTAAAGGGGCTTGTGTATCGCGGGTTGGACTAACGCGGCTGAAAAGTGAGTAGAAAGCGGGTTAGGAGCAGGGTAACTGTGGCCGCACTTTACTGTATTGACCTGCGAGTTAGCAAGGGTTACTCTACCTAAGCTACTCTGCCTCCTCGGACTTTCCAGGGGTACCCGCTCCTCGGGGGCCTCGCTGTCTCTTTGCTTTTCAGGTTGCAGGTTGGAACCGGTTAGGGATGTGAATCGGGCTTCGGATGATTGAAAATATCGGATGATATTTTCAAAATCTTTAGAAATCGGGGGCTCCCCCAAAACAATAGGAAAACCCCATGATATTGATCGTGGGGGTTCTCATCGTTTTGGGGGAGGGCGGGCAAAATGGCACACAAAAATAACCTTTAAACCCACCCCAACCCTTTAAACCCTTTGCTTCCCCACCCTCCCGACCCCCCAAAAACATTTTACAGGTACCTGGTGGTCCAGTGGGGGTCCTGAGAGCGATCTCCCGCTCTCGGGCCGTCGGCTGCCACTAATCAAAATGGCGCCGATGGCCCTTTGCCCTTACCATGTGACAGGATATCCGTGCATTGGCCGGCCCCTGTCACATGGTAGGAGCACTGGATGGCCCGCGCCATTTTTAAAGATGGCGCCGGCCATCCAGTGCTCCCTCCATGTGACAGGGGCCGGCCAATGGCACGGGCAAAGGCCATCGGCGCCATTTTGATTAGTGGCAGCCAACGGCCCGAGAGTGGGAGATCGCTCTCGGGACCCCCACTGGACCACCAGGTACCTGTAAAATGTTTTTTGGGGGGGTCGGGAGGGTGGGGGAAACAAAGGGTTTAGTTTTAAAGGTTCAGAGTGGGTTTTTTGTTTATCGGCTGGGGTGCAGCCGATAAACAAAACCGCGATCGGGCCCGATGCAAAAAAACCCACATGTGAATCGGAACAGGAATCCGAACCGATTCCGGTTCCGATTCACATCTCTAGAACCAGTACTTGCTCCTCAAGGGCCCATGTTCCAGGACTTGCTTCTGAATACTTCTTTTGCCTGGAAGTCATCGCTGCCTACAACACCAGTGAGTTACCATCTCTCTCTCAGAGCTTTCCCTGGAACCAGGTACTCACTCCTCGAGGGCCTAATTCATTCCAGCTCCTGGGCTGCTTCCAAGAGACTGTTGTGTGAGTGTTACCATCTAGGTTCCATACCTGAACTGCATATCCTGCCTTCTCACTATATTCAGTTTCTCTACAGCTCAGCCATCCTGGGATTGCTGTTCCAGTATCTGAGGGACTACAGCCCATCCGGGCACTACCTGCTCACTACTGCCACCTCTGGTGGTTCCATATACTGTTTAATAAAAGAATTAGTGTGTGCCTGTCTCCAACTTCTGAGCCTGACCGGTGGTCCCTCTCGGGATCTTCCCCCGGGGGCGTGGTCATCTGCCACCGGCCCAAGGATCCATCCACAACTACCTCAAATAATAACACATTGCTAACTCCATGGATCCGGCACAACTCAATGCCTTGCAGGCAATACCAGGCCTGGCCCAGCGCATTGTGAAGCAGCAAGACGCCTTGGAGAAACTTACTTCAGCGTTTCATCAGCTACACACACAGAAGATTCAAACCACAGCTTCCAACCAAGAAGGTCAGTTACAGGAGGTAACTTTGAAGACTGCTGTACCATTGGCGGCTTCAATTTGCTTCTCTGGAGAAATCCAGAAGACCAGGGGCTTTTTAAACCAGTGCTGCATGCATTTTGCCTTACAGCCATCTTTATTTCCCTAGGCTCTCTCCAAGACTACCTACATCCTTTCATACCTGGATGGTAGGTCCTTGTCTTGGGCATCTACCTTGTAGGAATGCAAGAACACCATCTTGCAGGACATAGAAGGATTTATGGACTTATTTAAATCCGTTTTCGATGTTCCTGCTCAAACCTGTGTTGCCGGTTCTGCTTTGGTTGAATTGAAGCAAGGCAACAGATCATTGGCTGAATTTACCATAGATTTCAAACTCTTGCGGCAGAACTCCGCTGGGACCCCAAATGTCTCAAGACTCTCTTTTGCAGAGGCCTGGATACCTGGTTAAAGGACGAGCTGGCTGCTCGCAAAACACCTGACTCGCTGGATGAATTAGTAGCCTTGGCCACTCGGATTGATTATCGGCTCCCGGACAAAGTGAAAGAAATCCGTCTAAGGTGTTACCTGGGTTGAAACAGGCTAGTGCTACCTATGCACCTCGGATGATTCTAGTAATCCCTACTGCTGATACAGATGAACCTATGCAACTTGGTCATGGAAGTTTGACCTTCAAAGAGAAAAGATTTCGGAAGAAGCGCAGTCTTTGCATGAACTGTGGTCAAGCCGGCCATGATATCTCTATGTGCTCTATTCGTCCTGAAAAATGGACAGGCCTAAGTCCTGCAGGAGGACCGTTCCTATGCCATACTGCGACTCGGGGGCCTCGCTCTCTCTTTGCTTTTCAGGTTGCAGGTTGGAACTGGTACTCGCTCCTCGAGGGCCCATGTTCCCGGACTTGCTTCTGAATGTTAGGAATCTGTGTTGCGGGCTCCTGAAGGAGGGAGGAGCTAGCAATCTGTTAGAAAAGCTCTGTGATAGAGCTGAGAGTTAGCAATCTGTAATTTTAGCAATGTGTAATTTTAATCAGACTAAGTTTCATTCCTTTAAAGCTCAGCAAAAGGATGAAAGTACAATGATAAAGGTAATCTTGTAACCTAAACTATAAGAATGTGAATCGGAAATGACTCAGTACACTTACCAATTTATATCATTTACAAACTATGTTACCGACCCTAAAATGGCACCTATGTAACTTAAGATACGTTAGCCTCATTTTATGTGCCTTGATGTAAACCGTTGTGACGGTTTCCCACCAAATGACGGTATAGAAAAAATGTTAAATAAATAAAATAAATAAATCTGTAATAAATCTGCTGTTAGACTGCGGAGTAGCAATCTGATATGCCCGGCAGGGCTGTAGTCCCTCAGGTACTGGAACAGCAATCCCAGGATGACTGAGCTGTTGAGAAACTGTAGAAAGTGAGTAGGCAGAGTAGACAGAGTTCATGAACAGAACTAGATGACAAAACTCACGTAAGGTCTTAAGGAAGCTCAGGAGCTGGAAAGGTTTAGGCCCTCGAGGAGCGAGTGCCTGGTTCCAGGGAAAGCTCTGAGAAAGTGATGGTAACTCACAAATGTTTGTAGCAGCGATAGCTTCCAGGCAGTAGAGAATCTTCAGAGTGTCCAGGAACATGGGCCCTCGAGGAGCGAGTACCGGTTCCTATCTGTAATCTTAAAGAAAAGAAAAAGAGTGAGGCCCCCGAGGAGCGGGTACCTCTGGTAAGTCCGAGGAGGCAGAGTAGCTTGGATAGCCGAAGCGAGTCCTTCCTAACTCAGATTGTTAGCGAAAGAGACCTTTAAATATTGGAAGCGGATGATGTCATCTCAGGGGGACGCCCCTGAGGTTCGCGCTCTTGCTGGTACTTCAATCAGAGCGCTCGCCCTAGGTCTTAATCTGAAAGGTTTAGGCCCTCGAGGAGCGAGTGCCTGGTTCCAGGGAAAGCTCTGAGAAAGTGATGGTAACTCACAAATGTTTGTAGCAGCGATAGCTTCCAGGCAGTAGAGAATCTTCAGAGTGTCCAGGAACATGGGCCCTCGAGGAGCGAGTACCGGTTCCTATCTGTAATCTTAAAGAAAAGAAAAAGAGTGAGGCCCCCGAGGAGCGGGTACCTCTGGTAAGTCCGAGGAGGCAGAGTAGCTTGGATAGCCGAAGCGAGTCCTTCCTAACTCAGATTGTTAGCGAAATAGAGACCTTTAAATATTGGAAGTGGATGACGTCATCTCAAGGGGACGCCCCTGAGGTTCGCGCTCGTGATGGTACTTCAATCAGAGTGTGCACGTGCGCCCTAGGTCTTCAGGCAACATGGCGGATCTGCAACGTCGAGCCGGTCTGGGGACGCCGGAGGGAGATGTCATGGAGACGCCGTGGCAGCCAGCTGTCCATCAGACCCGGAGGGAGTCGCCACAGAGGTAAAGAGGGCGGAGTGAGGACGTCAAGCAGTGATGGTCGCAACAGTATCCCCCTTCAAAGGGCAATCTCCTCTTCCAGTACCAGGCTTAGGTTTAGAAGGATGCGCGGGTGGAACTGATGAAGCATCTCTTTGTCCAAGAGATTGGTCTGAGGCTCACAAGAGTTTTCTTCGGGGCCGAAACCTTCCCACTTTAGTCTTGCCTCTTTTACGAACATCCAAAACCTCTTCAACTTTGTATTCTAAGTCGTCCTCTGCATTGATAACAGGTGGATCTTGAGATTTGGAAGAAAATTCATTGAGTATGAGTGGTTTCAAGAGGGAAACATGAAAGGCGTTGTGGATGTTTAGTCCAGGTGGTAGCTTCAGACGATAGGTGACCTGGCCAATACATTGAAGGACTTGGAATGGTCCCATGTAGCGAGGGGCAAACCGAGAGGAGGGTAGTTTGAGTCTTAGGTGCTTCGTAGACAACCAGACCTTGTCTCCTGGCTTGAAGACTGGAGCTTGCGCATGGTGTGCGTCGTAGTACTTCTTAGCATGGTCACTCATTTTGATTAGCATATCTTTAGTCTGAATCCACAGTTTATGGATATCATCAGCAGTGGATTGAGCTGCTGGAGACGTCACTGACAGCTTCAGTGGAAGTGGCGGTGTAGGAGAACGTCCATATACTACTGCAAATGGTGACTTCCCAGTAGAAGTTGCTGGATGAGAGTTGATGGCGAATTCAGCCCATGGAAGCAATTCGGCCCAGTTGTTCTGTCGAGACGTGACATAGGCTTGTATATATTGCTTCATTGTACGATTAATCCGTTCCGTCTGGCCATTCGACTGCGGATGGTAGGCTGAAGTGTAATCCAGAGTGATGTCGAACAACTTGCACAAGGCCCTCCAAAATCATGCCGTGAATTGAGACCCATGGTCAGAGATCATGTGCGAAGGTAAACCATGGAGGTGGAATATGTATGTCCTGCAAAATAGGGTCCTTAAGAACATAAGAACATAAGAAAATGCCATACTGGGTCAGACCAAGGGTCCATCAAGCCCAGCATCCTGTTTCCAACAGTGGCCAATCCAGGCCATAAGAACCTGGCAAGTACCCAAAAACTAAGTCTATTCCATGTTACCATTGATAATGTCAGTGGCTATTCTCTAAGTGAACTTAATAGCAGGTAATGGACTTCTTCTCCAAGAACCTATCCAATCCTTTTTTAAACACAGCTATACTAACTGCACTGACCACATCCTCTGGTAACAAATTCCAGAGTTTAATTGTGCGTTGAGTAAAAAAGAACTTTCTCCGATTAGTTTTAAATGTGCCCCATGCTAACTTCATGGAGTGCCCCCTAGTCTTTCTACTATCCGAAAGAGTAAATAATCGATTCACATCTACCCGTTCTAGACCTCTCATGATTTTAAACACCTCTATCATATCCCCCCTCAGTCGTCTCTTCTCCAAGCTGAAAAGTCCTAACTTCTTTAGTCTTTACTCGTAGGGAAGTTGTTCCATTCCCCTTTCTTATGTTCTTATGTTCTTATCATTTTGGTAGCCCTTCTCTGTACCTTCTCCATCGCAATTATATCTTTTTTGAGATGCGGCGACCAGAATTGTACACAGTATTCAAGGTGCGGTCTCACCATGGAGCGATACAGAGGCATTATGACATTTTCCGTTTTATTCACCATTCCCTTTCTAATAATTCCCAACATTCTGTTTGCTTTTTTGACTGCCGCAGCACACTGAACCAACGATTTCAATGTGTTATCCACTATGACACCTAGATCTTTTTCTTGGGTTGTAGCACCTAATATGGAACCCAACATTGTGTAATTATAGCATGGGTTATTTTTCCCTATATGCATCACCTTGCACTTATCCACATTAAATTTCATCTGCCATTTGGATGCCCAATTTTCCAGTCTCACAAGGTCTTCCTGCAATTTATCACAATCTGCTTGTGATTTAACTACTCTGAACAATTTTGTGTCATCTGCAAATTTGATTATCTCACTAGTCGTATTTCTTTCCAGATCATTTATAAATATATTGAAAAGTATGGGTCCCAATACAGATCCCTGAGGCACTCCACTGTCCACTCCCTTCCACTGAGAAAATTGTCCATTTAATCCTACTCTCTGTTTCCTCTCTTTTAGCCAGTTTGCAATCCATAAAAGGACATCGCCACCTATCCCATGACTTTTTACTTTTCCTAGAAGCCTCTCATGAGGAACTTTGTCAAACGCCTTCTGAAAATCCAAGTACACTATATCTATCGGTTCACCTTTATCCACATGTTTATTAACTCCTTCAAAAAAGTGAAGCAGATTTGTGAGGCAAGAATTGCCCTGGGTAAAGCCATGCTGACTTTGTTCCATTAAACCATGTCTTTCTATATGTTCTGTGATTTTGATGTTTAGAACACTTTCCACTTTTTTTCCTGGCACTGAAGTCAGGCTAACCGGTCTGTAGTTTCCCGGATCACCCCTGGAGCCCTTTTTAAATATCAGGTTACATTTGCTATCCTCCAGTCTTCAGGTACAATGGATGATTTTAATGATAAGTTACAAATTTTTACTAATAGGTCTGAAATTTCATTTTTTAGTTCCTTCAGAACTCTGGGATGTATACCATCCGGTCCAGGTGATTTACTACTCTTCAGTTTGTCAATCAGGCCTACCACATCTTCTAGGTTCACCGTGATTTGATTCAGTCCATCTGAATCATTACCCATGAAAACCTTCTCCATTACGAGTATCTCCCCAACATCCTCTTCAGTAAACACCGAAGCAAAGAAATCATTTAATCTTTCCGTGATGGCCTTATCTTCTCTAAGTGCCCCTTTAACCCCTCGATCATCTAACGGTCCAACTGACTCCCTCACAGGCTTTCTGCTTCAGATATATTTAAAAAAGTTTTTACTGTGAGTTTTTGCCTCTACAGCCAACTTCTTTTCAAATTCTCTCTTAGCCTGTCTTATCAATGTTTTACATATAACTTGCCAATGTTTATGCTTTATCCTATTTTCTTCTGTTGGATCCCTCTTCCAATTTTTGAATGAAGATCTTTTGGCTAAAATAGCTTCTTTCACCTCCCCTTTTAACCATGCCGGTAATTGATTTTGCCTTCTTTCCACCTTTCTTAATGTGTGGAATACATCTGGACTGTGCTTCTAGAATGGTATTTTTTAACAATGACCACGCCGCTTGGACATTTTTACTTTTGTAGCTGCTCCTTTCAGTTTTTTTCTAACAATTTTTCTCATTTTATCAAAGTTTCCCTTTTGAAAGTTTAGCACGAGAGCTGTGGATTTGCACACTGTTCCTCTTCCAGTCATTAAATCAAATTTGATCATATTATGATCACTATTGCCAAGCGGCCCCACCACCGTTACCTCTCTCACCAAGTCCTGTGCTCCACTGAGAATTAGATCTAAAATTGCTCCATCTCTCATCGGTTCCTGAACCAATTGCTCCATAAAGCTATCAATTATTCCATCCAGGAACGTTATCTCTCTAGCGTGACCCGATGATACATTTACCCAGTCAATATTGGGGTAATTGAAGTCTAACAAAAGAATGAAGCAAAACCTTGCACATAAGCAAGTAACCCAAAATGAACGTGCAAGGATGAATCTAATAGTTCCACCAAAGTCTGGTGGAACTATTAGATTCATCCTTGCACGTTCATTTTGGGGTAATTGAAGTCTCCCATTATTACTGCACTACCAATTTGGTTAGCTTCCCTAATTTCTCTTAGCATTTCATTGTCCGTCTCACCATCTTGACCAGGTGGACGTTAGTATACCCCTATAGTCTTCCCCGACACACAAGGGATTTCTACCCATAAAGATTCAATTTTGTATTTAGTCTCATGCAGGATATTTATCCTGTTGGACTCTATGCCATCCCGGACATAAAGTGCCACACCTCCTCCCGAGTGCTCCTCTCTGTCATTGCGATATAATTTTTACCCCGGTATAGCACTGTCCCATTGGTTATCCTCTTTCCACCACGTCTCTGAGATGCCAATTAAGTCTATGTCATCATTCACTGCTATACATTCTAATTCTCCCATCTTACTTCTTAGACTTCTGGCATTAGCATACAAACATTTCAAAGTTTGTTTTTTGTTTGTATTTTCATTCTGCTTTTTAATTGATAGGGATAAGTTTGAATTTTTTAGCTCAGGTGAGTTTTTAGTTACAGGCACTTGGACTGCTTTTCTAATTATTGGAACCTCACTGTCGGGATGCTCTAATTCTAATGCATCATTAGTATCCTTTAAAGATAACTCTCTCAGAATCATGCGCTGCTAAGCGACTGTCGACTTTCCCCTTTGTTCTAGTTATCTCCTTTTTCAAGGTTAGCGCCAGCAGTCTGGTTCCACCCTGGTTAAGGTGGAGCCCATCCCTTCGGAAGAGACTCCTCCTTCCCAAAAAGGTTCCCCAGTCCCTAAGAAAACTGAATCCCTCTTCCTTGCACCATCGTCTCATCCACGCATTGAGACTCCGGAGCTCTGCCTGCCTCTGCTGACCTGCGCGTGGAACAGGGAGCATTTCAAAGAATGCTATCCTGGAGGTTCTGGATTTAAGCTTTCTACCTAAGAGCCTAAATTTGGCTTCCAGAACCTCCCTCCCACATTTTCCTATGTCGTTGTTGCCCACATGTACCACGACAGCCGGCTCCTCCCCAGCACTGTCTAAAATCCTATCTAGGTGACGCGTGAGGTCCGCCACCTTCGCACTAGGTAGGCATGTTACCAGGCGATCCTCACGCCCACCAGCCACCCAGCTATCTACATTTGCTAATTATCGAATCACCAACTATGCCGGCCGACCTAACCCTTCCCTCCTGGGCAGTAGGCCTTGGGGAGATATTCTCAGTGTGAAAGGACAATGCATCACCTGGAGAGCAGGTCCTTGCTACAGGATCCTTTCCTGCTGCACCTGGTTGGTGCTTTCCCATCATGAGACCTTCTTCCTCCAAGGCAGCACCAGGGCTGCCAGTCTGAAGTTGGGACTTGACTACTATGTCCCTGAAGGTCTCATCTATATACCTCTCTGTCTGCCTCAGCTCCTCCAGGTCTGCCACTCTTGCCTCCAGAGATCGGACTCGTTCTCTGAGAGCCAGGAGCTCTTTGCATCGCATGCACATGTACAACTTCTCACCGGTGGGTAAAAAATCATACATGTGACACTCGATGCAAAAGACTGGGAAGCCCCCCTCTTGCTGCTGGACTGCTGCCTTCATCTAAATTTTGATCAGTTCCTAGTTAAGTTTTAGGCTGCTATGGAAGTAGGAATGTCCTTGCGTTCCCACAAGGTAGATGCCCACGACAGGGCTCTCCCATCCAAGTATGACAGGATGTAGGTGGTCTTCGAAAGAGCCGTGGGAAATAAAGTTGGCTGTAAGGTGAAATGCATGCAGCACTGGTTCAGAAAGCCCCGGGTCTTCTGGACTTCTCCGTAAAAGTGAATAGGAGCTGCCCATGGTACAGCAGTCTTTAAAGTTACCTCCTGTAACTGACCTTCTTGGTTAGAAGCTCAGAGAGATGTGCCGGATACATGGAGTTAACAACATACCATAGTTTAAGCCGGATCCACTGGAGTTAACAACATCCCATAGTTTAAGCCGGATCCACTGGAGTTAGCAATCTTGTTAGGAATCTGTGTTGCGGGCTCCTGAAGGAGGGAGGAGCTAGCAATCTGTTAAGAAAGCTCTGTGTTAGAGCTGAGAGTTAGCAATCTGTAATAAATCTGCTGTTAGTTATACTGCAGAGTAGTAATCTGTTATTATTGGCTACTAAAGAAAGAAGAGTCAGCAATCTTGTAGTGTCTCAGATATCGTCTTGCTAAGGAGTAGAAATCTGTAATGAATCTGATAAAGTTGTGGGTGGATCCCTGGGCCAGTGGCAGATGACCACGCTCCCGGGAGGATATCCCAAGAGGGACCACCGGCTAGGCTTGAGTATGGAGACAGACACACATTAGTTCTTTTATTAAACTGGTTTTTGAAACCACCGGAGGTGGCAGTAGTGAGCTGATATGCCTGGCAGGGCTGTGGTCCCTCAGGTACTGGAACAGCGATCCCAGGATGGCTGAGCTGTTGAGAAACTGTAGAAAGTGAGTAGGCAGAGTAGGCAGAGTTCATGAACAGAACTAGATGACAAAACTCACGTAAGGTCTCAAGGAAGCTCAGGAGCTGGAAAGGTTTAGGCCCTTGAGGAGCGAGTACCTGGTTCCAGGGAAAGCTCTGAGAGAGCAATGGTAACTCACAAATGTTTGTATCAGCGATAGCTTCCAGGCAGAAGAGAATCTTCAGAGTGTCCAGGAACATGGGCCCTCGAGGAGCGAGTACCGGTTCCTATCTGTAATCTGAAAGAATAGAAAAAGAGTGAGGCCCCCGAGGAGCGGGTACCTCTGGTAAGTCCGAGGAGGCAGAGTAGCTTGGATAGCCAAAGCGAGTCCTTGCTATCTCAGATTGTTAGCGAAATAGAGACCTTTAAATATTGGAAGTGGATGACATCATCTCAGGGGGACGCCGCTGAGGTTCGCGCTCTTGATGGTACTTCAATCAGAGCGCGCGCATGCGCGCCCTAGGTCTTCAGGCAACATGGCAGATCTGCAACGTCGAGCTGGTCCAGGGACGCCGGAGGGAGACGCCACGGCAGCCAGCCGTCCATCAGACCCGGAGGGAGTCGCCACAGAGGTAAAGAGGGCGGAGTGAGGACGTCGAGCAGGGACGGTCACAACACTGAATACCTCTTTTGCCTGGAAGTCATCGCTGCCTACACCAGTGAGTTACCATCTCTCTCTCAGAGCTTTCCCTGGAACCAGGTACTCGCTCCTCGAGGGCCTAATTCATTCCAGCTCCTGGGCTGCTTCTAAGAGACTGTTGTGTGAGTGCTGCCATCTAGGTTCTATACCTGAACTACATATCCTGCCTACTCACTATATTCAGTTTCTCTACAGCTTAGCCATCCTGGGATCGCTGTTCCAGTATCTGAGGGACTACAGCCCATCTGGGCGCTACCTGCTCACTACTGCCTCCTCTGGTGGTTCCATATACTGTTTAATAAAAGAATTAGTGTGTGTCTGTCTCCAACTTCTGAGCCTGACCGGTGGTCCCTCTCGGGATCTTCCCCCGGGGGCGTGGTCATCTGCCACCGGCCCAAGGATCCACCCACAACTACCTCAAATAATAACACTAGTGTTTTCTCACTATATATTGCACTATACCACAACAATTTTTTATGATTATTATTTATTTTATTTGTATTCTTTTCTTCATTATTCCAAATTTCTTTAATCCTTAATACTATATAATAACCTAATTCCACCACAATACAAAAAAACCCCACACACTCATTCATCCAGATCATACCACATTCATACTCCCTTAAATATTCACACAGTCCTTAATATCACAAATTCAGAGAACCATTCTTATCCTATTTATCTATCACAACTTTCAATACACAGTCGTGAACTATTGAGAACTATATTGTTTTTATCAATGTAAGTAAATAAATTTCTTAAATTGATATTTGCAAATATCACCAAATGTGCACTTTTCTTACATTCTCAAACCACAATAATAGAGATCATATTTCTTCTTTTGTAGAATTTATATGAAGTCCAAATTCTTTTACTCTTTTTCACAATTTAATGTCCCAGCAGTAAGTTCACTTTTCATTTGTCTGTGTGCACAAAGGATTTTTTAGTATCAAATGGAGTCCATTTTCCTTTTTAGCTTCTTTCAGCCACAATCTTCTTCACCAATGGACAACTCTATTAAAACATACCCGACGCCATGGCGTTTCGGGGGCTCCTTGCCACCTGCATCAGGGGTCAATTCACAATGATGCTTTCAACGTCACCAATGAACACCAATTCCAAAGCGTCTCTCAGCAGCCCTTATAACTGTTTCTCTGCAGCAGTTATGATTTCATTTCACAAATGGGTAAATCCTGTAAACATATTGTCAAATCAGCTTACAATATATACCCAGCCTACATCATCCTAAAATCCTCATTCCCCATTATTCACCCTCATCACATATTAATCCCCATTCATACCACATAATTATTTCATTATCATTCTCATAAAACAAACACATATATTGTCAACAGTTAAAAAACTGTTATAAGACAATTTTAAGAAGGGATAGAACAGGAGAGTCATATAGTCTGAAGTGGCATTGCTAAAATAGCAGTTTTGGAAGGTATGGGATATGATGGTTGTACATAATTATATTTGGAAAGTTGAATGAATGAAATAAGTACATTTAAAAAGGAATTGGGTGTGAATGAATGAAATAAGTACATTTAAAAAGGAATTGAGTGTTAGTGAATATGTGTTTGTTTTATGAGAATGATAATGAAGTAGTGGTGCGGCCCTCTCACCTCTTCAGACAGACTCCAGCTGCTGGCTCCTCTTCGTTGGCGGCGGTGGGCCGCCAGCTCCGGCCTCGGATTCCCTCCAGTGCCTCCGGCCCTGCCACATTGCCCAGTGTTGCCGACCAGGATGTCCCTGCTCGTCGGGCCTCTCCACATGGCCCGCAGAGAGACGCTGCCACCAGCACTGCGTCCCTTCCTAGGCGTGCGCGAGTGCATCAGTCATTCTTTAAAGGGCCCGCGGTGGGAACCTGGCCGCAGAACCAGATGCTGACGTCAGACTCTGCAGCGTATAAAAGCTCAGGCATCACTCCAAAGCATTTTCTTTGCAACAGGTCTCCTCGTACTCGTTGCTATTCCGTGTGTTCCTGTCTTCCTGTGGTTCCCGGTTCCTGTTTTCCAAGTTTCTGTTCATCTATGTGTTGGATTGATTCCTTGGACTTGACCTTCGCTATGTCTGACCATTCTTCAACTTCTCTCCAGCCCCGGACCTCCGCTACGCCTGAATACTCTTCAGCTTCTCTCCAGCCCAGGACCTCCGCTATGTCTGACTACTCTTCTGCTTCTCTCCAGCCCCGGACTTCTGCATTGCCTGACCATGCTTGCCTTCTCTGCGCCCGGACCACCCGGGCGCAGAGAATATATGCCCGGATATGGAGCAGGCCTGACTACGTTTGCCTGCTCCATATCGTGACTATTGCTTGGAGTGACTATACCTGCCTTCTCTGTGCCCTGACTCTCACTTTGTACGACTATGCTACAAACTCTCCTTCATCCAGAGTTCTTCGTTGCTTGCCACAACTACCAGAGGATAGGCATCACTGACAGGTGGCTCCGAATCCAGCCTGTCAGTGACGCCTCTCCTTGCCTATCCTCTGGACGTGGACTTTCAAGGCTCAGGCCTCCCTTTGCTTGGGTGCCTTCAGCTCCCTCTTGCTCCTTTGGCACCTGAGCTCTTGTACCGAATCCAGTCCAGGATAGAACTATGCCATCTATAGACTGCTGTCTCTGGGCTGTACAGCTACTCACCTCTCGTTTAAAGGATACTGAGGGAGCTCAGAGATGTGCTGGCGGGACCGCTGTGCGACCTGTTCAATAGATCCCTAGAAACGGGAGTGGTGCCGAGTGATTGGAGAAGAGCGGTGGTGGTCCCGCTTCACAAGAGTGGGAACAGAGAGGAGGCTGGTAACTACAGACCGGTTAGCCTCACTTTGGTGGTGGGAAAAGTAATGGAGTCACTGTTGAAAGAGAGAATAGTGAACTATCTACAGTCCAGAGAATTGATGGACCAGAGGCAGCATGGATTCACCAGAGGAAGATCCTGTCAGACAAATCTGATTGACTTTTTTGACTGGGTAACCAAGGAATTGGATCAAGGAAGAGCGCTCGATGTCATCTACTTGGATTTCAGCAAAGCTTTTGATACGGTTCCGCACAGGAGACTGGTGAATAAACGAGAAGCTTAGGAGTGAGTGCTGAGGTGGTGACCTGGATTGAAAACTGGTTGACG
Source organism: Rhinatrema bivittatum (assembly GCF_901001135.1). Classification (NCBI taxonomy): domain Eukaryota; kingdom Metazoa; phylum Chordata; class Amphibia; order Gymnophiona; family Rhinatrematidae; genus Rhinatrema; species Rhinatrema bivittatum. The sequence goes on from NC_042632.1 coordinate 4,666,495, forward strand.
GACAGAAAACAATGCGTGATGGTAAATGGAACTTTCTCTGAAGAGAGAGAGGTTTTAAGTGGTGTACCACAAGGATCGGTGTTGGGACCGGTCCTGTTCAATATCTTTGTGAGCGACATTGCGGACGGGATAGAAGGTAAGGTTTGTCTTTTTGCGGACGACACTAAGATCTGCAACAGAGTGGACACGCCGGAAGGAGTGGAGAGAATGAGACGGGATTTAAGGAAACTGGAAGAGTGGTCGAAGATATGGCAGCTGAGATTCAATGCCAAGAAGTGCAAAGTCATGCATATGGGGAATGGAAATCCGAATGAACTATTTTCGATGGGGGGGGGAAAGGCTGATGTGCACGGAGCAGGAGAGAGACCTTGGGGTGATAGTGTCTAATGATATGAAGTCTGCGAAACAATGCGACAAGGCGATAGCAAAAGCCAGAAGAATGCTGGGATGCATAGAGAGAGGAATATCGAGTAAGAAAAGGGAAGTGATTATCCCCTTGTACAGATCCTTGGTGAGGCCACACCTGGAGTACTGTGTTCAGTTCTGGAGACCGTATCTACAAAGAGACAAGGACAAGATGGAAGCGGTACAGAGAAGGGCGACCAGGAAGGTGGAGGGTCTTCATAGGATGACATACGAGGAGAGATTGAAGAATCTAAATATGTACTCCCTGGAGGAAAGGAGGAGCAGGGGTGATATGATTCAGACTTTCAGATACTTGAAAAACTTTAATGATCCAAAGACATTGACAAACCTTTTCCGTCAGAAAAAAATCAGCAGAACCAGAGGTCACGAGCTGAGGCTCCAGGGAGGAAGACTAAGAACCAATGTCAGGAAGTATTTCTTCACGGAAAGGGTGGTGGATGCCTGGAATGCCCTTCCAGAGGAAGTGGTGAAGTCTAAAACTGTGAACGACTTCAAAGGGGCATGGGATAAACACTGTGGATCCATCAAGTCTAGTGGGCATGAATAAAGTGGAGGCATTCAAACACTGCACGGAGCGGCAGTAGCCACAGTGGCATTCAAACACTGCACGGAGCAGCAGTAGCCACAGAGGCATTCAAACACTGCACGGAGCGGCAGTAGCCACAGAGGCATTCACGGAGCGGGATGCCAGTGGCCAGTAGTTGGTGTTCCACCTTCACGGAGCGGAAGGATGGACGGCTGCTATTTCCAAAATAAATAAATAAATAAAACAGAAAAATAAAAACAGGGGTGGGTAAGAGTATGCGGCAAGGGGGTGGCCTGCTTGTTACAGTGGTTGCTACCCCCAATTGAGCTGGATGTCACTTGGATGCAGATTCAAAGCTGCTCTCTAAATTGGGTGGAGGGGAATTAGGGCTGGAAGGTACTGGAAGCCAATAGTAACAGGTGGGAGAGAGAAAAAGGGAAAAAAAAATGGATAAAGTGCGTAGCTTGCTGGGCAGACTTGATGGGCCATTTGGTCTTCTTCTGCCGTCATTTCTATGTTTCTATGTTTCTATGTTTACCTCGAGGCCCACCTAAGTCCTGCCGGTCCCGGCACCCAAAGGCTTAACATGAGGGGAACGAGGGCTGGTATAGGTGAAGCTCCAGCGGCCTCTAGCTTCAGCCCACTCCACCTGCTGACGGTAGGGACCCATAGGTCCTCGCCTACGGGTTGCATCAACCCCACCTAGGCCAAGTGTCCACCTCTGACTCAACAGAGTGAAGATTTGGATCCGGAAACATGGCAGAGATTCAGGAGAAGCCTACACCAAGGCATGCCCTACACAGCCGCCATGGCTGGTCATGGACCATGCTGAAGCAGAGCAGAATCTGGCTTGAGTCTAGGTCACGGACAGAAGCAGGCAAGAGGTACTCTGAAGATGTTGCGACCGTTGCTGCCCGACATCTCCACTATGCCCACCTTACCTCTTTGGCGACTCCCTCTTTGCCTGTTGGAAGTTTGGCTGCCGTGGCGACATCATGCCATTCTCCTAGACGCTGCACTCCGCCATGTTTCCCAGCAGCCTAAGGGTGTGCGTGCGGCGTGGCCCCGATTCAAGTACCAGCAGTGGTGCGAATCTCAGGGGTGTCCCCCTGAGGTGACATCATCTCCACCGGATATTTAAGGTCTCTGATATCGCTAATTATAGAAACATATAGAAACATAGAAATGACTGGCCATTGCCCTCTGGCCATTGCCCTCTGCTTCATGGCAGAGAGCTATGCTGCCGCTTACCCAACTAATCAAACTTAATATTTCACTTGGAAGCAGCTCCATCACTGCTCTCTACATTAATAGTGGGGGTGAAAAGGGAATTAGAACATAAGGTTACTAAGAGCCAAGAGAAACAGTTAAGTATGAGAAAAATAAGTGTAAGGCTTGCTGGGCAGACTGGATGGACCGGTTGGTCTTCTTCTGCCGTCATTTCTATGTTTCTATGTTTCTATGACGGCAGAAGAAGACCAATCGGTCCATTCAGTCTGCCCAGCAAGCTTCACACTTCTTTTTTCTCATACTTATCTGTTTCTCTTGGCTCTTAGTAACCTTATGTTCTAATTCCCTTTCACCCCCACTATTAATGTAGAGAGCAGTGATGGAGCTGCTTCCAAGTGAAATATTAAGTTTGATTAGTTGGGTAAGCGGCAGCATAGCTCTCTGCCATGAAGCAGAGGGCAATGCTGGATATGTGTGAAGTATTAGTTTTTCTTCTCCCCTGTCGTTGAAGCAGGGAGCTATGCTGGATATGCATTGAAAGTGAAGTATGCCTTGAAAGTCACATTAACTATCATCAAATATTGAAAAGCCTAATAATTGGTATACCTATAGCCCATGAACCCATCCCTGTTTTTTTTTCTTTTTTTGTTTTTTTTTAATTGGGAGATGGCTGCCCTCCATCCTTCCGCTCCGTGAGGGTGGACACCTACCACTGGCCACTGGCATCCCGCTCCGTGAATGCCTCTGTGGCTACTGCTGCTCCGTGCAGTGTTTTACTACCTGCTCTTTATATGCGTCCTCTAGACCTGATGGATCCCATCCCTGTTTTGTTTTGTTTTTATTTAATTGGGTTTATTTAATTATTCGAGTTAGCAAAGGGTTTCCTTGCTACTCTGCCTCCTCGGACTTACCAGGGGTACCCACTCCTCGGGGGTCTCACTTTCTCTTTGCTTTTCAGATCGCAGTCTGGAACCGGTACTCGCTCCTCGAGGGCCCACGTACTCGGAGTTGAAACTGAATACTACTTCTGCCTGGAAGTCACACCAGTGAGTTACCATCTCTCTCTGAGCGTTCCCTGGAACCAGGTACTCACTCCTCGAGGGCCTAATCCTTTCCAACTCCTGCGCTGCTTCTAGGAGACTATTGTGTGAGTGTTACCATCAAGGACCTGCTCCTGAACTCTGCATACCCTGCAAACTCACTATATTCAGTTTCGCTACAGCTCAGTTATCCAGGATCGCTGTTCCAGTATCTGAGGGACTACAGCCCAGCCGGGCGTTCCAGCTCACTACTGCCATCTCTGGTGGTTCCATATACTGTCTAATAAAGGAACTAGTGTGTGTCTGTCTCCATACTCTGAGCCTAGCCGGTGGTCCCTCTCGGGATCTTTCCCCGGGGGCATGGGCATCTGCCACCAGCCCAAGGGTCCACCCACAACTACCTCGTACACTAACAGAAGATCAGGAACAGGATACAAGACTCAGGATTCAAGACTCGGAACTTGGAACTCAGAGCTCGAATTCAGAAACATTAAAAGCAAGGGTCTTCCATTGGCTAGTACTGCAGACGTGAAGGTAGGCCTTGTGTCCCAAATCACCCTACACAACCCCCATGGGCTGGTCATGGACCATGACAGAGGCAAGCCAGGAAGGGTGGCCGAAAGGAACCTGGAAGCTGGATGAAGAGCTGGCGAAGAGAACATCAGGATCTGGACTGGAACATAGGACAACAGGTACATCAGGACACCGGGATCTCTGGACATCAAGGTATCTGGACATCTAGAACATATGGACATCAGGGACCTCTGGAGAAGAGGACATCAGGGACACCTTAAACACGGAGCATGGAACATCATGTACCTCTGGACTGGGATCATCAAGACTAGGAACATCTGGAGACTGGAACTTCTGAAGACAGGAACATTGAAGACAGGACGGACGAAGACACAGGATCTGAGGAGAGACCAGGAAGTGCAAACAAAGATGGAGATGAAGGATCAGGAACCACAAATGAAGACAAGGGAATTCCCACGAAGAACAGAGTGCCTTGAGAAGAGCAGAGAGGGACTTCGGGAGCCGCCTGGAACAAAGAGCTGGAACAGCAGAGAATCCAGGAGCAGGCTAGCTCCTTGCAAAAGACAAGACAGACTGACGAGAGGCCCTTTTTATAGGGCTGAAGAGGAGATGCCTTGGAAATGTCATCAGATGGAGCCGCAGAGGACTGCCCACCGCAGGCCCTTTAAATGATGAAGAGAGACATGGCCGCACGCCTAGGAGAGGGGCAGGACCTCGGACAGTGGCAGCTACGTCCATGCCACACAGGCCCCGACGTCAGGCGGCTCCCTGCTGCTGCTGCGAAGAAGAGGAGCTCTGCAGCAGCCTTTGGGCTGCGGAAGAGGACCTGGTAAGCAGCGGCCTCTGGGCCACAGAGGAAGGATGGCGGAAGCCTCCAGGCCATGGAGAAATGGCAGCATCAGTGGCAGCCTCCAGGCTGCATGGAGGAAGGTGGTCAGCGGCGGCTCATCTGCTGCAAACGGCGGTGGCAGCAGAAATGGCGGTAGCCTCCAGGTCATGGAGGAAGAACGGCGGCGGCCTCCAGGCCATTAGGGGACAGCGGTCAGTGTCGGCAGCGGCGGCCTCTGGGGCGCACTGCAAGGTAAGAACAAGAACATACTGGTTCAGAACAAGGGTCCATCAAGCCCATCATCCTGTTTCCAACAGTGGCCAATCAAGGCCATAAGAACCTGGCAAGTACCCACAAACTAAGTCTATTCCATGTTACCATTGCTAGTAATAGCAGTGGCTATTTTCTAAGTCAACGTCTCCTCCAAGAACTTATCCAATCCTTTTTTAAACACAGCTATACTAACTGAACTAACCACTTCCTCTGGCAACAAATTCCAGAGTTTAATTGCGTGTTGAGTGAAGAAGAACTTTCTCCGATTAGTTTTAAATGTGCCACATGCTAACTTCATGGAGTGCCCCCTAGCCTTTCTATTATCTGAAAGACTAAATAACCAATTCACATCTACCCATTCTAGTCTCTCATGATTTTAAACACCTCTATCATATCCCCACTCAGCCGTCTCTTCTCCAAGCTGAAAAGTCCTAACCTCTTTAGTCTTTCCTCATAGGGGAGCTGTTCCATTCCCCTTATCATTTTGGTCGCCCTTCTCTGTACCTTCTCCATCGCAATTATATCTTTTTTGAGATGCGGTGACCAGAATTGTACACAGTATTCAAGGTGGGGTCTCACCATGGAGCGATACAGAGGCATTATGACATTTTCCGTTTTATTCACCATTCCCTTCCTAATAATTCCAACATTCTGTTTGCTTTTTTGACTGCCGCAGCACACTGAACTGACGATTTCAATGTGTTATCCACTATGACGCCTAGATCTCTTTCTTGGGTGGTAGCTAATATGGAACCTAATATGGAACCTAACATTGTGTAACTATAGCATGGGTTATTTTTCCCTATATGCATCACCTTGCACTTATCCACATTAAATTTCATCTGCCATTTCGATGCCCAATTTTCCAGTCTCACAAGGTCTTCCTGCAATTTATCAGAATCTGCTTGTGATTTAACTACTCTGAACAATTTTGTATCATCTGCAAATTTGATTACCTCACTCGTCGTATTTCTTTCCAGATCATTTATAAATATATTGAAAAGTAAGGGTCCCAATACAGATCCCTGAGGCACTCCACTGCCCACACTCCCTTCCACTAAGAAAATGGTCCATTTAATCCTACTCTCTGTTTCCTGTCTTTTAGCCAGTTTGTAATCCACGAAAGGACATCGCCACCTATACCATGACTTTTTACTTTTCCTAGAAGCCTCTCATGAGGAACTTTATCAAACACCTTCTGAAAATCCAAGTACACTACATCTACCAGTTCACCTTTATCCACATGTTCATTAATTCCTTCAAAATGTGAAGCAGATTTGTGAGGGCAAGACTTGCCTTGGGTAAAGCCATGCTGACTTTGTTCCATTAAACCATGTCTTTCTATATGTTCTGTGATTTAGATGCTTTAGAACACTTTTTCACTATTTTCCTGGCACTGCAGTCAGGCTAACTGGTCTGTAGTTTCCTGGATTTCCCTGGAGCCCTTTTTAAATATTGGGGTTACATTAGCTATCCTCCAGTCTTCAGGTACAATGGATGATTTTAATGATAGTTTACAAATTTTTACTAATAGGTCTGAAATTTCATTTTTGAGCTCCTTTAGAACCCTTTAGAACTATCCGGTCCAGGTGATTTACTACTCCTCAGTTTATTGATCAGGCCTACCATGTCTTCTAGGTTCACTGTGATTTGGTTCAGTTCATCTGAATCAATACCCATGAAAACCTTCTCCAGAACGGGTATCTCCCAACATACTCTTTAGTAAACACCAAAACAAAGAATAATTTAATCTTTCTGTGATGGCCTTATCTTCTCTAAGTGCCCCTTTAACTCCTCGATCATCTAACGGTCCAACTGACTCCCTCACAGGGTCTCTGCTTCGGATATATTTTAAAAAAGGTTTTCATTGTGAGTTTTTGCCTCTACGGCCAACTTCTTTTCAAATTCTCTCTTAGCCTGTCTTATCAATGACTTACATTTAACTTGCCAACATTTATGCATTATCCTATTTTCTTCTGTTGGATCCTTCTTCTAATTTTTGAATGAATATCTTTTGGCTAAAACAGCTTCTTTCACCTCCCCTTTTAACCATGCCGGTAATCGTTTTGCCTTCTTTCCACCTTTCTTAATGTGTGGAATACATCTGGACTGTGCTTCTAGAATGGTATTTTTCAATAATGACCACGCCTCTTGCACACTTTTTACCTTTGTAGCAGCTCCTTTCAGTTTTCTTTTTACAATTTTTCTCATTTTATCAAAGTTTCCCTTTTGAAAGTTAGCACGAGAGTCTTGGATTTGCTTACTGTCCCCCCTTCCAGTCATTAATTTCAAATTTGATGTTATGATCACTATTGCCAAGCGGCCTCACCACCGTTACCTCTCTCCAAATCCTGTCCTCCACTGAGAATTAAATCTAAAATTGCTCCCTCTCTTGTCGGTTCCTGGACCAATTGCTCCATAAAAATGTCATTTATTCCATCCAGGAACTTTATAACTCTAGGATGTACTGATGATACATTTACCCAGTCAATATTGGGGTAATTGAAGTCTTTAGTAAGAAAAGGGGCCAAAATTTTACAAATAACAAAAGCCTAAATGACGGTGTCAGCAAGCCTGTCGTTGTGGTTTTTACAAAGAAATCCAACCAGTTTTCTCAATCATTCTCCATCATTAATTTTTATTAATTCCAAAAATCATTTTGTTATGTATTTTTCAATTTTTTCTTAAAAATATATAATCAACTCTCATATATATGAACAGCACCCAGCTGTGTTTACTATTCTGTCAAAGAGACTGCTGTTCATATATATCTCTCATGGATGAGAGTTGATTATATATTTTTAAGAAAAATTGAAAAATATATAACAAAAAGATTTTTGGAATTAATAAAAATTAATGATGGTGAATGATTGAGAAGACTGGATTTCTTTGTAAAAACCACAACGACCGGTTTGCTGATACCGTCATTTAGGTTTTTGTTATATGTAAACATTTGGCCCCTTTTCTTGCTATAGTTTATTATTTGGGTTGCCATATTGACTCTTTTTGATATCAGATTTGTGGTAATTGAAGTCTCCCATTATTACCGCAGTACCAATTTGGTTAGCTTCCCTAATTTCTCTTAGCATTTCACTATCAGTCTCACCATCTTGACCAGGTGGACGGTAGTATACTCCTATCACTATAGTCTTCCCCGAGACACAAGGGATTTCTACCCATAAAGATTCAATTGTGCATTTATTTATTTATTTATTTATTTATTTAAAACTTTTTCTATACCATCGTTAAGGTGGGTACCGTCGCAACGGTTTACAGTAAGGCACAAAAGTAATGCTATTAACCTCTATCAGTTTACACAGGTGCCATAATGTTTGGTAACATAGTTTTAATGAATGTTAGTTTTTAAATGAGTGTGAACACTATCATGTCCTGGTCGATTCTATAGCAGTTTTGAGTCAAGGACTCATTCTATAAGTAACTTATCCTTTACTGATGAATTTTATTAAAACAAAAACATACATCCTTAGTGATTTCTGTTTGCGTGGGTGTTTTGTCCCTTGCACTTACCTGGTTTTAAAACTTGCATTTCCCTGGATTCTATTCTCCCTTCTCTTTTTTGAAAGGCTTGTTTGAATAGTCTCATGCAGGATGTTTATCCCGTTGGACTCTATGCCATTCCCGGACATAAAGCGCCCACACCGTCTCCCGGGTGCTCCTCTCTGTCATTGTGATATAATTTGTACCCTGGTATACCACTGTCCCATTGGTTGTCCTCCTTCCACCATGTCTCTGAGATGCCAATTAAGTCTATGTCATCATTCACTGCTATACGTTCTAATTCTCCCATCTTACTTCTTAGACTTTTTGCATTAAGCATACAAACATTCAAAGTTTGTTTTTTGTATTTTCATTCTGCTTTTTATTGATAGGGATAAGTTAGAATGTTTTAGCTCAGCTGAGTTTTTGGTTACAGGCACTCCTTTCTTATAAATGGAACCTTACTGTCGGGATGCCCTAATTCTAATGCATCATTAGTATCCTTTGAAGATACCTCTCTCAGAACCATGCGCTGCTGAGCGACTGTCAGCTTTCCCCTTTGTTCTAGTTTAAAAGCTGCTCCATCTCCTTTTTAAAAGTTAGTGCCAGCAGTCTGGTTCCACCCTGGTTAAGGTGGAGCCCATCCCTTTGGAAGAGACTCCCCCTTCCCCAAAAGGCTCCCCAGTTCCTAACAAAACTGAATCCCTCTTCTTTGCACCATCATCTCATCCACGCATTGAGACTCCAGAGCTCTGCCTGCCTATGGTGACCTGCGCGTGGAACAGGGAGCACTGCGCGCACTGCCCGTTCCCTCCAAGGCCGTTCCGAAATCGGAGCGGCCTCGAAGGGAACTTTCCTTCCGCCTCCCCCCACCTTCCCCTCCCTTCCCCTACCTAACCCACCCCCCCCCCATCCCTATCTAAACCCCCCTACATTTATCGCAAAAGTTACGCCTGCCGAAGCAGGCGTAACTCGCATGCGCCGGTGGCCCACTGGCGAGCCATCACCCGACCCAGGGGCTGGTCCAGAGGCCTCGGCCACACCCCCGGGCCGGCACCATGCCCCCTGTAATGCCCCCCGGAATGCCCCGAACGTCGCGCCGCCCCCTGACACGCCCCCCTAGCAAAGCCCCGGGAATTACGCGCGTCCCGGGGCTTGTGCGCGCCGCCGAGTCTATGCAAAATATGCTCGGCTCGCGCAGGGGGTTTTTAAGGGTTACGCGCGTAACCCTTTTAAAATACGCCCCTTAGAGTCTAAATTTGGCTTCCAGAACCTCCCGCTCACATTTTCCTATGTCATTGGGGCCCTCATGTACCACGACAGCCGGCTCCTCCCCAGCACTGTCTAAAATCCTATCTAGGTGACGCGTGAGGTCCACCACCTTCGCACTAGGTAGGCATGTTACTAGGCGATCCTCATGCCCACCAGCCACCCAGCTGTCTACATTCCTAATAATTGAATCAAAAACTTTGACGGCCGACCTAACCCTTCCCTCCTGGGCAGTAGGCCTTGGGGAGATATCCTTGGTGCGAAAGGACAAATGATCACCTGGAGAGCAGGTCCTTGCTACAGGATCCTTTCCTCCTGCATTATGTTGATGCTCTCCAATCATGAGACCTTCTTCCTCCAAGGCAGCACCAGGGTTGCCAGTCTGAATTTGGGAGTTGGCTACTATGTCCCTGAAGGTCTCATCTATATACCTCTCTGTCTGGCTCAGCTCCTCCAGGTCTGCCCCTCTAGCCTCCAGAGATTGGACTCGTTCTCTGAGAGCCAGGAGCTCTTTGCATCGCACGCACATGTACAATTTCTCACCGGCGGGTAAAAAATCATACATGTGACACTCGATGCAAAAGACTGGGAAGCCTCCCTCTTGCTGCTGGACTGCTGCCTTCATCTCAAATTTGTTCAGTTCCTACTTAAGTTTTAGGTTGCTATGGGAGTAGGAATTTGTCTAATTAATGTCCTTTAAATGTATTAGTGAATTTATTTATTTATTTATTTATTTAAAGTCTTTTCTATACCGTCGTTAAGTGGGTGCCATCACAACGGTTCACAATAGGGCACAAAAACTATGTGTTAAATCCAGTATCTGGAATTCTAAACTCTTAAACAGGTGCCGTTAATTTACTGTAACATAGTTTCATAAAAAATATTATTTGGTGAGTTTTATAAGTTATGTCCAGTTTCCTCTTACTCGGCTATAAGATATCGTACTACTTTATTTTGGTTCTTTGTTTTTTAAAAAGAAAGAATAGTTTAGGATAAAGTGATGAGAAGCACACACTTAAAGAAACAAGGTGTGTGAGTGTGAACTAGAATTCACTATATGTCTGGTAGTGGCCTACACGGGAATGATCAAACTCTCAATAAGGTGTTTTTTTTTTTTAATGTAGCACCTGCCTATAAATTAAAGGATGAGCTAGGGGTGGGTGGGTGAGGGGTGGGAGGTTTGGGAAATCCAAACAGTCTAACTTCAGTTAGTCAGCCAGAGTGACTCACTGCTCTCTTGAGTAACAAATGTTGGTCCCTATTCAAACCCAATCACACTACCTCAACACTTTTCCAAGGTGAGTAACTGAACTGAGCTTTTCAACCTTTTTACTTAGGTATACACTGCTCCTAGCTTATTTCTAGCTTCTGGGTAATTTTTTTTTTTTTAGTATACAAACACTCTACTGCTTACTGACTGCCTTACTGACTGTGTTGTGATGCAAGCAGCATCGCAACACAGACAATGCTTCTTGAAGGTGCTTTGCTTTTGGACTTGGCTGTAGAAGGAGTCCTGTGCTTTTCCTTTATGTATGTGTATCAGTACCCCTTTCTCTCGTCTTCCATTCCCTTAGTTTCTTGTCCTCTCTCTCTTATTTATTTTTCCTGCCCCCTCCTAATTTTTCCACCTTACTTGCTCACACCCAGTCCTATCTCCCTCTCTCGTTCCCCTCTTCTGAAATAGCCCAGCTCCTGCTCCTAAATTTCTCATTGCCCTGGCTGCTAGGAGCAGTGATGCATAATATCATGTCAGCATTCTGTGCCTCCTCCTCCAAGCATTCATATCCCCTCCTTACCTCCATTAATATTCATCATCTTTTGCACTGCCCTCCCTTAAACATTCATCCCTTCTTCCCCCTTTTAGCATTTACCCCCCTTCCCTTCCTTTCTCATAGATCATTGTTGCCCGACTGGAGCTCAGGATGCCTCCCTCTTCTACTGTCAGCTAATTCCCAAGTCCCTGTAATACACACATCTAAGGTCAGTGACTCTTCAAGCAAGCAGAGCTCAGTAGAGAAAAGCTCTGGGCAACAGGTAAAGGGGGGGGGGGGGCGGGATGGAGCAGAGAGCAGAGGCTCTTCTCTATCATTCACTACAGTTATGTGGGCTCTCTGCTTCGCCAGAATTCTCAGTGCAAACTGGTTGCCAGGGGGATAAGAGGAAGAGGCTGGAGCAGCAAGCAAGAGATTTGGGGCACTGTTCCATACAGTCAGAGCATGAGCTCAGGGAGGAGGAATGATCATGCAGAGGCTGACAGGCCCACAGCACAGGAAGAGCTTTCCCATAGTACACTGGTTGAGAAGCACAGATATTTATTTTATTTAAAATATTTATATACCATCTTACCAATACAAAATTGACCAAAACGGTTTACAATAATAAAACTAAAATTAAAAATAGTAATGGCTAACAATGACAAAATAAAATAGACACAGTTGGAAGAAAAATACAATCCAAAACATGACCAATATAAAATAATAAAAATTAAAACTATATAAATAAAAACACTATAAGTAATTAACCTTATGTTAACAAAACTAGGACAGTTGGAAAACAAGATATACAATCCTAACAATCGAGCTTATAGAGATAATCCCGACATTAAAAATACCCTCACAAATGGATTGATAATTACTGTGAGTGACCATTGTTTCCGAAAGCTTCAATAAAGAAATGTGTTCTTAATGCTTTCTTAAGATATAAACAAACAATTTATTCTACTAGTAACCCAAGTCTAAAGTTGCTTGCGTTGTGCTTTCTGCTTGGTGAAGCTATTAATAATATCAACATATGATACTGAATTTGATTTGACAAATTCTTTAGCAAGCACAGCCAGGGTGTTCAGGCGGTCTTCTGACATTCTAGACCTCAGGTATGTCTTTATGCATTTAAGTGCTGAGAAAGCATGCTCTACTGAACAGTTTGTAGCTGATGTTTACAGGAACATTCCAATGGCAATGTCTATATTGGGGTACACACAGTGAAGTTCCTTTGCATGTAGTTTGCTGCATATCTGCTGCAATGCGCTCCATTCTTCACCTATTATCTTCTGGTAACCTCGGAAGTGGAGGCACTCCTCATCAAAATACTCCTCTATTTTATTTTTATTTATTTATTTAGGATTTTTATATACCGGCAATCATGAAGACATATCTTGCTGGTTTACATAGAACAGGAGTGCATTATATACAAAAACTAGAACTGTGGTGACGGAAGGTACAGTTACATTTAACAAGGGAAGCCGAACTTGGAGAAGGAAGAGAAAGGAGAGAAGAGAAATAGTTAAACAATATACAAATTAAATATAGTGTACAAACTAATATACAAAATAGATGTTAAATACAAGAGAATGGTGTTTTTGGAGTCATTGGATTGTGTCATTGGGTTGTGTCCGGAAAAGCTTGCTTGAATAACCAAGTCTTGAGTTTTTTCCTAAAAGTTAGGAGGCAGGGCTCCTGTCTGAGGTCTGTGGGAATGGAATTCCACAGAAGAGGGCCAGCTGTGGAGGTGGCGCGATCTCTTGTGGTAATGTGTCTGGTCGTTTTCGCTGGGGGAACTTGGAGGGAGCCTCTATAAGCATCTCTAGTAGGTCTAGTAGAATTATGTACTAGGAGGGGGAATTGAAGATCGAGAGTGGTGAGTTGATGTATAGTTTTGTAGGTGGTAGTTATGGCTTTATACATGATGCGGAAGTATACGGGTAACCAGTGAAGCTCTTTCAGGACGGGGGATATGTGGTCTCTTTTCCTTGCGCCTGACAAAATTCGGGCTGCAGAATTTTGAACCATCTGTAGGGGTTTGGAGTATGATGAAGGTAGACCTAGCAATAGGGAATTGCAGTAGTCCAGTTTCGAAAAGATAACTGCTTGGATGATCGTTCTGAAGTCTTGAGCGTGGAACAGAGGTCTTATCCTTTTCAAAACCTGGAGTTTAAAGAAGCAGTCTTTGGTTGTTTTGTTAATGTGTGCCTTGAAGTTAAGCCGGTTGTCAATTATTACTCCTAGGTCTCTAGCTTGAGTGGTAGGCAGATTTGTGGGAAGAGTACTGTTGGAGGTGTTCTCCGGAGAGATGAGTAGGATTTCAGTCTTAGAGGAGTTTAAGATGAGATGTAGACTGTTGAGTAGTTGTTTGATTTTTTTGTGGCATGATTCCCAGTAGTCAAGAGTGTTAGAGTATGTGTCTTTGATAGGGATGATGATTTGAATGTCATCTGCGTATAGGAAAAACTTTAGATTGAGGTCGGTGAGAAGTTGGCAGAGAGGAAGAAGGTAAATATTGAAAAGAGTCGGAGATAAAGACGAACCTTGTGGGACTCCTAAGGTAGAGTTAAATCTAGAGGATTCCTTATTTTGGAGTTTAACTTTGTAACCTCTATTGTTGAGAAAGGTTTTAAACCAGGAAAGGACGGTGCCGCTGATTCCTATGGATGACAACTGGTTTAGGAGGATGGCGTGGTTGACCGTGTCGAACGCTGCGGAGAGGTCTAGCAAGATCAACAGGTATGAATTTCCTTTGTCAAGGCCCAGTAAGATATGGTCTGTCAAAGAGATAAGGAGGGATTCTGTGCCTCGATTTTTTCGGAATCCGTGTTGTGGGGCGAAGAGGAGATTGTTGTCTTCGATGTAGTTTGAGAGTTGAGTGTTGACTAGTTTTTCCATGATCTTGGCGATGAATGGAAGGTTAGCTATGGGGCGGAAATTGTTGGGGTCTTTCGGATCAAGGTTAGGCTTCTTTAGGAGGGGTGAGATTGAAGCCATTTTGAGATCATCTGGGAAGGATCCTTGGGCTAGAGAGCAGTTGATGATGTTAGTCAATGATGTGGTTATTGTGTCTGGAATAGATAGAAGAAGTTTGGTAGGGATGTGGTCTGCAGGATGAGACGAAGGTTTCATTCTTCTCAAGATGGATTGTATCTCGGTGGAAGAGACGGGTTCAAAAGTGTTTAGGCTGGAGTTTTTGAAGGTCGAATGTTGACATGTTGGAAGGGCCTCAGCAGTATTGGAAGGCAGTTGAGTTAAAAGATTGTTGATTTTATCTTGGAAAAACTGAGCGAGTTCATCAGCTTTAGACTGTGCCATGTCGCCGGGGATTTCTCGCGGTATGGTTTGAGTGAGGCTGGAGACATAAGCGAAAAGAGCTTTTGCATCAAAGACCAGGTTGTGAATCTTAGATGCAAAATAATCTTTTTTTGATTTTGAGGTGAGGGCTTTGTACTGATATAGAGTGGATTTGTATGAAGAAATGGTAATGTCACAAGGGGTTTTACGCCAAGTCACTTCTTTCTTTCTTAAGCTTTGTTTTAGTTTTCTAAGTTCTTTGGTGAACCATGGTTGTCTGTTGGAGGCATTGGTGTGAGCTTTTTTTGTAGTTGAAGGGCAGAGCTTGTTAGCTATATTTTCTGTTATGTTGTTCCATGAACGAATGGCAGTGTTCGGGTCGGTGAGATCTAATAGAGGGAGCTGTGAATCCAACTGGTTGTTAAGGTCTTCTGGGGAGCATCGCCTCCTGTATTGAAATGAGGGTGAGGGGATATTAGCAGTATTGGTTTCTTTCAGAGCGAAAGAGGTGGAGATGAGAGTGTGGTCCGACCATGGAACCTTTTTATTATTCAAATTGGATGTATTCGTAATGCCTTTGTTGATGAAAATCAAGTCCAGGGTGTGACCCGCTTTGTGTGTGGGTTCATTGACTAATTGTTGGAAACCCATTGCGGACAGGGCTGTGAGGAGGGATACGCAACTGTTAGATGGTGAAGGATTGTCTATGTGCAGATTGAAATCTCCTAAGATGATTGCTGGGGAATCCAGGTTGATGAGAGTGGTGGTGATTTCAAGGATGGGGGAGACATCGGATTCTAGGAGCCCTGGGGGGGCGTAGACAAGAAGGATTTGAAGATGTTGTGATGTGAAGAAACCAACTTCCAATTTTGAGTTAGAACTGAATGGGTGTTGGGTAAAGTTAAGGCTTTTTTTGGTAGCCAAAAGGATTCCACCTCCTCTTTTTTTCAGTCTTGGGAGTGAAAAGAAGTCATAGGTCTGCGTAGGGAGTTGATTTATTAGAGCTGTGTCTGAGGGCTTGAGCCATGTTTCAGTTACTGCGCAAATATCTGGATTGGCGTCGGTGAGGTAATCATTGAAAATTAAGGTTTTTTTTGTTAGGGATTGTGCATTGAAAAGTGAGAGTGAAAAGAGGGTGAGGCCTAAAAGCTGGGTGGTAGGTGCAGTCAGAATAGGGGTGAGTGCCTTTAAGTTGTAGTGAAGGGCTTGTCTTGCAGATGGTCTTTTAGGTAGGAGGTGGTGTTGCAAAATTGGGATTGGAAGAGCTGGAGACATTTTGGAAGGTTAACTGGTTGGAAGGTTGTCGGAGGAACGCTGGATGGTTGCTTGCAGGATGATGGTTGTTGCAGGATGATTGTTGCAGGATGTTGCAGGATGGTTGTTGCAGGATGATGGTTGTTGCAGGTTAAGCGCTGGATGGTTGTTGCAGGATGAGCGCTGGATGGTTGTTGCAGGATGAGCGCTGGGTGGTTGTTGCAGGATGAGCGCTGGGTGGTTGTTGCAGGATGAGCGCTGGGTGGTTGTTGCAGGATGAGCGCTGGGTGGTTGTTGCAGGATGAGCGCTAGATGGTTGTTGCAGGATGAGCGCTGGGTTAGCACTGTCATGGGACCGATGGGGTAAAGCTCAGGGAGAGCGAGGGGCGAACCGAAGGGGCGAAACAAAGGGGCAGGCCCCTTTGTTGCGCTCCTTCGTGCGCGCGACGCCCGGCGCGCGACGCCAAGGAGAGCAGCGATTTAAATAGCCCGCCGGTCGCGCCTCTGACGTCACCGCCGCGACGTTTTCGTGGGCGGTTCGGGGGCGGTTCGTGGGCGGTTCGGGGGCGGTTCGGGGGCGGTTCTATGTTCGGTTCGGGGGCGGTTCTATGTTATCTTTGTAGCACTTGTGTAATTTTTGAGCATGATCAACTACGACTTACTGGTCGAATCATGCAATGTCCTTGAGGAATGCAAATCTTTCATAGAAGTTTTCATATGCAGTACTTCTCTCTAGCTCAGATCTTAGGGTGTTGAGTATCACAAGAAATGTGTTCACCCTAAAGTTATCTTGTCTAGTAAATTCTACTTCATCCTCTCGTGATTTTTCATCACACTGAAGGTTGTGTGTTCTCTTCCGTATCACGTCTTTATCTGTGAGGCCGGATTTACATATGGCAATCGCCTCATATCTGTCAAATTCCTCACAAAAATTCAATCGGTGAACCATACAATTCACTACAATGCTAACATCAGTATCAATGCTTTGTAATTTTTTGCTAATTGCATTGAACCTCTGCAAATGTGTAGCCCAAACCATCACCATGATTGCTATCTTCAGTCATTCAAGTTGGTGTAGTAGACCTGTTGCTTCGCTGCATGCTGATGCATTCTGTGTAATATCCACTTCAATGGTTTTCTGTGCCTGAATTATTTGGTCCCAGTCTTGATTCAGACTATGGCAGGCTTATTCATGGGCTGACCAAGGAATGTCTAAAAGTCTCTTGACTGCTAATGTATCATTCAACAATGGCAAATGAGATTGCAAGATTTTCCAACAGTAGATGGATATCGTGAGGTAAACATATAGATGCTGTAGCAGTATTTTGCAGTCTATGCCTCTTTGATAATCTCACTGTGAGGGACTCTGCAAGAAACTCCCTAAGAATACCTTAAAGGACCAGGTACAGCTAACTGTACCGGTCCTCCTTAACTCTCAAGCTCACAAGGGATTCTGGGATAGGGTAGAGCCCTGCAGGTGGGGATATGAGACCAGCCCCAGAGGGAAGAGGGATGAAGGAGACCCAGGGAGAGTGACAGAAGCCTTGAGAATTCAAACTGTATGTTATGATTGTTTTTATTGAAGTGCTCAAATCAGCTGTTTTGTTTATTATTATTTAACAATAAAGATACTTATAAAGATTACTGCCAGAGCCCAGCCTGGAGTCTGGCTACTCCTGACAGATCGTAATCTGTATATCGGTATATCAGGAACAGCTCTTGACTGGTTCAAATCATTCCTCGACAACAGGAACTTCAAGGTGAGAATAAGCAATAAAGAATCTCACCCGGTCAAGTCCTCACTCGGAGTCCCTCAAGGATCTTCTCTATCCCCCACGTTATTTAACATTTATCTTCTCCCCCTCTGCCAACTTCTCACTAATCTTAAGGTTACGCACTTCATCTACGCCGATGATGTCCAGATTCTGATACCAGTCACAGAATCAATCTCTGATACCCTCAAATTCTGGAACAGCTGTCTACAATCCATAAACATCCTCCTCACCAGCCTTAACTTAGTACTCAACACTTCAAAAACTGAACTTCTGCTTATCAATCATGATGACAATGCTCAAACGGCCAACAACCTCACCGCACCACATATGACCTCCACTACACATGTAAGAGACCTCGGCGTAATTATAGACAACCAGCTGAACCTAAAAAAATTCATCAATAATACAACAAAAGAATGTTTTCATAAACTACATATTTTAAAAAGGCTGAAACCTCTCCTTCATTTGCAAGACTTTCGAACTGTTCTCCAAGCAATATTATTCTCAAAATAGATTATTGCAACTCCCTGCTAATCGGCATTCCAGCTATCACCACCAGACCACTTCAAATGTTACAGAATTCCGCTGCCAGGATCTTAACCAATTCCGGCAGAGGAGAACACATCACACCTATTCTCAAGAACCTACATTGTCTCCCCATTAAATTTAGAATTCTGTACAAAGTTCTAACCACGATCCACAAGACCTTACACTCCCAAACCTCGCTCAAATTAAAATGCCCTCTTCGTCATCACTCATCATCCAGACCTACCAGAACAATGTATTTAGGCACCCTTGATGCACCCCTCGCAAAGTCTTTGCTCAAGAAACGCGCCTTCTCAACAGCAGGTCCCACACACTGGAACTCTCTCCCTACGGACCTCCACCTAGAACCCTGTCTGCGGACGTTTAAGAAAAAGCTTAAGACTTGGCTTTTTACAAAAGCCTTTACTTAACTTCAGTCTACACCACAGCCTAGACTGCTATCCTCAGTTAATCATTCATTACTCTATTTTGTGCTAGAACACTCTCGGATCTCTGGTCTCAAGTTAGAAACTTCTTAGGCAATCACCATGGGCCGGATTTTAAAAGCCCTGCGCGCGTAAATCCGGCCGGATTTACGCACGCAGGGCACTCGTGTGCCAGCACGCCTATTTTGCATAGGCCACCGGCGCACGCACAGCCCCGGGACGAGCATAAGCCCCGGAGCTTTGTAAAAGGGGCGTGTCCGGGGTGTGTCCGGGGTCAGGGGGCGGTTCGGGGTGGGACCGGGGGCGTGGTGCCGGCCCAGGGGCGTGGTCGAAACCTCCAGACCAGCCCCTGGGTCGGGTGATGGCGCGCCAGCAGCCCGCTGGCGCGTGCAGATTTACGCCTGCTTTCAGCAGGCGTAAATCTGCCAACAAAGGTAGGGGGTGGGGTTTAGATAGGGCCGGGGGGGGGTGGGTTAGGTAGGGGAAGGGAGGGGAAGGTGTGGGGGGGTGCAAAGAAAGTTCCCTTGGAGGGAACAGATAGCGTGCGCCGGGCTCGGCGCGCGCGCAAGTTGCACAAATGTGCACCCCCTTGTGCGCGCCGACCCCGGATTTTATAAGATACGAGCAGCTACGCGCGTATCTTATAAAATCCAGCGTACTTTTGTTCGCGCCTGGTGCGCGAACAAAAGTACGCGCTCGCGCAAATTTATAAAATCTACCCCAGCATGTCTTTCGGTTTTACAGCTGAATTTTTATTCTTATGTTTTTTTATTCAAGCCTGTTTCTTATGTTATGTTTGCAAACTTGGTTCTCTTTGCTTTGTTTGATGTATCCATTATGTTCTTTGTAATTCCTAATTTTGGTTCTATGTAAACCGACGCGATATGTACTTGCACATGAACATCGGTATATAAAAGCCTTTAAATAAATAAATAAATAAATAAATAAATAAATATGGTGGTAACAGTGGGATTGTTTGCCTAAACAGGAAGCACAGACAAAACCTACAACAGCAGAAAAAAAACAACCCTACCAAGTATTTTTTTCTTTCTCCTGGGACCTCGCAGTTTCACTCTCCCAACTAAATCTACAACAGGCTAAAGAGGATAGCCCTGCCTGCACAGTCAGGGTTCAAGCATGAGTCAGGGCCAAATGGGCCAGCAAGTTTTTAGGATTTTTTTCTCATTCTCCTATCTGGAGAGATATCCAGTGGGGAAGTGGCTCAGAAAGCAGGGAAGATGGAGTGTGGTAACTCGAGCGTAGTGGGTGAGAACAGTCAGAGGAAAAAGGATAAAGACTCTGACTGTTCCTTCATGCACTTTATTTACAGTGGAAAAACACACACAGAAGCAAAAAGGGGCAGCACAACTTAACTCCAAGTCTCAAAATTTATAGGGCAATGGGCAAGCAGAACGGACCAATCGTTCTTTGAAGGCCTTCCTCTGTTCCTTCTTAGGGGTCAGACAAGATGATTGGGTACCCCTACTACCCTGGGCAGAGTTCTCTGACAATCACCATGTTCATTCTGCAACTGGAGCTTCGCCCTTCCAACTTGTCTATGGTAAACAGCTCAAGCCTCCCATGCCTCTCCCTCTAACAGTGTCTTCGCCTGCAGCCCAACTCACAGCCCAGCAGCTTCGTTCTCTTTGGGATTCAGCTCAAGCTAAACTGCGGCAGGTGGCTGCCACCGCAAAAAGGAACACTGATAAACATCATTGCAGAGCCCCTGTTTTCAACCCTGGAGATAGGGTTTGGGTAAGCACCCGGCATATACGTCTCTGGATTCCTACCTGGCTCCTAAATACATTGGCCCCTTTGTGGTCACGGAAAGATTGGGTACTGTCTCCTACCACCTACGTCTACCACCTACCTTAAGGATTTACAACGTATTCCATGTTTCCCTGCTGAAACCATTGATACTTTCAATTTTTCACCGCAGACCACATGAACCTTCAAATACAGTAGCAGAGGAGGAGACCATATACCAAGTACATGATGTTCTGGATGTACGATTCTACCACCGAAGATGGGAGTATTTAATATCATGGGAGGGATGTGGCCTGAAGGAGAACACGTGGGAGCCTGCTTCCAAAATCCTGGATAAATCTCTCCTCCGTCTATTCCATCACAACCATCCCGGTAAGCCAAGACTCCCAGGGAGGGGGCATAAGGGGGGGTACTGTTGTGAACCCCGGCCGCGGGCAGCCACAGCCGGGTCCCCTCTTACCTGCTGCTCCTCTTCTCGCCGTGGCCTCCTCCACGTGGCTCCGGGCCGTGGCAGGACCTTCCCGTGGCGTTTTCCCCACAAGGGAGACACCGCCGACTTCCTGCTCCAGGCGCATCGGGCCAGAATTTAAAGGGGTTGTGGCGGGAAACCTCGGCCCGGCCCCCGAAGATGATGTCAGATGCCCGGGCTATTTAAGCCCAGCATGGATCAGTGTTCTCTGCCTTGGCAACAGGTCGACTCTCTGAGTAACTAGTTGCTGTCCCTGCATTCTCCAGTTCCTGTGTTCTTGTCTCCATGATCCTGTTCCAGCTCCATTCCTGACTCCGTTTTCCTGTTCCAGCTCCATTCCCACCTCCGTGATCCTGCTTCTGCTCCGCTCCTGTTCCTGAGTTCCTGGTCCAGCTCCTGCTTCGGCTTGATTCCCTGGTTTTGACCAGCTTGGCTTCTGATACTCTCTCTATCTGCTGTCTGTCCTGACCCTTGGCTCATCCTCCGGCTTCGCTACTCTTCAGCCTGCCCCGACATCTGGCCTGGTTCTCCGTCTCGCATCACTGCCGCTTGCCACGACCTCTGGACCATCTCCGTCTCTCCCACGCTTCTGCCTGCCTCGAGCCAGACTGTTCTCTGGATTCTTCGTTGCCAGGAGACCCTTGCCTAAGTCCTGCTGGACCTGGTACCCAAGGGCTCAACCTACGGGGAATGAGGGCTGGTATAAGTGAAGGTCCTGTCCGGTCTCCTGGTCCAGTTCTGCCTTCCGGCTACGAGTCCCGCTGTAGGTCTTCCTCCAGCAGATCCATTCAACACTCTAGCCGGTCCAAGGGTCCACATCCATAACAATTGGGCGCCCTAGGTGACCCTTGCGCTGCTGCCCTCCCCGGTCATACTCCCTCCCCGGTCACCCCCCCCCCTGCCTGTTTTGGTGCCGACTGTGTGCTTCTCAGGGCCGCGAGCAGCACACAGTCTCTATTTCTCTTTGCAGCGAGTGGGATAGGTCCTGCTTACAGCAACACGTGGCTGCTCTTCGGCGTCCTAGGCGACCACCGAAGTTCGCCTAATAGATGCGCTGACCCTGCCTGGATGTGACACAAATCTCAAACAATTTTCAGAATAGTGTGTTTGTGAAAAACTAGCTCAACGTAAAGTAGATAAAGCAATGGAGCCGGATGGGATACATCTGCAGGTTTTAAGGGAACTTAGAGAAGTTTTGGCAGCTCTGCTGGCTGGCCTTTTCAATGCTTTCTTAGAGATGGGAATAGTTCTGGAGGGCTGGAGACAGGCAGATGTGGTTCATTTTCACAAAACTGAAAGGAAGAAAGAGGCTAGGAACTATAGCAGACTGGTTAGTCTGATCTCTGTAGTGAGCAAATTAATGGAATCACTGCTAAAATAGAGGATAGTGCAGTTTCTGGAATCCAACGGACTGCAAGATCTGAGGCAGCATGTTTTACCAAAAGTAGACAAATTTGATCAATTGTTTTGGCCTGTTCAGGAGAAAGTATGCAATGTATGGCACTGTGATTTCAGTAAGGCTTTTGACACTGCACCACATAGGTATAAGCCCAAAGGTGGCTGATTGGGTTAGAAACTGAGTGAGTGGGAGGCAAAAAAGGGTAGTGATAAATGGAATTTAATGGTGTGCCAGATGGATTGGTCATTGGTCTATTTTTTTTTTCAATATTTTCATAAGTGATATTGTGGAAGGACTATTGGGAAAGGTTTGTCTTTTTGTGGATGCCAAAATCTGCAACAGGTAGACAGCAAGGAAGATGTGAAAAGCTTGAGGAAGGATCTAGTGAAGCTTGAGGAATGGTCTAAAGTCTGGCAGCTAAAAAATACAGTCATGTATTTAGGATAAAAAACAAGGAAGCAGTACAGTATAGGGGGTGAAATGCTTTTGTGCATGAAATAAGAGCAGGATCTGGGGTGATTATGTCTGATGAACTCAAGGTAAATAAGATAACAGCAAAAGCCAGAATGATGCTTGGGTGCATATGGAGATGAATAGTCAGCAGAAAACGGAGGCAATATTGCCTGATATAAGTCCCCCCCAAGACTTCATTTGGAATATTGTGTGTGACCAGACTCCCCAGTTCATCACTGAATGCTCTAGTTCCATTTCCAGGGATGCAATATCTTGAGCTATCCATTCTGTCTTGCCCTCCTCCCATCTAGAAGAACCAGGATTGATTGCTTATGCCCTTTATAATTAGCCATTTTGTAGATTTAGAGGTGGTTAGAGTCAGTTCAAGATCAGATGCAG
Source organism: Rhinatrema bivittatum (assembly GCF_901001135.1). Taxonomy (NCBI): domain Eukaryota; kingdom Metazoa; phylum Chordata; class Amphibia; order Gymnophiona; family Rhinatrematidae; genus Rhinatrema; species Rhinatrema bivittatum. The sequence continues at coordinate 4,689,664 of NC_042632.1, forward strand.
GACAAGAAAAATGTAGATTTTTGTCCCTACCTGGTGAGGCCTCCTTGCCTTATCAGTGTCCCTTTTTGGAGAGGGTTCACTGAACATAACCTATCAATGGATCTTAGGTACTTAGTTTCAGTAAGGAAAGATTTTGGCCTGAATCCTTTTGGAACTTGCACTCCTTGAATGAAGACCAGGGAGCCCATTCACTCCCTGAATGTGGCAAGCATCTGTGACAGGCTTGGCTGTTTAAGGTACGTGAAGGCTGGAAGAAATTTGTCGCTTTGTTCCTTTAAGAACATAAGAACATAAGAATATGCATATTGGGTGAGACCAAGGGTCCATCAAGCACAGCATCCTGTTTCCAACAGTGGCCAATCCAGGCGATAAGAACCTGGCAAGTACCCAAAAACTAAGTTTATTCCATGTTACCGTTGCTAATAATAGCGGTGGTTATTATATAAGTCAACTTAATTAATAGCAGGTAATGGACTTCTCGTCCAAGAACTTATCCAATCCTTTTTTAAACACAGCTATATTAACTGCACTAACCACATCCTCTGGCAACAAATTCCAGAGTTTAATTGTGCGTTGAGTGAAAAAGAACTTTCTCCGATTAGTTTTAAATGTGCCACATGCTAACTTCATGGTGCCCCCTAGTCTTTCTATTATCCGAAAGAGTAAAAAACCGATTCACATCTACCCGTTCTAGACCTCTCATGATTTTAAACACCTCTATCATATCCCACCTCAGCCGTCTCTTCTCCAAGCTGAAAAGTCCTAACCTCTTTAGTCTTTCCTCATAGGGGAGCTGTTCCATTCCTAGGGATGTGAATCGTGTCCTCGATCGTCTTAACGATCGATTTCGGCTGGGAGGGGGAGGGAATCGTATTGTTGCCGTTTGGGGGGGTAAAATATCGTGAAAAATCGAAAAATCGCAAAACCGGCACATTAAAACCCCCTAAAACCCACCCCCGACCCTTTAAATTAAATCCCCCACCCTCCCGAACCCCCCCCAAATGACTTAAATAACCTGCGGGTCCAGCGGCGGTCCGGAACGGCAGCGGTCCGGAACGGGCTCCTGCTCCTGAATCTTGTTGTCTTCAGCCGGCGCCATTTTCCAAAATGGCGCCGAAAAATGGCGGCGGCCATAGACGAACACGATTGGACGGCAGGAGGTCCTTCCGGACCCCCGCTGGACTTTTGGCAAGTCTCGTGGGGGTCAGGAGGCCCCCCACAAGCTGGCCAAAAGTTCCTGGAGGTCCAGCGGGGGTCAGGGAGCGATTTCCCGCCGCGAATCGTTTTCGTACGGAAAATGGCGCCGGCAGGAGATCGACTGCAGGAGGTCATTCAGCGAGGGTTCCGGCGCCTCGCTGAACAACCTCCTGCAGTCGATCTCCTGCCGGCGCCATTTTCCGTACGAAAACGATTCGCGGCGGGAAATCGCTCCCTGACCCCTGCTGGACCTCCAGGAACTTTTGGCCAGCTTGTGGGGGGCCTCCTGACCCCCACGAGACTTGCCAAAAGTCCAGCGGGGGTCCGGAAGGACCTCCTGCCGTCCAATCGTGTTCGTCTATGGCCACCGCCATTTTTCGGCGCCATTTTGGAAAATGGCGCCGGCTGAAGACAACAAGATTCAGGAGCAGGAGCCCGTTCCGGACCGCTGCCGTTCCGGACCGCCGCTGGACCCGCAGGTTATTTAAGTCATTTGGGGGGGTTCGGGAGGGTGGGGGATTTAATTTAAAGGGTCGGGGGTGGGTTTTAGGGGGTTTTAGTGTGCCGGCTCACGATTCTAACGATTTATAATGATAAATCGTTAGAATCTCTATTGTATTGTGTTCCATAACGGTTTAAGACGATATTAAAATTATCGGACGATAATTTTAATCGTCCTAAAACGATTCACATCCCTATCCATTCCCTTTATCATATTGGTAGCCCTTCTCTGTACCTTCTCCATCGCAATTATATCTTTTTTGAGATGCGGCGACCAGAATTGTACACAATATTCAAGGTGCGGTCTCACCATGGAGCGATACAGAGGCATTATGACATTTTCCGTTTTATTCACCATTTCCTTTCTAATAATTCCCAACATTCTGTTTGCTTTTTTGACTGCCGCAGCACACTGAACCGACGATTTCAATGTGTTATCCACTATGACGCCTAGATCTCTTTCTTGGGTAGTAGCACCTAATATGGAACCTAACATTGTGTAACTATAGCATGGGTTATTTTTCCCTATATGCATCACCTTGCACTTGTCCACATTAGATTTCATCTGCCATTTAGATGCCCAATTTTCCAGCCTCAAAAGGTCTTCCTGCAATTTATCACAATCTGCTTGTGATTTAACTACTCTGAACAATTTTGTATCATCTGCAAATTGATTATCTCACTCGTCGTATTTCTTTCCAGATCATTTATAAATATATTGAAAAGTAAGGGTCCTAGTACAGATCCCTGAGGCACACCACTGCCCACTCCCTTCCACTGAGAAAATTGTCCATTTAATCCTACTCTCTGTTTCCTGTCTTTTAGCCAGTTTGTAATCCACGAAGGACATCGCCACCTATCCCATGACTTTTTACTTTTCATAGAAGCCTCTCATAAGGAACTTTGTCAAATGCCTTCTGAAAATCCAAGTACACTACATCTACCGGTTCACCTTTATCCACATGTTTATTAACTCCTTCAAAAAAGTGAAGCAGATTTGTGAGGCAAGACTTGCCTTGGGTAAAGCCATGCTGACTTTGTTCCATTAAACCATGTCTTTCTATATGTTATGTGATTTTGATATTTAGAACACTTTCCACTATTTTTCCTGGCACTGAAGTCAGGCTAACCGGTCTGTAATTTCCAGGATCTCCCCTGGAGCCCTTTTTAAATATGGGGGTTACATTAGCTATCCTCCAGTCTTCAGGTACAATGGATGATTTTAATGATAGGTTACAAATTTTTACTAATAGATCTGAAATTTCATTTTTTAGTTCCTTCAGAACTCTGGGGTGTATACCATCCGGTCCAGGTGATTTACTACTCTTCAGTTTATCAATCAGGTCTACCACATCTTCTAGGTTCACTGTGATTTGGTTCAGTCCATCTGAATCATTACCCATGAAAACCTTCTCCAGTACGGGTACCTCCCCAACATCCTCTTCAGTAAACACTGAAGAAATCATTTAATCTTTCCGCGAAGGCCTTATCTTCTTTAAATGCCCCTTTAACCCCTCGATCACCTAATGGTCCAACTGACTTCCTCACAGGCTTTCTGCTTCGGATATATTTAAAAAGGTTTTTACTGTGAGTTTTTGCCTCTACGGCCAATTTCTTTTCAAATTCTCTCTTAGCCTGTCTTATCAATGTCTTATGCATTATCCTAACCCTTGCTGGCTGGATTCAGAGTGCAGGGACTGAAGGCCAGTGAGCCCATTCTCCCCATGAATGTGTAAAGCACCTGTGACACCAGGAGTCCAGTCTAGGAAGGTTGTGTAGAAGCAAGTATATCTCTTTTGTTGTGAAGAGGTTTTTTGGCCACCTCTCCTCACTGGGAGCTTGGCTGTATAGCAGGTTTCTGACTTTTCAATCTGAGGAGTCACCTTTCAGAAGAACTAAAGGAATCAAGTAAGAACCTGGAGACCCCATCAATATCTCCAACAACATGGGACCAGGATACAAGGCTGGGTGTTCAGGAAAATGCTTGACTATCAGGTAGGATTTTTGCTATGCTAGAAGGAGACCCCTGACTTAGGAAACCCGGTTAAGCCTCTGGGAGAGCTATTTACACATTTTACATCACCAATTGGGAAGCTCAACCAGTTTGCTGAAGGACACATACCCGGATTGAAACACCATAACTGTATGGGAACAGCATGTAACTGCACATTTATTCAAGATGATCTTTAAGTTGTCTTATTTAATCAGTAAATTATTATTTAACACCCAGATTCTAGACCTGTCTGTTTATTCACAGCATCTCCCTCCCAGGGATGTCACAGCTATTAACGCACCACTATCTGGGCCATAGATGAAAGTCTCCCCCCATAAAAAGAATCCCTCCCAGGGATCAGCTTGGGATGGAATCTGCTAGCCAGAGCAGACCTGAAAGTTATAAATGAGATGTGTACCTAAGAGAATCACCACTCCCCAAAAAAAGGGTTACATGTATATATAGGAATTGGTGAATTAAAAAGATTATGATGCAATATATTTTTTAGTTTGTCATCATGTATTGAAATAAGGTCAATTTATTTGTAGTTTGTTTTTTTGTGATAAATTTTATGAATGTGTGACAGGGTCACCATAAATGGCTGTCCCGACCCCCATGAGCTTACTTATTCAGAGTTGTGCAGTATATCTGTGAACCTTTTGTTGAGTGCGGGGCTAGTTTTTACTGCATGTCATAGCTGTACAACAAATGTATTGCTAGGTAAGAAACATAAGAAATTGCCATGCTGGGTCAGACCAAGAGTCCATCAAGCCCAGCATCCTTTTTCCAACAGAGGCCAAACCAGGCCACAAGAACCTGGCAATTACCCAAACACTAAGAAGATCCCATGCTACTGATGCAATTAATAGAGGTAGCTATTCCCTAAGTAAACTTGATTAATAGCCGTTAATGGACTTCTCCTCCAAGAACTTATCCAAACCTTTTTTGAACCCAGCTACACTAACTGCACTAACAACATCCTCTGGCAACAAATTCCAGAGCTTTATTGTGCGTTGAGTGAAAAAGAATTTTCTCCGATTAGTCTTAAATGTGCTACTTGCTAATTTCATGGAATGCCCCCTAGTCCTTCTATTATTCGAAAGTGTAAATAACAGAGTCACATCTACTCGTTCAAGACCTCTCATGATCTTAAAGACCTCTATCATATCCCCCCTCAGCCGTCTCTTCTCCAAGCTGAACAGCCCTAACCTCTTTAGCCTTTCCTCATAAGGGAGCTGTTCCATCCCCTTTATCATTTTGGTTGCTCTTCTCTGTACCTTCTCCATCGCAACTATATCTTTTTTGAGATGCGGCGACCAGAATTGTACACAGTATTCCAGGTGCGGTCTCACCATGGAGCGATACAGAGGCATTATGACATTTTCCGTTTTATTAACCATTCCCTTCCTAATAATTCCTAACATTCTGTTTGCTTTTTTGACTGCTGCAGCACACTGAGCCGACGGTTTTAAAGTATTATCCACTATGATGCCTAGATCTTTTTCCTGGGTGGTAGCTCCTAATATGGAACCTAACATCGTGTAACTACAGCAAGGGTTATTTTTCCCTATATGCAACACCTTGCACTTGTCCACATTAAATTTCATCTGCCACTTGGATGCCCAGTCTTCCAGTCTTGCAAGGTCCTCCTGCAATGTATCACAATCTGCTTGTGATTTAACTGAATAATTTTGTATCATCCGCAAATTTGATAACCTCACTTGTCGTATTCCTTTTCAGATCATTTATATATATATTGAAAAGCACCGTGACTATAATACATACCAAATCAGCATCCTGCCACTCATCAGGTCGGGGAACCCCAGGAGCACACAGCTTCAAGGGGAAAGGTATTGATTCCTTCCTTGCTGTAAACCAAGGAATGCCAGAGGATAGCTTTTCAGGGATTGCCTTGTGTTGTTGAGTGACTACATCTCTAAATAAACCAGGAAATGCAGGTTAATCAGGTGAAGCCATAGGGAAAACCTAGCTGCTCCGCCTCTGATGACATCGTGCAGAGTGAGAAAGCAACTACTGCAAGAGCCAATTAGAGCAACAGGAGCACCAAAACCTTTTTCTTTCCTAGTAAATCTTTAAGCAGTTGATCTTCAGGGGAGCATCTGACCAAGCTGAACTTGAGTGGAGGACTATAAGGACACAACTGCTATAGCAGCTCCTGTTAAAGTAGCCTGGGAGCAAGGAAAAGCGTGAAAGGAGAGGCTGGAAGGTAAGAGAACAGGGGAGTGAGCCCCGCTGCAAAGAGGTCTTCACCTGAGGTGAAGTCCAGGGCTTGGACTGAGGGCGTATTCTAGCAAGAGAAGGAACAAGCTTTGCATTGCAGCATTTGTAGCATCCCCTGTTTCAAGCGAATCACAGATTGCTTCCAAAACTACAGCCAGGTAGGATACTGATTCAATGTGCCAGGAGCCTTCTAATGAAATGTTCACTTTCAGTCTGCCCTCACCAGTGGACAGAGCAGAGGATTGTGTTTTCCCCTCAGGAAGTAAACATCCACCTGATACAGCTCTCATCTTTTGTGCATGCACCTTCTATTTTCTCAAAAAGTAGCAAAGGGCCCAGGTTTATTTTTTCCCTTCTGTTTTTGTGTGCACATGTTTTTACAGAGGACTGTGAGACTTGGGGTTGAATCCATGAGTAACAAATGACAAAACTGTGCGCTGGGGAGGTGTTACAAGATGCCCAAGTAAGAGATATACAGACCACACACACACACACAGACACACTATAATATAATATACAAGGTATACAGTAATAAAATACAGCTTTATTTACAGCACACATACTTCATTTCCCATGACTATAATACATACCAAATCAGCATCCTGCCACTCATCAGGTCGGGGAACCCCAGGAGCACACAGCTTCAAGGGGAAAGATCATGTGCCACTCAGCAGTGCACAGGTGAGGCTCCAGCCTCCCACTGGAGAACCCCGACCTTTTACAGGGCTAGGTAAACAAGGGCATGTGCAGACAAGCCACTACCTGAGTCCAGTGTAGGGTTGCTGACCTGGCATCCCTCCTCCTGTTGAGTCCGGTCCCAGGCACAGACAGGCTACTCTCCCCCACAACCACCTGCTCAAGCCCTGCTTATACTGTTCTTCACTTGATAAACATGTTTTTCAAAATTCAACACAGTGTTTGTCCTGAGAGCATTTTTTATCCCATCGTATTACAGGAGGTCAATATTAACTGGTTCTGAACAAGTTATACTGGTATTATTACTGTGTTTGCTACTGCTGTATTTACATTGGAATAACAATTGACCTTATTTGGCACTGCCTTTATTACTGTATATATGTTTTGTGCATTTCCTACTTGTTTATTCACCTATTCATGCTTCTTACTTTACCACAAGTTCATAGTAAAAGAGTTATATTGTCCTTTCCGTTGTAGTGATTTTATATGTGGTAGGGTACGACAATTCAGGTCCCTGCCTCCAAGAGCATGGATTTGTGTGAGGCTAAGACATGGACAATGAGTGCTATTGAATTGCTACACTAACTTCTTGTCGTATATTAAAAGAGAGGCACTTACAATCTGTAGCTGTCCACTGCTACCAGAAAAGAAAACAATAAAGGAAACCAGAAGGAACTGTTTGTAGGTGCTACCAGACTTGTTTCACTGAAGCAGTTGTGCTTTTTCAGAACCATATGCTTCAGTGTAGGACCTAAGGAGCAAGAAGTCTGCTCCCTCCCTTCCTGAGACTGACGTAATCAATGAGGTCCTATGTCTTGAGTTAGCAAACAGGAAGTAAATCAAGGGGAGCCCAGCCAATGAGGAAAAAAGGCAAGTTGTGTTTGTTTTTTTTTCCATGGTTTTGGTGTGCTGTTGGCCCGATGCAGGAACTTCACAGAGAAGCAAGGAAGGACAGTGTCCCAGAGAAAGAATCCATAGAGAGAGAGAGTGTCTTCTGAGGCCAGAGAAGCTTGCTGGTTTATAGAGAACTGGAGAGCTAAAGAAAAGAGAAAACAAGGCAAACAGAGAACTGGAGAGGAAGAATGAAAGAAGGAACAGTGTCAGAGAGCAGTTTCAGGCTGCTTGGAGGATTCCCCCTCCCCCTGTCCTCCTCCTCCTGTTCAAAGCACCCAGGAGCCCTGGGGGGGGGGGGGTTCTGGATGCAGGAGCTGGGGGTCGGAGCCACCCTCCAGAAGACAGAACTGAGATAAGTACACACAAAATCAAATATTAACTTTCTCAGGTGCAATACACACAGTGGGTTTCTCTGTATGTGAGCCTGCATTATAACATTTACACAGCCACAGTAACTGTTATCCTGGCTCATCAGCAGTTTCCAGAGACACACTGCTGGTTATCTCAGACTGAGTATAAACCAATTCAGGTGGACAAGGATCTACTACAGGGCTACTGAGATCCCATCCTATCTGGGAAAGTTGAATGGTTAGGGAACTGGAGTTTATTCCATGAGGAAATTCAACCCATACCAAAATACACCAGCACTCTTGAGGTGGTGGTTTATCAACATCTTGCATCAAACTACATGGGCCCCAGCTTTCTCAGATATATATATATGTAGGTACATTTTTTCTGTGTGGCATCTATGGCACAAAACGTGCATAGAGAAGTACTGAAAGGTTTAATGGTAAAAATTCAGGTTTCCTCTTTATGGGAGCCTTGAAGGTGTTGCGCCGGAGGTGGACCCTTGGTCTGAGGTGGGGTTGACGCTACCCATAAGAGAGATCCTATGGGTCCCCACCGTCGGCAGGCAGAGAGGGCTGATGGATGGAGGCGGGCTGGAGCTACACCAATACCAGCCCTCTTTCCCCACGGGTTGAGCCTTTGGGTGCCGGAGCCACATGGACTTAGCTGGCCTCCATCAGTGGTCATCGATGGGTGGATCGAGGTCAGCCCAGAGTTGGCAACTAATGTAGGGATCAGTCTGTACTGGACGAGGCAGAGTCCTGGAGACCTGGGCGCCAATAGGAACACATTCTGATAGAGGCAAGAGCAGGCCAAAACCTGAATGAACCACGTCCAGGACAAAGGCTGAAGAGGCATCTTTAAGCAAGCTGGAATCAGGGCTGGCAGCAATCTTGAAGCAGTGGCGAGCAAGGCTGAGGTCTAGATGAGGAGAGAGTCAAAAGGATGGTCAGACGAAGCAGAATCCAGGGCTGGAGAGAAGCAACGGCGTAGTCAAGCAATGCAGAGGTCTGGGGCTAGAGAGAGGCAACAGAGTAGTCAGGCAATGCAGAGGTCCGGGGCTGGAGAGAGGCAATGGAGTAGTCAGGCATTGCAGAGGTCCGGGGCTGGAGAGAGGCAATGGAGTAGTCAGGAGATGCAGAGGTCCGGGGCAGGAGAGAGGCAACGGAGTAGTCAGGGAATGCAGAGGTCAAACCAGGTCAGCAATCCGAAGGAGAGACGAAGGAACAGGAACAAGGAAACAGGAACGAAGGCAGTCAGGATCGGGAACCAGGAACTGAAGAGGCAATGAGTACTCAACTAGTGAGGGGACCTGTTGCAAAGGCAATTTGAGAGAGCGGAGCCCGGGCTTATATACTGGAGCTCTGCCGATGTCATCATCTGGGGCTGCGGCCAGGTTCCTGCCATGGGCCCTATTTAAAGACTATCTGTGTGCGCGTGCGCACCTAGGGAGGGGCGCGGCGCTGGTCGGAACAGCGTATCTCCGCGGGCCACGCAGAGGGGCCCGACGCAAAGCTGCAGCAGGGCCGGAGGCACCAGGGGCGGCCCGAGGACGGAGCCGGCGGCCCACAGCCACCAGAGATGAGGGTTTACTTTGAAAGAGGTGAGGGTGCCGAGCCGTGGGTGTGCTGCGGCCGGCATGCGTAACAGAAGGATTGAAAGCAGGATGTGCAAGGGGCAAAAAGTTAAACTGGAACCAGCATAGGAATATTCCAGAGCCCTGGTCAGCTATGTGTCAGGAAGTGTAACTTCCTACTTGACAGACAAGGGGGTACATCCCTTAGGGGCTTGGTGATTAAAGCAGAAGTGATTAAAAAAAAACCTGACTCTACGGTGTCTGGGGCTGTTCCAGATTGCAAGGAAAGAGAATTGAATGGAGCTGTGATCTTCACCCAGGATCTCAGAAGGGAGCAACAGGGGTTCAGGGATTTGCCTCTAAAAAAAACTCCAGAGGCTTGAAGGCAGAGGAAAGAGGGGAGTACAATACAGCCTGGAAATTGGGATTTAAAGATAAAGTCTGCACTTAACCAAAGCAGGAACTCATCTGTGCCAGGAAGCCAAACTGTGCCAAAGGGAATTTGTTTTGAGGCTCAGAGGATCCTGATGCTGAGCCAAAAGGATTTTTCCTTGAGCTGAGTGGGACATTCTTGTAACTATTTTGCTATCTAAGGAAACTAAAGAAAAGACCAGGCTAGGGGCTGAAAAAACTGAGGAAACAAAGTAAGCAGAATTAATGTGTTGCTATAAGAAGAAACTTACTTAAGGAGAAGAGTTAAGATTTCTGGAATTGTGATTCTGTTTGGTTTCTGCATCTACCTGAACTTCCACTGTCATTATGTTTGTTCCTGAAGATTCTGCAGTAAGCTATCTATTATTTGGAGCATAACTTGAGTCTGGAGAGTGTTTGTTTATGTGGAGATTCCCAGTCTGGTACTGCCCCTGCAGGTTATCCTGCCCCCAGTTAACGGCCCTGGAGATTTATTTACCCAGCATGGGATAGTAACTACAATGCTCCCCAAGGCTGGGAAAGTGACCACTGGCATATAGGGGATTACATTTGTTTTTTTGGTGTGCACACTTACTGGACTGGAAACTGTGACTGGGAATGATATAATACTGTTGTGGGCAAGTGTGTAAGGGTTTTGGGGTATAAATTGGTATCCGTCACAAGGCAGAGCCTATACAGGCATTTCTTTATTGTTCTTAATGATTTGTATTGTATATTCAAAAAACCCCCTTTTATGAATTGTTTTTAAATAAGATCTTTAAACACTTAATAGCTCACAAACTGTGAATCTTGTCATTCAACAGATGTTATTCATGCAGGAGGTTGTTGGATCTAATGTTTGACCCAACCCAGCCTCACTGCTTAAAGCTGAAAAATTTTTTTAAGAGACGGAGGGCAGGTTTCATATATATGAGTTTAAAACCCCAACCAGGGTGAACTCAATTCTGTGTATATAATCATGAACCAAACCTCCACCGTCCGATTTTTTGGAAAAATGTGTGCAACCAGTTCAAACAATATATCCTATTCCTCAATGTGATTTTTCATTTTTTCTTTTTTCTTTTTTCTTTTTAAATGTTATACACAGCTGACTTCGTAAAATATTTTAAAAGTCCCGACTTATCTGATAATAGTTGAAAACCCAACGTAGCCACGTTTCTGGTCCGCTGTCTCAACAGTACTGAACGCACGGATGGCGTCTTTTTGAAAAAAGAATATACTATTCACAGAAGACTTCTGGCTCACCGGCTATTATGAATACAGGATAACATCCCCTGAAGAAAGGTCTGTTCGCGGACCAGAAACGTGGCTACGTCGGGTTTTCAACTATTATCAGATAAGTCGGGACTTTTAAAATATTTTACGAAGTCAGCTGTGTATAACATTTAAAAAGAAAAAATGAAAAATCACATTGAGGAATAGGATATAATTGTTTGAACTGGTTGCACACATTTTTCCAAAAAAATCGGACGGTGGAGGTTTGGTTCATGATTATATACACAGAATTGAGTTCACCCTGGTTGGGGTTTTAAACTCATATATATGAAACCTGCCCTCCGTCTCTTAAAAATTTTTTTCAGCTTTAAGCAGTGAGGCTGGGTTGGGTCAAACATTAGATCCAACAACCTCCTGCATGAATAACATCTGTTGAATGACAAGATTCACAGTTTGTGAGCTATTAAGTGTTTAAAGATCTTATTTAAAAACAATTCATAAAAGGGGGTTTTTTGAATGTGGATTAGATTGTATATTGTGATTCCCCCAAAAATCTTTTTGGGTGCTTATTTACATTTTGTATTGTATATTGCCATTGCTAACCTAGCATCTCTTAAGGACCAATCCATTATTAGATAAATTATACCTAACTTCAATTTATTGTTTTTCTTCTCTGTTACAATAAGTTTGTCTCTATTACTGCCTTATCAGTACTGCATCTATTGTGTTATTCCAAGTTGATAGTAAAAGCATTGTTTACAGTGGAGTGCTGCTTTTCTTTGCTGTACTCCATTCCCAGGTCTGGGGTGCAAATCACAGGGACCCTGAGAAAAAATATCAGGACACTAGGTTTATCTATTTTAGAGTTGCTAACATAGCCTGCAACCCCCCACCCTGTCCCTTCATAACCCAAATGCAACGGGAGTTATTCTTTTTGTGTAGCCCTCTCCCTTGACACTAAGTAAACTTACATTGAGAGAGGTGTTACAACCTGGATCCAGAAAACCCACTGAACTACCTACCCATATCAAACCTACCCTTTATTGCCAAAATCATTGAGAAAATCGTTCACTCCCATCTCAGTGACCACCTTGAAGAAAACAACATCCTATAACCCACACAATTTGGCTTCAGGAAACAACTGAACACAGCGACTCTACTACTATCATTAAATACACCATACTCAAAGGTTTCGAAAATGGACAAAGCTACCTTCTAGTCTTACTCGACCTATCAGCAGCCTTTGACACAGTAAACCACTCTATCATGATTGAATGACTATCTGAAATTTGTGCAAAAGAAAAAACATTACAATGGTTCACATCATACCTATCACAAAGATCCTATCAAGTACTGATCAATGGCACCCTTTAAAAAAAAATCAAAAAACTTAAACACTGGAGTCCCCCAAGGCTCAGCTCTATCCGCGACACTCTTCAATATTTACCTGCTTCTGATATGCCACTTCCTCTCCAACCTTAACCTGACCTACTTCATATACGCAGATGACATTCAAATATTAATCCCAATACACAACTCATTGGAAGAAACCTACAAAAAAACAGCCACTTACCTAAACAAAATAAAACAACTATTAACCAACATGATACTCATACTAAATTTCAATAAGACTGAAATAATAATCCTGGACAAAAATAAAACACCCCTCAACTACCACCACTCAACCTAATGAAACAAAAAGTGACTATCTCTCCGGTCAATCATGCTCGCAAACTTGGAGTCATAATTGACAAAGAACTCTCCTTCAAGAACCACATCACAACTAAAATCAAGGATGGATATCACAAACTTCTTACACTACGTCAATTAAAACCTTTCCTCTCCCCCAATGACTTCAGATCAGTCCTTCACTCATCTTCTCCAACCTAGATTACTGCAACTCCCTACTATTCAACTTACTCCTTAACATCATCTGACCACTCCAAATCCTACAAAATGCAACCGCAAGAATACTCACTGGATCCAAAAAACATGATCACATCACTCCTACACTTATAGCACTTCACTGGCTCCCAATAAAATTTAGGATTGAATATAAAATACTATCCATACTTCACAAAATAATATACGAAAAACAAACAAAATGGCTAAGCTCATCCATAAGGCTACATGCACAAAGCAGAAACCACAGATCTGCAAATAAAGGTGTACTAAAGATTCCTCCTGCTCTCTCTAATCAACACACCTCAATTCAAAAGAGAGTAATCTCATTAGGAAGCACTAAACTCTGGAACACCCTCCCAACAGAACTACGAACACATGAAAATTTAAAAACTTTCAAAAAAGATCTGAAAACCTGGATGTTTACCAAAGCCTACCAACTCACCCAATGACTCTAAATCACCACTCCACCCCATTAACACTAAACTAAAATATTTTGCACCAATGTAAAAATAACATAACAATTTATCCAAAACATGTATAATCTATCCTACAAACTAAGTTCATAAAACTTTAATATCTTTGTAGATTGTATTTCTATATTGACAACCATTGGAATGAACCTTTTTGAACTCTCTGTTAAACATCAAAACTTTGTAAACCGTTGTGATGGTGAAACCGAACAACGGTATATAAAACTCGACAAATAAATAAATAAATGTAACATGGAGAGCTTAATTTGTAGACAAAAGAAGTGGAACTGTGATGGGGTGGAGGTGGGATAAATTGGGCGGGGCTAGGGCAGGTGTGTCCTGTGCAAAGGAGTGGGACCAGGGCTGGGTGTGAATGCTCTCTCTCACACATACTGGAATCCACATGCTGAATGAGCACTGATGGGTGAAGGACGACTGGGGTTAAGCATTGGAGATAGAAAATCACTGGGGTAAGGAGGAGAAGGAGAGAATTAGACTTTCTCTCTCTAAACCCCTCCTCTGCCCTGGTAATCCTGATTCTCCATCCCCAGCCCCCTCATAAATTCTCCACTGGCCCTTCTCCTAGTGGTCCCTAAATCTCACCCTCTATTCCTGGTGATCCTTGAGCCCCCTCCGCAGAGGAGGGGGGCTCAAGGATCACCAGGAAAAGAGACTGAGGACAACAGAAAGTGCATACCAATCTACTCCCACCCCCAAGGCAGAGCAGATCCAGTTAGTTCTGGCAAACAGGAGGCTTGCACCTTCCCTGAGGAGAGAGAGAGAGGAGGAAAGTTGCTGGAAAGGATAATGTTCTAGGCAGACTAGAACATTATCCTTTCCAGCAACTTTCCTCCTCTCTCTCTCTCCTCAAGGAAGGTGCAAGCCTCCTGTTTGCCAGAACTAACTGGATCTGCTCTGCCTTGGGGATGGGAGTAGATTGGTATGCACTTTCTGTTGTCCTAAGTCTCCTTTAATAAGAGTGTGGGGCCTAGAATTCAAAAGAATTTTCCTCTTCAGGGGTGGAAGGAAGGGAGCAACACCACATGCTCTTCTCACTCAGTCTCTTCTTTCTCCTTCCCCATCATACCCATTCCTATCCCCTCCCTTCCCCTCATTTGCTCTTTCTCCACTCCCCCTGATCACTCACAGACTGATCATCTCACTCACATTTCATAGTCCTTCTGACCCCTCACTTATACCCCACAGCACCTTTGATCCCTAATCCACCTAACTCACTCTTTACCCTTCTTCCCCACACAATACAAAGCCCCTCCAATCTTAACATTCATTTTTTTGCCGTCCCACATCTCATCACACACTTGTCCTCCATGCCCTCTGATCCCCTCACTCATACCCCATAGCATCTTTGATCCTCTGACTTGCACATGATGGGCAAAGGATGAATGAGGGTTAAGCACTGGTGGGGGCCGGAGAAGGCACCTTTCTTTTTTGTTCCCTGAAGTACATAAGGAGAGGTGAGGTGGTAGGATTGGAGACAGTACAGGAAGGAAGGGGAAGGATTAGGGATCAGAGCAGCTGTTCTCTTCTCTCTCTTCCCTGCAGGCTACCTGTAGAGGAGGGTCAGGAGAAGAACACCCCTGCTGTTCTGCCTCTAAGCCTGAAACAAAGTGCCCAACTGCGTTCCAGCCATTTCCCCACAAATTAAGCCCTGGTTACATGGTGTTACAAGCAAGGGGTTCTTAAGAAGGGGCACCAAATGTGGTATTGGGGTGGGACGCAGTCTTACTCCCTTAAAGGTGAGCAAATTCATGAGGATTTAACATATGATTAACTGCCCCTCTCTTAGCTGGGGTAACCTAAAGTGCCTCAGGGGGCAATACAAATATAATTCTGAACTTTTGATTAGTTTGGGCTATAAGCTCTTTTAAATAAAATAAAAATACAGTTCTGGAAAATGCACCTTGTGTATTTCCCACCCCTCCCACCCCTTGCCCACCCACCCCTAGCTCATCCTTTAATTTATAGGCAGGTGCCACTTTCACCAACAAAAAAATACAACAATAAAAACTTTATTGAGCGTTTGATCAGACCCCAGTAGGCCACTACCAGACATATAGTGAATTCACTAATACATTTAAAGGACATTAATTAGAAACATTCCTACTCCCATAGCAGCCTAAAACTTAACTAGGAACTGATCAAAATTGAGATGAAGGCAGCAGTCCAGCAGTAAGAGGGGGGCTTCCCAGTCTTTTGCATTGAGTGTCACATGTATGATTTTTTACCCACCGGTGAGAAGTTGTACATGTGCAAGCGATGCAAAGAGCTCCTGGCTCTCAGAGAACAAGTCCGATCTCTGGAGGCTAGAATGGCAGACCTGGAGGAACTGAGGCAGACAGAGAGGTATATAGATGAGACCTTCAGGGACATAGTAGCCAAGTCCCAACTTCAGACTGGCAGCCCTGGTGCTGCCTTGGAGGAAGAAGGTCTCATGATTGAAGAGCATCAACCGGGTGCAGCAGGAAAGGATCCTGTAGCAAGGACCTGCTCTCCAGGTGATGCATTGTCCTTTCGCACTGAGGATATCTCCCCAAGGCCTACTGCCCAGGAGGGAAGGGTTAGGTCGGCCGTCATAGTTGGTGATTCGATTATTAGGAATGTAGATAGCTGGGTGGCTGGTGGGCGTGAGGATCGCCTGGTAACATGCCTACCTGGTGCGAAGGTGGTGGACCTCACGCGTCACCTAGATAGGATTTTAGACAGTGCTGGGGAGGAGCCAGCTGTCGTGGTACATGTGGGCACCAACGACATAGGAAAATGTGGGAGGGAGGTTCTGGAAGCCAAATTTAGGCTCTTAGGTAGAAAGCTTAAATCCAGAACCTCCAGGGTAGCATTCTCTGAAATGCTCCCTGTTCCACGCGCAGGTCACCAGAGGCAGGCAGAGCTCCGGAGTCTCAATGCGTGGATGAGACGATGGTGCAAGGAAGAGGGATTCAGTTTTGTTAGGAACTGGGGAACCTTTTGGGGAAGAGGGAGTCTCTTCTGAAGGGATGGGCTCCACCTTAACCAGGGTGGAACTAGACTGCTGGCACTAACCTTGAAAAAGGAGATAGAGCAGCTTTTAAACTAGAACAAAGGGGAAAGCCGACAGTCACTCAGCAGCGCATGGTTCGGAGAGAGGTATCTTCAAAGGATACTAATGATGCATTAGAATTAGGGCATCCCGACAGAGAGGTTCCAATAATAAGAAAAATAGTCCAAGTGCCTGAAACTAAAAACTCACCTGAGCTAAAAAATTCTAACATCCCTATCAATTAAAAAGCAGAATGAAAATACAAACAAAAAACAAACTTTGAAATGTTTGTATGCTAATGCCAGAAGTCTAAGAAGTAAGATGGGAGAATTAGAATGCATAGCAGTGAATGATGATATAGACTTAATTGGCATCTCAGAGACATGGTGGAAGGAGGATAACCAATGGGACAGTGCTATACCGGGGTACAAATTATATTGCAATGACAGAGAGGAGCACCCGGGAGGCGGTGTGGCGCTTTATGTCCGGGATGGCATAGAGTCCAACAGGATAAACATCCTGCATGAGACTAAATGCAAAATTGAATCTTTATTTTATTTTTTTAATTTATTCTTTATTCAGATTTTTAACAAAGTTTTTACATTTGCAAAAAATAAGGAAAATAACTTTAGTACATAGAAATGACAAAAAAATTTCTCTACATTATTTACTGTACCTCAGTAATAAAGTCCCCAATTATTGGAGGATATACAAGGAATTTGACCAATCAAAGGGAAAGTATATTAGAAAATATACATCTGAGACTATTACATTCTTTTCCTACAATATCTACCTCTGCTCTTTATCATTCAGAAACACCTCAAGATGGGTAGGATCTAGAAATATAAATTTAATTTTTTGAAGAACAACTAGGCATTTACATGGATGTTTTAAATAAAAAGATGCACCAATAGCCAGGACCCTTGGTTTAAATACTAAAAATTGCTTGCGTCGTAACTGCGTGTTACGAGCAACGTCCGGAAAAACTTGGACCTTTTGCCCACAAAAGGAAATATCTTTATTCCTAAAGAATTTTTATAGTATTAAACCCTTGTCCTGTTCTCTACAAAAAGAGACTACTAATGTAGCTCTATAGGAAATATCATCTATGGATGCTTCTAAGAAGGAAGTTAAGTTTGGAGATTCCTGTTGTATAATGTCTAATTCCTCTACTCCATCTTGAGGTAGAATCTTAGATTTAGGAATATAGTACAGTTTTGAAATACTTCTATCGATATTTGTTATAGATAGAATTTCAATCAAATATTTCTTAAGTAATTCAAATGCAGATAGCAATCTGGTCATCGGGAAATTAAGAAACCTTAAATTTCTAATTCGATTTTCATTTTCCAACATTTCTAAATGTCGATGAATAACTAAGCTATCTTTAATAAATGAGTTACTAGCTACTTGTGTCGATGTTACCTGAGCATTTATAACCTTAACATTTTCATCTAAAGTATTCAATCGGCTCGCATGTTGTTCTATTTTATTATTCACTTTTTCAATATCTTCTTTAAATTGCAATGTAGAAGTAGTTAAAGTTTTCTTGACTTCAATAAGCAGCTTCCAAATATCGTTTAAAGTAACATTTTGTGGGTCTAATGCTTCCATATTCAAATTCCGATCTTCCCTTAAACGCACTTCTTGAGTTAGTAACCTTCCCGCCCCATCTTGATTACCTGCAGTATCTAAAGTCCTGGGTTGCTCAGTACTTACTGTCTCCCCGGTTCCCTGTACCATAAATTGTAAGTTCGAACTTGATGTCTCCATCACCGGCTGAGGTGATTGTAGAGTGGCCGGACTCTCTGGTGAACCTGATGAGAAAGAGATTTCAGGAATAGAATATCTTTCAAGCTGGCCTACACGCCTTACCACATGGGAGTCCATAAGTCCTCTTGTTGGTACTACTCCCGGGGAAGATGTAGCAAACTTTGTCTTCCTTTTCCTGCCCACATATTAGGGAAGGAATCCAACAATACAAGAAATCTCAAGGAAAAAATTTAGAAGGGGCGCGCCCCTTTGGTGCATGGCTTTGGCAGCGCGCCGGTGGCTGCGCGCCGCTGTCCTTCCGGTTTTATCAGGAGTCCCGTCGCCGCTGGATGACGTCAGCAGGGCCAGCAAAAAGGTAGATTTTCCCACAGCTCCCTGGGTCCCCCGTTCTCTCAGGGTTCCCTTCACTGTCCTTTCGCCTTCCTCTCCAAAGAGAGGCTCGTCTCTCCGAATCCTCCGGGGACACGCCGCTGTCCTTCCGGTTTTATCGGGAGTCCCGTCGCCGCTGGATGACGTCAGCAGGGCCGGCAAAAAGGTAGATTTTCCCACAGCTCCCTGGGTCCCCCGTTCTCTCAGGGTTCCCTTTGCTGTCCTTTCACCTTCCTCTCCAAAGAGAGGCTCGTCTCTCCGAATCCTCCAGGGACACGCCGCTGTCCTTCCGGTTTTATCGGGAGTCCCGTCGTCGCTGGATGACGTCAGCAGGGCCGGCAAAAAGGTAGATTTTCCCACAGCTCCCTGGGTCCCCCGTTCTCTCAGGGTTCCCTTCGCTGTCCTTTCGCCTTCCTCTCCAAAGAGAGGCTCGTCTCTCCGAATCCTCCGGGGACACGCCGCTGTCCTTCCGGTTTTATCGGGAGTCCCGTCGCCGCTGGATGACGTCAGCAGGGCCGGCAAAAAGGTAGATTTTCCCACAGCTCCCTGGGTCCCTCGTTCTCTCAGGGTTCCCTTTGCTGTCCTTTCACCTTCCTCTCCAAAGAGAGGCTCGTCTCTCCGAATCCTCCGGGGACACGCCGCTGTCCTTCCGGTTTTATCGGGAGTCCCGTTGCCGCTGGATGACGTCAGCAGGGCCGGCAAAAAGGTAGATTTTCCCACAGCTCCCTGGGTCCCTCGTTCTCTCAGGGTTCCCTTTGCTGTCCTTTCACCTTCCTCTCCAAAGAGAGGCTCGTCTCTCCGAATCCTCCGGGGACACGCTGCTGTCCTTCCGGTTTTATCGGGAGTCCCGTTGCCGCTGGATGACGTCAGCAGGGCCGGCAAAAAGGTAGATTTTCCCACAGCTCCCTGGGTCCCCCGTTCTCTCAGGGTTCCCTTCGCTGTCCTTTTGCCTTCCTCTCCAAAGAGAGGCTCGTCTCTCAGAATCCTCCGGGGACACGCCGCTGTCCTTCCGGTTTTATCGGGAGTCCCGTCGCCGCTGGATGATGTCAGCAGGGCCGGCAAAAAGGTAGATTTTCCCACAGCTCCCTGGGTCCCCCGTTCTCTCAGGGTTCCCTTCGCTGTCCTTTCGCCTTCCTCTCCAAAGAGAGGCTTGTCTCTCCGAATCCTCCCAAAATTGAATCTTTATGGGTGGAAATCCCTTGTGTGTCAGGGAAGACTATAGTGATAGGAGTATACTACTGTCCACCTGGTCAAGATGGTAAGACGGACAGTGAAATGCTAAGAGAAATTAGGGAAGCTAACCAAATTGTTAGTGCAGTAATAATGGGAGACTTCAATTACCCCAATACTGACTGGGTAAATGTATCATCGGGACATGTTACAGAGATAAAGTTCCTGGATGGAATAAATGATAGCTTTATGGAGCAATTGGTTCAGGAACCGACAAGAGAGGGAGCAATTTTAGATCTAATTCTCAGTGGAGCACAAGACTTGGTGAGAGAGGTAATGGTGCTGGGGCCGCTTGGCAATAGTGATCATAATATGATCAAATTTGAATTAATGACTGGAAGAGGAACAGTATGCAAATCCACGGCTCTCGTGCTAAACTTTCAAAAGGGAAACTTTGATAAAATGAGAAAAATTGTTAGAAAAAAACTGAAAGGAGCAGCTACAAAAGTAAAAAATGTCCAAGAGGCGTGGTCATTGTTAAAAAATACCATTCTGGAAGCACAGTCCAGATGTATTCCACACATTAAGATAGGTGGAAAAAAGGCAAAACGATTACCGGCATGGTTAAAAGGGGATGTGAAAGAAGCTATTTTAGCCAAAAGATCTTCATTCAAAAATTGGAAGAAGGATCCAACAGAAGAAAATAGGATAATGCATAAATATTGGCAAGTTAAATGTAAGACATTGATAAGACAGGCAAAGAGAGAATTTGAAAAGAAGTTGGCCGTAGAGGCAAAAACTCACTGTAAAAACGTTTTTAAATATATCCGAAGCAGAAAGCCTGTGAGGGAGTCAGTTGGACCGTTAGATGATTGAAGGGTTAAAGGCCATCGCGGAAAGATTAAATGATTTCTTTGCTTCAGTGTTTACTGAACAGGATGTTGGGGAGGTACCCGTACTGGAGAAGGTTTTCATGGGTAATGATTCAGATGGACTGAATCAAATCACGGTGAACCTAGAAGATGTGGTAGACCTGATTGACAAACTGAAGAGTAGTAAATCACCTGGACCAGATGGTATACACCCCAGAGTTCTGAAGGAACTAAAAAATGAAATTTCAGACCTATTAGTAAAAATTTGTAACTTATCATTAAAATCATCCATTGTACCTGAAGACTGGAGGATAGCAAATGTAACCTGATATTTAAAAAGGGCTCCAGGGGTGATCCGGGAAACTACAGACCGGTTAGCCTGACTTCAGTGCCAGGAAAAATAGTGGAAAGTGTTCTAAATATCAAAATCACAGAACATATAGAAAGACATGGTTTAATGGAACAAAGTCAGCATGGCTTTACCCAAGGCAAGTCTTGCCTCTCAAATCTGCTTAACGTTTTTGAAGGAGTTAATAAACATGTGGATAAAGGTGAACCGGTAGATGTAGTGTACTTAGATTTTCAGAAGGCGTTTGACAAAGTTCCTCATGAGAGGCTTCTAGGAAAAGTAAAAAGTCATGGGATAGGTGGCGATGTCCTTCCGTGGATTGCAAACTGGCTAAAAGACAGGAAACAGAGATTAGGATTAAATGGACAATTTTCTCAGTGGAAGGGAGTGGGCAGTGGAGTGCCTCAGGGATCTGTACTGGGACCCTTACTTTTCAATATATTTATAAATGATCTGGAAAGAAATACGACAAGTGAGATAATCAGATTTGCAGATGATACAAAATTGTTCAGAGTAGTTAAATCACAAGTAGATTGTGATAAATTGCAGGAAGACCTTGTGAGACTGGAACATTGGGCATCCAAATGGCAGATGAAATTTAATGTGGATAAGTGCAAGGTGATGCATATAGGGAAAAATAACCAATGCTATAGTTACACAATGTTAAGTTCCATATTAGGTGCTACAACCCAAGAAAGAGATCTAGGCGTCATAGTGGATAACACATTGAAATCGTCGGGTCAGTGTACTGCGGCAGTCAAAAAAGCAAACAGAATGTTGGGAATTATTAGAAAGGGAATGGTGAATAAAATGGAAAATGTCATAATTCCTCTGTATTGCTCCATGGTGAGACCGCACCTTGAAAACTGTGTACAATTCTGGTCGCCGCATCTCAAAAAAGATATAATTGCGATGGAGAAGGTACAGAGAAGGGCTACCAAAATGATAAGGGGAATGGAACAGCTCCCCTATGAGTAAAGACTAAAGAGGTTAGGACTTTTCAGCTTGGAAAAGAGACAGCTGAGGGGGGATATGATAGAGGTGTTTAAAATCATTAGAGGTCTAGAACGGGTAGATGTGAATTGGTTATTTACTCTTTCGGATAATAGAAAGACTAGGGGTCACTCCATGAAGTTAGCATGTGGCACATTTAAAACTAATCGGAGAAAGTTCTTTTTTACTCAACTCACAATTAAACTCTGGAATTTGTTGCCAGAGGATGTGGTTAGTGCAGTTAGTATAGCTGTGTTTAAAAAAGGATTGGATAAGTTCTTGGAGGAGAAGTCCATTACCTGCTATTAATTGTTGACTTAGAAAATAGCCACTGCTATTATTAGCAACAGTAACATGGAATAGACTTAGTTTTTTTTTTTTTTTCGTTTTTTTTTAACAAAAAAACATAATTCAATGTACTTCGTTATACACTTTGTACTTACAACATCAATTTTTACCAAATGGTATAAAAGAATTCAATTTTCTATTATATTTTCATTCAGTAAACATTTGCACTTGGCAAAAATCATCTCAGAAGCTTAACGTCAACTTTTGAGCATAATATAAGAAAACAAAAAGATTTATATATCTGAACCATCCTAACTATTCAATAAGAGGACGAAAAAATTAAAGAAAATATAATAATTAGGCAAACTCCGTTTTGCAATTTACTCTATTTCTGTGCCCTACCCACTAGGGGGCACTCCATGAAGTTAGCATGTGGCACATTTAAAACTAATCGGAGAAAGTTCTTTTTTACTCAACGCACAATTAAACTCTGGAATTTGTTGCCAGAGGATGTGGTTAGTGCAGTTAGTATAGCTGTGTTTAAAAAAGGATTGGATAGGTTCTTGGAGAAGAAGTCCATTACCTGCTATTAAGTTCACTTAGAGAATAGCCACTGACATTAGCAATGGTAACATGGAATAGACTTAGTTTTTGGGTATTTGCCAGGTTCTTATGGCCTGGATTGGCCACTGTTGGAAACAGGATGCTGGGCTTGATGGACCCTTGGTCTGACCCAGTATGGCATGTTCTTATGTTCTTAATATAAATTGGATGGAATCGGTCCAGAAGGTGGCTACTAAAATGGACATAGGAACATAAGAACATGCCATACTGGGTCAGACCAAGGGTCCATCAAGCCCAGCATCCTGTTTCCAACAGTGGCCAATCCAGGCCATAAGAACCTGGCAAGTACCCAAAAACTAAATATATTCCATGTTACCGTTGCTAGTAATAGCGGTGGTTATTATCCAAGTCAACTCAATTAATAGCAGGTAATGGACTTCTCCTCCAAGAATTTATCTAATCCTTTTTTAAACACAGCTATACTAACTGCACTAACCACATCTTCTGGCAACAAATTCCAGAGTTTAATTGTGCGTTGAGTGAAAAAGAACTTTCTCCGATTAGTTTTAAATGTGCCACATGCTAACTTCATGGAGTGCCCCCTAGTCCTTCTATTATCCGAAAGAGTAAAAAAACGATTCACATCTACCCGTTTAGACCTCTCATGGACAGTGAACTTTGTCATAAAGCATATTAGAACAGACTTAAAGATTTAAACATGTACACCCTTGAGGAAAAGTGAGTTAGCAGACAATTAAATGCTTTAGAGGTACTGATGCACAGGAGATGGATCTCTTTCAACAGAAAGAAGACTCTGGAACAAAAGGTCATGAGATCAGGGTAAAATGGGGTAGACTGAGGAGTAATCTAAGGAAGTATTTATTTACAGAAAGGGTGGTGAATGCATGGAACATTCTAGTAGTGAAGTTGTGTGACAGGGTATATACCCAGGAACCCTGGAACATCTTAAGAACAGGGCATAGCTATCTGGACCCAGTGCACCTTAAGACAGAAAATTCTGGGCACAGGCTCTCTCTTCTGGCCCAGGGAAACAATGTAGGCAGACAGGAGAGCAAAGGGAGGTCCAGGACTCCAGGAAGATGAATAGGAAGGGATAGGCAGCTCCTTAAGAATCGCTGACCTGTTTGTGTTATTGTGTAAAATGGGAGAAGGCAGTTCTTTTGCATAGCTGCCTGAATTTGTGTTTTGTTCCATTTAAAAGAAAAAAGCCTTGACCGCTTATTTCTGTGCCACTAGGTGATAGAGACAAGGACAGTATCTGAATTCAAGAAAGCATGGGATAAGTACATGTAGGGAACCATTGGTTTGCACCACTAAAGAGTATACCATTTAACTGGGGAGATTCATTGCAGAAACTAGTGAAGAGAGATTTGAGCTTTACTCCCCTATGTGGGAGTTGTTTATCATCACCAAATCTTTGTGGATTTTGAGTTGGTCTTTCAAGAGGACAGGAGCTGCTGTCTCTTGTCCCTTTATTTTTTCACATACTTATTGAAAGGAGTTGGGGGATTTTCCCTTTTGGGGGTCAGCCTTCATCTGACCAGTTTTGGAGAATTCCCTAGGAGAGCCTCATCCCCCATGCTGCAGTGGATTGGGACATCCCTGTGTTCAAGGCTGAATCATGGGGTATGGAAGACCTACAGTGTGCTGTCTCTCCCTCAGACCTGACAGGGACCCGATGCAGAGGAGTTTCTATTTTGAATTAACTGTCTGTTTGGACTATCTTCTCAGTTTTGAGCTGGGAAACTTTATTCCACCCTTCCTGTCTCTCATTTGATTTTTCCCCTTTTTGGGTTCATAGACTATATTTTTTCCACTGGGAGCTGATGGCCCTTGGTACCCAGTACTCAGTAACCAAACCATTGGGAGAGAGGTATCTTTAATCCTGAAAGGACCTGAGATGTAGAGGAACTCTTCTGGAGAAGAGGATCCTGGCCAATGGCATAAAGGGAAGGAAACTAGAGGATACAAAGTGGAGGGAAGCTAAAGGTAACAAGAACTTTGTTGCTGATAACTCAGGTAGAATACAAGTAAGAGTAAAGTGCCTAAGGAAATAAGGATGTGGAAAGATGCAGGAAATGAATGAGATCTGGGACTAAATTCTGATAAAATATTGGGACTATATTCAAACCATCTGGTATAAAATTGGGAATCTAAAAAAGGACGTAACTATCTTCAATCTGAATAATTGGAGTGTAGCAGACCCACAGTCAATGCTACCAGTAAGTCCTGGGTTCTCCTGTGTTAACTAGATAAGTGCAGGATAATTGTAAGGGGGAGGTACCATCCATTCATATACAGACCATCCCTTTGAGGGTGCTGGAATAGCCGTCTCCCAGGGAAAGGCTATATAGCAGCTCTGTACAGAGAACTCAAGAGGCCGGCCCTTTAGGTTTGCTAAGAGTTAGGAGATAGAGAAGAGTTTGTACTTGTTGATTTTCAGGCCCAGTCAGAGGTGCCAAGCAAACCCTGCTTGGTGGTCCTGACCAAGGGCGGAGAGGTTTCCTTTTCTAATCCACTCACTGGCTGGTTAGGATTTTCCCTCTGGGTATATTTTTCAGGTTTAGGCTTTTAAGTGGTAGGAGTCTTGTGAAAGCCCGTGCACCACCTGGGCTCAGGGCATGGGGAACCCTGTGTCTGGGGCTGTACAGGTTATGGAAGACCAGCCCTCTATACCCTCTTTGAAGAAGGAGGTGTCATTGACCTGCAGCAAGAAGGAACTCCAGTGTTACCTTCAACTGAAGGGAAAGACTTTGATTTCAAGATCCGGAAGGAAGTTTTGGCTGTCCTTCCTTCCTTCCTGGAGGGCTATGGTTGGTTGCCTGCTCCTATTTAGTCCAGCCATTTTAGTAATCCATGGAGTCATTTTGAGTTAGCATCAGTGAGGATGCAAATTTTCTATTCCTTGATGAAGCCTCCCAGCCTTATTACAAACTTTATTTTTGAAAAGATTCCTCTCTGTGCACACCTTGCCAGCGGGCTGTCGTGTATTTAGTTGCAGTGTGGTAGATATTTTACGGATTCCCTTTGGGTCAAAAGGGCTCTCAACCCAGAGACCTGAAGACCTGTGAGCCCACTCTTCATCCTAGGTGAGGCGAGCACCAGTGCCAGATTCTTCTTGTGAGATTTTTAATGCCAAGATGTATCCTGACTTTTTTCAGAAGGGACTCCTGCTGAAACATTGCACCCTTCGGAAAAGGCTCTCCCCGGACACAAAGGACAAGGGCTAAAGACCTCTGAGCCTTTATGTACTCCCTAGATGGGGCAAGCACCAGTTATAGTAAAGCAGCAGTCACCGAGAGATTTTTCAGAAAGCAGGTATTCAGAATTTGTTTGGGGGAAGGTTTTTTTTTAACTCACCTTCACCACAGGGTTCCAGGGCATGGTTCCCATGTTCTAAACACTTTTCCTCCAAAAGATGTCACCAGTACCTACATCAAGAAAAGATTATCAAGATCTTGGAGTTTCCTAACTGGATCTCCACCCCATGGGCTGGTAATCGTGAATGAACTGGACTCAGGTAGGACTTTTCTGTGTGTATAGGAGACCCCTCCAACAGGATTCCCATTTGGCCACTGGGCAAGTTTTGTGCACTCTAAAATCACCATGGCAAGCTTTTCCCAGATACCTGAGATAAAGGACACCTACCCAGAAGAAAAAAAATCCACATTTGTACATCAGTCAGCTGCAAATTTATCTTTATTGAAAATGGTCTTTAATTTAATTGTTAAATTAAATGTTTACTGATTCTTTAACACCTAGTGCCTTGTCCTGCCTGGTTTGTCTCAGCATCTCACCGCTTAAGATTCAGCATCTAACACCACAGAGAGAAAGAGAGAGAGACACACACACACACATACCCCACTGCCTGGGCCATAAGTGAGAGCTTTCCCCCACAAAAAGGATTCCACCCTTGGGACAGAAAGAAAAGTTATGGAAGCAGCCCCGAAGAATAAATAAGTTTGTGTGCGCTTGGGACTTAAAACCTCCCAGTAAGGATTACAGAGGTAAGAGGGCTGCTTACTTCAAGGGGATCCCTCCCATCAGGTCTCCATAAAGAACAAGTAAAGAGTCTGTCATAACTAAAGAGATCCAGAAGACCAACTATCTGTGAGTAAAGAGAACTTTAAGATCTATGGGGATACCATTCGATATTTCTAGTACCATGGGGAGAGAGAGAATTTAGCACTCTGTGCAGAGACAGGGGGGGGGGGGGGGGGCACTCCATGAAGTTAGCAAGCAGCATATTTAAAACAAATTGGAGAAAATTATTTTTCACTTTACACACAATAAGCTCTGGAATTTGTTGCCAAAGGATGTGGTTAGTGCAGTTAGTATAGCTGGGTTTAAAAAAGGATTGGATAAGTTCTTGGAGGAGAAGTTCATTAACTGCTATTTCCTAGCGTGTAGCAGATGGACTCAAGACCAATGGGTATAGTGTACTCCTGATAGCAGTTGGAGACGGATCAGATTTCAATATGACGTCAGCCCTAGTACATATACCCCTGAAGGAAGTGCAGCTCTTCAGTATTTTCTGTCTCCATAGCAGTCAGGGACTACCTGCACGCTCTCACAGCGTTAGAACAAATTCAACGGAGAAAACCCAAAATCAGAAGAAAACCTACCTCTACAGACGAGCTCCGCTCTCCTGCGGTGATACCCTCGGGTCCCTCCCCCAGTTGAGAATTCCCGAGGTGATTTCCGTGGTCCCTCGGAGGTAAGCCTCGGTCCTGTGGCCGACCTGCGGCGGGGACCTAGCCCCCGATCTCAGGTGCGTCTGAGAGGCAGTGGGTGCATCCTCGAGCGCGGCGGTAAAGGTATTTGCCCTCTCCCCCCACAGCCGGAGACCGCTCGGAACGAAACCGGGAAGCGCCGAAGACAAGGTAAAGTAGAAATCTTCTTCATAGACTCTGGTCTCTGAGGTTCGAGGAGTCACACAGGTCGCCGGCCGGGACCAGTGCTGCCGGGTTGATCCGCCCTAACAGGGCCAGGCCCTGGCTAGATCCAAGGGTCCTCCCACGTGGAGACCCTCTGAGGTGGTCGCCACATATTGCCCGCGTGGTCACCGTCGCCATCTTGGCCCTATTTGCCGCTCTGTCAGCCGTCTCGATCCGGGCGCACAAGGCTAGCTAGGCGCACAAAATACATGTGTGCATAAAGTTACACGCACAAGTGCCGTGCGCATAAGTTATACACACATCGCACGCCTACCGGGCTGGGCGCATACCTGTGACTTGGGCGCACACCTGCGCGCACAACCCGCACGCACATCTTAGGCGCACGGGAGCGCATAATGATTTACTTGCCTATATCCATGGCACCACCGGAAGCGGAGATCAAGGCTCAAGGCCTCTGCCCAGCATGCCACATTAGAGCCACACAAAACGAAGAGGCCAACGCCCTGTGCGTTCAGTGCGAGGAGGCCCTGGAAGATCCAGTCCAGGGCCAATCCCACTCTGGGCCAAGAACTAGATCCACAGTGAGTACCCCGGAACTAGCAAATTCCAGCGGGACACCCCCTCAAATGGGGACCCCCATTGACACGGCACCCCTTAGCTTGGACTGAGCATCTATCTCATGGGTGCAATTCTTCAAAGGTCTACACACCTTCATTCACATGCAGACAGAGCCTCCGGCTAAACAGCCACAGCCTCCACCAGAAGACCTTTATGCCCCAGGCCCCTCTAGGCCCAGACAAATGTTTCCACCTCCCAGAAGCCCCACCTACGGGCATATGGACAACTCTGAAGAGGAATCAGAGCCCCTAGAAGAGGGGGAACTCCCCCCAGGGACAGAGCCTCACCGAACCATGAAACGCTTCTTCACCAAGGACGAGCTCCCAGACCTGGCCACCCACAGCTTGAAGGAGCTTGCTACCCAGGGCACAATTGCTTCGGGGGAGCCTAAGATGAATCCCTTGCTAGAGGGACTCCGCCAGACCTCTTGCCATTTCCCTCTGTTACAATCCGTCCAGCAGCTAATTGACCTGGAATGGAGTGCTCCAGAGTCCACATTCAAAGGGGGACGAGATATGGCAGCCATGTACCCCCTGGACCCGGTGGCCAAAGACCTTCTGACATGCCCAAAAGTGGATGCTATGGTCTGTGCGGTCTCAAAGCGCACTACTATCCCAGTGGAGGGAGATGCAGCACTCAAAGATACACAAGACAGACGTTTGGAATCCATCCTTAAACAGTCCTTTCATGTTGCCGCTATGTCCCTACAAAAAGCGGCCTGTTGCACTGTAGTGACACGTGCCTGCCTATCACAGACCAGGAGCAACACCCCTGGGGAAACCATGGAACCAGCAGTATCATTCCTCGCGGATGCTGCTTCTGACCTGGTACGCACCGCAGCTAGAGGAGTGTCATCAGCTGTGGTAGCCAGGAGACAACTCTGGCTCCGAAGCTGGTCGGCTGACGTGTCCTCCAAATCGAGACTCACAAGGATGCCCTTCAAAGGATCCCTCCTGTTCGGCAGCGAACTAGAGAAACTGGCTAACAAATGGGGCGAGTCCCCATTGCCGCGCCTACCGGAGGACAGGAATAAGAAAAACCAGCGGCCCTTCCCCCGGTCTGCCAGGGGCAGAGGTTCACAGCGCTTCAACCCATACAGAAATAATTATCAAGCGCCCCACCCTACAGGCAGGAATCAGTCCTTTCGGAACAAGCACAACAAAAGGGGAACCAGCTCGGGTTCAGGCCCCAGCCGCACCCCACAATGAGAGTCAGCCGACCCATCCAAGGGAAGAAGCCATAGGGGGCAGACTTGCCCTATTCTACCAAAGATGGGTCGAGATAACTTCGGACAAGTGGGTCCTAACCATCATTCGAGAGGGGTACTACCTGGATTTCCTACGAACCCCTCCAGACAAGTTTGTGGAATCCCCCTGCCACGACCTCTCCAAGAGGGTGGCAGTGGAAGGTACACTGACCAGACTACTGGCCCTCGAGGCCATAACTCCAGTACCTCCAAAAGAAATAAATACTGGGCATTATTCCATCTATTTTATCATCCCCAAGAAAGAGGGGACATTCAGGCCCATCCTGGACCTCAAGTCGGTCAACCGCCACCTGAGGATTCCCCGCTTCCGCATGGAAACCCTATGCTCTGTAATAAGGGCGATACAACCGGGAGAGTTTCTCACATCCCTGGATCTTTCGGAAGCCTACCTACACATCCCAATCAATCAGGAACATCAGCGCTTCCTACGCTTCAAAATCCTGGACTGTCACTACCAGTTCCGGGCACTACCCTTCGGGTTAGCCACAGCACCCCGGACGTTCACAAAGATCATAGTGGTGGTGGCAACAACACTAAGGAAGGAAGGAAGGAATCCTCATACACCCTTACCTAGACGACTGGCTGATCAGGGCGAAATCCCCAGAGGAAAGTCACCAGGCAACCAACAGAGTCAAAACTCTACTGGAGAGCCTCGGATGGGTGGTCAACACAAACAAGAGCTGTCTGCAGCCCTCACAGTCTTTAGAATACTTAGGAGTCCGATTCAACACCAGAGAAGACAGGGTCACCTGACACCAACAAAGAGATCAAAACTGATGAACCAGTTGCAAACCCTGCTGAGTGAACCTCGCTCCACAGCATGGGATTACCTACAAGTCCTCGGTCTCATGGCATCCACACTGGAAGTAGTGCTTACATGAGACCCCTACAGCGCTCACTTCTATCACGATGTAATCCACTGTCCCAGAACTACACCATTCGTCTACAGCTCCTGGGCAGAGTTCGGACCCAACTACGATGGTGGCTACAAGACGGCCACCTGAGCCAGGGAACAAGACTATCCTCACCAACCTGGATCCTGCTCACCACGGACGCCAGCCTATGAGGATGGGGAGCACACTGCGAAGAGCTAACCGCCCAAGGGCAGTGGAACACAGAAGAGTTGGGATGGAACATCAACCGCCTAGAAGCGCGGGTGGTCAGACTAGCCTGCCTACGGTTCGGTCACAGGCTCCGAGACAAAGCGGTCAGAGTAATGTCAGACAACGCCATAACAGTGGCTTACATCAACCGTCAGGGGGGGGACCAGAAGCCAACAGGTGTCACTGGAAACAGACCTCCCTAATGTCGTGGGCGGAAGTAAATCTCCAGGAGATCTTGGCCGTCCAGATCGCCGGGAAAGACAACATCACGGCGGACTACCTCAGCAGAGAAAATCTAGACCCAGGAGAATGGAAGCTGTCGACTGCAGCGTTCCAAATGATAGTGAACCGGTGGGGAACACCAGACATAGACCTTCTGGCAAACCTGTCAAATGCCCAAGTACCAAGGTACTTCAGCCGCAGGCGGGAACCTCAGGCCCAGGGGATTAATGCCTTGGTACAGACTTGGCCACAAGGGACTCTATTATACGCCTTCCTGCCATGGCCTCTATTGGGCGAAATAATTCACAAGATACAGCTACACAGGGGACTAGTACTTCTGGTGGCCCCGGACTGGCCAAGAAGACCGTGGTATGCAGACATGAGAAGACTACTGGCAGGGACCCCCTTGCCGCTGCCTCCATAAGAACATAAGAATATGCCATACTGGGTCAGACCAAGGGTCCATCAAGCCCAGCATCCTGTTTCCAACAGTGGCCAATCCAGGCCATAAGAACCTGGCAAGTACCCAAAAACTAAGTCTATTCCATGTTATCGTTGCTAATAATAGCGGTGGTTATTATATAAGTCAACTTAATTAATAGCAGGTAATGGACTTCTCGTCCAAGAACTTATCCAATCCTTTTTTAAACACAGCTATACTAACTGCACTAACCACATCCTCTGGCAACAAATTCCAGAGGTTAATTGTGCATTGAGTGAAAAAGAACTTTCTCCGATTAGTTTTAAATGTGCCACATGCTAACTTCATGGAGTGCCCCCTAGTCTTTCTATTATCCGAAAGAGTAAAAAACCGATTCACATCTACCTGTTCTAGACCTCTCATGATTTTAAACACCTCTATCATATCCCCCTTCAGCCGTCTCTTCTCCAAGCTGAAAAGTCCTAACCTCTTTAGTCTTTCCTCATAGGGGAGCTGTTCCATTCCCCTTATCATTTTGGTAGCCCTTCTCTGTACCTTCTCCATCGCAATTATATCTTTTTTGAGATGCGGCGACCAGAATTGTACACACTATTCAAGGTGCAGTCTCACCATGGAGCGATACAGAGGCATTATGACATTTTCCGTTTTATTCACCATTCCCTTTCTAATAATTCCCAACATTCTGTTTGCTTTTTTGACTGCCGCAGCACACTGAACCGACGATTTCAATGTGTTATCCACTATGACGCCTAGATCTCTTTCTTGGGTAGTAACACCTAATATGGAACCTAACATTGTGTAACTATAGCATGGGTTATTTTTCCCTATATGCATCACCTTGCACTTGTTCACATTAAATTTCATCTGCCATTTAGCTGCCCAATTTTCCAGCCTCACGAGGTCTTCCTGCAATTTATCACAATCTGCTTGTGATTTAACTACTCTGAACAATTTTGTATCATCTGCAAATTTGATTACTTCACTTGTCGTATTTCTTTCCAGATCATTTATAAATATATTGAAAAGTAAGGGTCCCAGTACAGATCCCTGAGGCACTCCACTGCCCACTCCCTTCCACTGAGAAAATTGTCCATTTAATCCTACTCTCTGTTTCCTGTCTTTTAGCCAGTTTGTAATCCATGAAAGGACATCGCCACCTATCCCATGACTTTTTACTTTTCCTAGAAGCCTCTCATGAGGAACTTTGTCAAACACCTTCTGAAAATCCAAGTACACTACATCTACCGGTTCACCTTTATCCACATGTTTATTAAGTGAAGCAGATTTGTGAGGCAAGACTTACCTTGGGTAAAGCCATGCTGACTTTGTTCCATTAAACCATGTCTTTCTATATGTTCTGTGATTTTGATGTTTAGAACACTTTCCACTATTTTTCCTGGCACTGAAGTCAGGCTAACCTGTCTGTAATTTCCCGGATCTCCCCTGGAGCCCTTTTTAAATATGGGGGTTATATTAGCTATCCTCCAGTCTTCAGGTACAATGGATGATGAGAATTGATGGACCAGAGGCAGCATGGATTCACCAGAGGAAGATCCTGTCAGACAAATCTGATTGACTTTTTTGACTGGGTAACCAAGGAATTGGATAGAGGAAGAGCACTCGATATCATATACTTGGATTTCAGCAAAGCTTTTGATACGGTTCCGCACAGGAGACTGGTGAATAAAACGAGAAGCTTGGGAGTGAGTGCCGAGGTGGTGACCTGGATTGCAAATTGGTTGACGGACAGAAGACAATGTGTGATGGTAAATGGAACCTTCTCTGAAGAGAGAGCGGTTTTAAGTGGTGTACCGCAAGGATCGGTGTTGGGACCGGTCCTGTTCAATATCTTTGTGAGCGACATTGCGGAAGGGATAGAAGGTAAGGTTTGTCTTTTTGCGGATGACACTAAGATCTGCAACAGAGTGGACACGCCGGAAGGAGTGGAGAGAATGAGACGGGATCTAAGGAAACTGGAAGAGTGGTCGAAGATATGGCAGCTGAGATTCAATGCCAAGAAGTGCAAAGTCATGCATGTGGGGAGTGGAAATCCGAAAGAACTGTATTCGATGGGGGGGGAAAGGCTGATGTGCACGGAGCAGGAGAGGGACCTTGGGGTGATGGTGTCTAATGATCTGAAGTCGGCGAAACAATGCGACAAGGCAATAGCTAAAGCCAGAAGAATGCTGGGCTGCATAGAGAGAGGAATATCGAGTAAGAAAAGGGAAGTGATTATTCCCTTGTACAGGTCCTTGGTGAGGCCTCACCTGGAGTACTGGGTTCAGTTCTGGAGACCGTACCTTCAAAAAGACAAAGACAAGATGGAGGCGGTACAGAGAAGGGCGACCAGGAAGGTGGAGGATCTTCATCGGATGACGTACGAGGAGAGATTGAAGAATCTAAATATGTACACCCTGGAGGAAAGGAGGAGCAGAGGTGATATGATACAGACTTTCAGATACTTGAAAGGTGTTAATGATCAAAAGACAACGACAAACCTTTTCCGAAGGAAAAAAATCAGCAGAACCAGGGGTCACGATTTGAAGCTCCAGGGAGGAAGATTCAGAACCAATGTCAGGAAGTATTTCTTCACGGAGAGGGTGGTGGATGCCTGGAATGCCCTTCCGGAGGATGTGGTGAAGACCAGAACTGTGAAGGACTTCAAAGGGGCGTGGGATAAACACTGTGGATCCATAAAGTCAAGAGGCTGCCAATGAAGAGTGGGTGACTCGCCAGAATGATGGCTACTGCCTGGAGTCAATACCCTTATTAAATAAACATACACAGGCTTACGGTGACTCCAACATCGCTCTAAGCTTCAACAGCAAGAGGAAATGTGGAAAAAAGGATTCACACTCACAAAGAGGGGAGTAGCTGGCTTGTTACGGCGGTTACTACCCCAAATCAAATAAGCCTGATACTTCACTTTCAATGCATATACAGCAAAGTTCTCTGATTCAACGGCAGGGGAGAAGAAAAACTGATACTTCACACATCCAGCAGAGCTCTCTGCTTCAACGGCAGGGGAGAAGAAAAGAGGGTTCGCACTCACAAAGCGGGGAGTAGCTGGCTTGTTACGGCAGTTACTACCCCAAACCAAATGTGCCTGATACTTCACTTTTGATGCACATCCAGCATGGCTCTCTGCTTCAACGGCATGGGAGAAGACTTATACGTCACGCATATCCAGCATAGCTCCCTGCTTCAACGGCAGGGGAGAAGAAAAACAACCAATAAGGGCTAATAACATAGTCTGGGTAAAACAAATAAGCATGGGTGGAGCTTGCTTATTGCGGCGGCTACTACCCCTAACGAATCAAGCTAGATATTTCACTTGGATGCAGCTCCATCACTGCTCTCTACATTAAAGGTGGGGGTGGAAGGGAAATAGAACCAAGAGCTAAGAGAAACAGATAAGTATGAGAGAAAATATGTGTGAAGCTTGCTGGGCAGACTAGATGGGCCATTTGGTCTTCTTCTGCCGTCATTTCTATGTTTCTATGTTTCTATGATTTTAATGATAGGTTACAAATTTTTACTAATAGGTCTGAAATTTCATTTTTTAGTTCCTTCAGAACTCTGGGGTGTATACCATCCAGTCCAGGTGATTTACTACTCTTCAGTTTATCAATCAGGTCTACCACATCTTCTAGGTTCACCGTGATTTGGTTCAGTCCATCTGAATCATTACCCATGAAAACCTTCTCCAGTACGGGTACCTCCCCAACATCCTCTTCAGTAAACACTGAAGAAAAGAAATTTTGTCACCGCGATCTTTTCAGCCAGCCGACCCGACCTGAAGAGTGTGCAGGCCTGCGTGATCGGCGCCAGGGACCCACCGGGGTAAGGCCTAACAAAAAAAAAACCACTCACCCCAGAGGGTCCACCCGGCCGACCATGAGGCTTCCTCCGCTGACCGCCTGAAGCCTCCTCCGTCTTCCTGCACTGCTCTGCCCTCCTGCTGAGCCAGCCAATCCGGGGACCTCTTCAGACTGCCAATTGGGCTGTCCCTACAGGGCTTCAAAGCCCAGCTCCTGCCGGCGCCGTGCGCCAAGTGTTGCACACTGAAGGAGCATACCTAAGGGGCCAGCCAAGGGCATCACCAAGGACTCCAGCCGAAGGAATTCGAAAATTCAAGTTTCTCTATACCTTCACTCCAACATACGGGGAACTGTTCCACTCCCGTCGGGGTCCAGGAGAGCCGACCCTTCCATGCGGCCTACCTCAGCATGATCTGCCTGCCTGTCCTGACTCCTCCCTCCAAGCGACGTCATCTCTGCAGGGCCGTCACCTTTAAATTGCGGCACCAAACGCAGGCAAATTCTTTCCGTGACCGTTGCCCGGTCCGCCCACCGCCTCCCTGTGCTCTTCGGCATGAGACCCGTCGGGGTCCGGGAGAGCCGACCCTTCCACGCAGCCTAACGCAGCGTGATCTGCCTGCCCGTCCAGACTCCTCCTTCCAAGCGATGTCACTTCTTAGTGCGCTCCTCTGTGCACCTCCTTGTGCACCTCCTTGTGACACCTGCTCCATTCTCCCAACTCTTGCCTCGCCTTCACCTCCCTACTCTCTCATCCATATCCCTTGACTCCATCCCTCTCCCTCACTCTCACTTGTTTCCTCTCTGCTCCCTTTCCACTCCCTGCAAAGCCCGACCCATCCCCTCCCGTTATCCCCTCCATTACTTGCTAGTCTCACCCCATGTCATTCACTCCTCCCCCCGCTATATTCCCATCCAAAATAACTGCCTCTTTTCACATTTCGTACCCCCCCCATCCCTCTGCCCACCAATTTAGAAGGCTAATCCCCATCATGGCGTCCCCCCTTTCTCAATTTCTCGGCCTATCCCTAATTTCTCTCCTATTCAATGCCCAATCTCTGCAGAAAAAAACACACATTCTCAATGACATCCTCAATGACTCCAAACCAGATGTCTGTGCTATGACAGAGACCTGGCTGACACTATACGATACCTCCCTCCTCAACCTACTCCCCACGGAATCCTATGACTTTTTCTCCATACCTCGAAAAAAGAAAAGAGGAGGGGGCATTCTCCTTGCTGCAAATAAAGATTTACATCTTATCTCTCAAAAGGTCAACATCTCCCCTAAATATGAAGTTGGCTTCTTCAAATCTAAATCTATCCAAATCTGCCTCATTTATACTCCCCCAGGTCTCTTAGAGAACGACCCCTCACCGCTAATTTAATTTTTTGTCAACTCTCTATACCCCGAGCTCCCTACCATCCTCCTTGGCAATTTTAACTTCCACGTAGACTCTCACCCTCTATCCCCCTCCTGCGAAGCCTTCTTAACCTCACTCGATGCTATGGGTTTCTCTCAGATTATACATTCCCCCCCACACAAAGCTGGCCATACCCTCGATCTCATCCTCACCAACGCTGGCATACACACCCTTGAATCCCCATCTTGTCTCCCGGTACCCTGGTCAGATCATTTCCTCATAAAAGCCACCCTCTCCATAAAACAACCGGTTTTCTCTCCTGCACACAACCTTCACACCTTCAAATACCGCAAAACCTGCCCAATAGATGTATTTACAGCGGCCTGTTCAAACCTCCCCAATGAACTTGACCTCTCAACAGCAGAAAAAGCCATCTCCTCTTGGTTCACTTCTACCCTCAACATAGCCAACCAAAATTGTCCCATGACCTCAAAAACTATCAACCCCTCCCGCTCCAGCAAGAAACCGTGGTATACCCCTGACCTTAAGTCTCAGAAGAACCTCCTCAGAAACGCTGAAAGGAGCTGGCGTAAACACTCTACACCTGCCTCAAAATCTCTCTACTACCAACTCATGCTTAAATACAGGAACACTATACAACAAACCAAACGAGACTACTATGCTCGTAAAATTTACAATCTCCAGTATAATGCCAAAGCTCTATTCACAATTGTCTCTAATCTCACTAAACCCCCTACTCCCCTCACACTAAGTCCCAATAACAAATCCCAATGCAATGACCTTGCTCACTTCTTTCAAACTAAGATTACCTCCCTCACAGCTAATTTCGGCACCAACTCCGAAAACACCAATTTCCTCCCCCCTAACCCACCCTCCTCCCTTGTATCTTTAGAGGCTTCATCTTCACTTGAAATAGAAAACATCCTAAAAAAAATGAAGCCCTCATCACACCCCGCCGAAACTATACCTCCCAAATTACTCCTTGCCATCCCAAAAATAATAGCCAAACCCCTCTCTGACATCCTCAATTGTTCTCTTGAACAAGGCGTTGTTCCCAATACTCTGAAACAAGCAATTGTTAAACCTATCCTTGACTCCTCCGTTTTTTCCAACTTCAGACCTATCTCAAATCTGCCCTTTATTTCCAAAGTACTAGAAAGACTAGTAAACGCGTGCCTCATGGATTATCTTGATCACCATAAAATTCTCTCCCCCTCACAATTCGGTTTTCGAAAACACTTAAGCACGGAAACCCTGCTCCTTTCACTTACTGACACCCTTCTCAAAGGGACTGACAGTGGCAAATCTTATCTCCTTGCTATGTTAGACATTTCTGCAGCCTTTGACACTGTCAATCATAACATCCTAACCAACCTTCTTAACAATATCGGGATTACTGGAACCGCTCTCGCATGGCTGCAATCATACCTGCAAAATAGACACTATTCAGTATCCTTTGGCAATCATGAATCTGACCCTATCAAACTAGACCATGGTGTTCCTCAAGGCTCATCACTCTCTTCTACACTGTTCAACATATACATGCTCCCCCTAGCTAACCTCCTCACCAGTCTGGGATTTGACCACTTCATCTACGCGGATGACGTTCAAATCCTCATCCCCATAACTCAATCTCTCCAGAAAGCCCTCCAAACCTGGGATTCCTGTCTATCCTCCATTAACCAACTCCTTACTGACATGCACTTCACTCTAAACCCCCCAAAAACCGAGCTCATCGTCATCTCCGCCCCCATTCCTCCCCCACCATCCCTCCCTCTACCCCCCCCCCCCCCGCCCCATTATCTTCTCACCTCACACTCGTAACCTCGGAACCATCATTGACAGTCATCTCTCGTTAAAACCATTCATAAACTCTATACTCAAAGATTGCTACTTTAAACTGCACACTGTAAAAAAACTAAGACCCCTATTACATGGTTCTGACTTCCGTACTGTACTCCAGGCTCTTATATTCTCTAAATTGGACTACTGCAATGCTTTGTTCCTTGGTCTCCCCAACACAATCATCAAACCCCTTCAACTTCTGCAGAATGCTGCAGCCCGTATCCTCATGAATACCAAAAAGAGAGACCACATTACACCTACTCTGAAAGATCTACATTGGCTCCCTGTCACCTCACAAATACAATACAAAGTTCTCTACCTCATCCACAAAGCTATTATAAATGATAATACACACTGGCTCAATCCCCCTCTCTGACCTCATGTCTCAGCTAGACCAATTCGAACTATCCTCCAAGGAACGTTACACACACCCTCCCTGAAACTCATCAGACTTTCCTCTACTTCTAAAAGAGCCCTTACCCTAGCTGGCCCTTCCCTCTGGAACTCCATGCCGCACGATTTACGCACTGAAACCTTCACACCAAAGTTAAAAAACAAATTAAAAACATGGCTATTTCTATAGGCCTTCAACTAAAGACCTCAATGCCAAAAAGCTCTCATTAGTCTTTCAACGGCTCTCCCCCAGCTCCCAATGAAGTGCCCCTCCCTGTCTGGT
Source organism: Rhinatrema bivittatum (assembly GCF_901001135.1). NCBI lineage: Eukaryota > Metazoa > Chordata > Amphibia > Gymnophiona > Rhinatrematidae > Rhinatrema > Rhinatrema bivittatum. The sequence continues at coordinate 4,728,839 of NC_042632.1, forward strand.
CTCAGTGGTGCACTCGTTACTTTTCTGTCCTACCCCAGTTTTTTTTTTTTCTTCCCCAGTTTTTAAATGCCTGTCAAGTCAACTTCTGTCCCTCTGCACCCCTCTCCTAATGCTCCGATTTGCAAATAAATCCTCACTTTGTAAATACTCTCATCTAGCCAATGTGAACTGTCAAATATTTATTACCATCCTCCCCGCTTAAATGCCCTTGCTCTTACAACTCATGTTAACCGTTCATTGTTTATTTATGATCTTCCTTGTTTAAATCCTTAACTAAAGTTTCCATTAATGTTCACCTGTTATTTTTATTAACAGTTCTCTGTTCCATGTAAAAGATATGCCTCTTTTTGGCTTGTCCTTTTTGTTACATGTAAACCGGTACGATGTGTAAACGGATACCGGTATATAAAAATGTTAAAATAAATAAAATAAATCTTTCCACGATGGCCTTATCTTCTCTAAGTGCCCCTTTAACCCCTCGATCATCTAATGGTCCAATTGACTCCCTCACAGGCTTTCTGCTTCGGATATATTTAAAAAAGATTTTACTGTGAGTTTTTGCCTCTACGGCCAACTTCTTTTCAAATTCTCTCTTAGCCTGTCTTATCAATGTCTTACATTTAACTTGCCAACGTTTATGCATTATCCTATTTTCTTCTGTTGGATCCTTCTTCCAATTTTTGAATGAAGATCTTTTGGCTAAAATAGCTTCTTTCACCTCCCCTTTTAACCATGCTGGTAATCGTTTTGCCTGCTTTCCACCTTTCTTAATGTGTGGAATATATCTGGATTGTGCTTCTAGGATGGTATTTTTTTTTAACAATGATCACGCCTCTTGCATGCTTTTTACTTTTGTAGCTGCTCCTTTCAGTTTTTTTCTAACTATTTTTCTCATTTTATCAAAGTTTTCCTTTTGAAAGTTTAGCACGAGAGCCTTGGATTTGCACACTGTTCCTCTTCCAGTCATTAATTCAAATTTGATCATATTATGATCACTATTGCCAAGCGGCCCCACCACCGTTACCTCTCTCACCAAATCCTGTGCTCCACTGAGAATTAGGTCTAAAATTGCTCCCTCTCTCATCAGTTCCTGAACCAATTGCTCCATAAAGCTATCATTTATTCCATCCAGGAACTTTATCTCTGTAGCGTGTCCCGATGATACATTTACCCAGTCAATATTGGGGTAATTGAAGTCTCCCATTATTAGCGCACTACCAATTTGGTTAGCTTCCCTAATTTCTCTTAGCATTTCACTATCATTCTCACCATCTTGACCAGGTGGACGGTAGTATACTATCACTATAGTCTTCCCCGACACACAAGGGATTTCTACCCATAAAGATTCAATTGTGCATTTAGTCTCATGCAGGATGTTTATCCTGTTGGACTCTATGCCATCCCGGACATAAAGCACAGAGACCTGCTTCAGCAAGGGCCGATCCTCCACGAGGATCCAGCTCGATTCTCTCTTACGGCCTGGCCCTTGACATGGCTCGCCTGAGAAAGAGCGGATACTCGGGGGCTGTAATCAACACCCTACTCCGAGCACACAAGTTCTCCACATCTTTAACGTACATAAGGATTTGGAGAGTATTCGAAGCCTGGTGCGAAGACCATGACATCATACCATGCTCAGTCAAAGTTCCCATGATCTTGGAATTCCTGCAGAATGGGCTACAGAAGCATCTGTCCCTCAACTCCATCAAGGTACATGTGGCCGCATTGTCAAGCTACGGCACCAAGAGCGAGGGCGACAGCATAGCCTCTCACCCGGACGTTTCACGCTTCCTGAAAGGAGTCAAACACATCCGCCCACCCCTAAAGTGGCCGGTACCTCTTTGGGATCTCAACCTGGTCCTGGAGTTTCTAGCAGGAGCCTCCTTCAGGCACCTCCGAAGACTGTCTCTCTGACTATTAACTTTAAAGACAGCATTCCTGCTGGCAGTTTGTTCAGCCCGCCGGAATTCAGAACTACAGGTACTGTCCTGCCGTGAGCTGCTCCTCAGGCTCACCCCGGGAACCATCCAGCAATGCATGGACCCTTTGTTCCTTCCCAAAGTGGTGTCACACTTCCATCTTAACCAAACCATCTCACTACCATCGCCGAAAGAGTTTAAGAATTTGGAAGAAGCTCATAGTCTATGCCACCTCAACATCAGCAGACTCCTATCCAGATACCTTGAAATGTCGGAACCCGTACAAAAAACAGACCACCTATTCGTCCTTCACAGCGGGAAGAGACAAAGGGAAGTGGCCTCGCAGGCAACCATAGCCCGCTGGATCAAGTAAGTCATCAAGGCGGCCTACGTAGAAGCAGGCAAGCTGCCACCTCTACAGGTTAAGGCCCATTCTACTAGAGCCCAGGTAGTGTCCTGGGCAGAAACCAGAATGTTGTCACCCGTCGAGATTTGTAGGGCGGCGACATGGTCCTCCATCCATCCATCCACACCTTCTTCAGGTTCTACCGCCTGGATGTTCAGGCTCGGGAGGACACGGCATTTGCAAGGGCAGTAATAAGTGGGTCACGGGCAGACTCCCACCCAGTTCGGGAGTAGCTTTTATACATTCCATTGGTCCTTAGTCCATCTGCTACACGCTAGGAAATGGAGAAATTACTTACCTGATAATTTTGTTTTCCTTAGTGTAGACAGATGGACTTAGCATCCCACCCTTGGCCGCCGTTACTCATGGAATTTCGAATGATACAAGGGTAAGCCATGTTTTCCTTTACTTTGGACATCCATCCTACCAGGTGTCGACGCTTTCCGGTTGAGGGCACTGGCGGTCTCCAGCTATAGCCAATTCAACCAGATCAAGTTAATCAAGTTATAAAGTTTAACCAAGTTATGACGTTATTCAAGTTAATCAAATTAGTCAGTCACACATATATCCACAATGCTTTTCGAGGAGAATACTGAAGAGCTGCACTTCCTGCAGGGGTATATGTACTAGGGCTGACATCAGATTGAAATCTGATCTGTCTCCAACTACTATCAGGAGTACACTAAACCCATTGGTCCTGAGTCCATCTGTCTACACTAAGGAAAACGAAATTATCAGGTAAGTAATTTCTACATTAATCAAAGTGACTTGGGGCGGATTTTAAAAGAGTTATGCGCGTAACCCTTTTAAATCCATCCTGCGTGCGCCGAGCCTATTTTGCATAGGCTCGGCGACGCGCACAAGCCCCGGGGCTTGAGAAAGGGGGTGTGGAGTGGGTGGGGTGGTCTGGGAGGCGGGGCTGGAGTCTTCAGGCACAATGGCCATTTGCTGCTGTGCCCGGGATCGCGGGCTGGCCGTTGGCCGGTGCGCGTAGCCTACGCCCTCCCGGAGGCAGGCGCAACTTAACAGATAAGGTAAGGGGGGGATTTAGGTAGGGCTGGGGGGCGGGTTAGGTAGGGGAAGGGAGGGGAAGCTGGGGGGTGTGGAAGGAAAGTTCCCTCCGAGGCCGCTCCGAAATCGGAGCGGCCTCGGAGGGAACGGAGGAAGGCTGCGCGGCTCAGCACATGCAAGGTGCATAAGTGTGCACCCCCTTGCGCGCGCCGACCCCGGATTTTATAACATGCTCGCGGCTGTGCGCGCATGTTATAAAATCGGGTGTAGATTTGTGCGTGCCGGGTTGCGCGCACAAATCTACACCCTCGCGTAGGTTTAAAAATCTGGCCCTTAGGGAATAGCCACTGCTATTACTGACATTAGTAGCAGTGGATTGGCCGCTGTTGGAAACAGGATGCTGGGCTTGATGGACTCATGGTCTGACTCAGTATGGCAACTTCTTTTCTTATGGCAGTTTGGAAGGGGTGTTCTGCCCACTTAAGGGATACCCTGCCCACCTGGAGACTATTTTTCCATGCCTTGGAGGGCTGAAATTTCCCTGGTTCTAGTACCAGAGATTCTTGTACAGATTGAGAAAGAGATTGTAAAAGTAAAAGACTCTGTGGTGCTGTGAATTAAGTTAATTGTGCCATAATCCATTAATGATTTCAAAAGTAAAGACTTTATTTTTGGACAATAACTCAGTGTCTCTAGTGTTTTTATTTGGCACATTCAGCACACATTGGGATGAACAGATACCTCTCTCCCTGGGACAAAACCAAGACATAAAGGCAGGGCCGGTGGAAGCACTAGGCGAACTAGGCGATCGCCTAGGGCGCCTAGCATTAGGGGGCGCCGAGCCGCTGGTAGCCGATAAGAAGGCTCATAGGGCCGCCGAAGATCGGCAGGGCCGTGGAGGACCTCACGTCACCACGGCCTGAAAAAAAAGGTCGCTGTAAGCCTGCAAAAACTCCTCCTCCTTCCTGCCCCCGCGGCCCCGGAAGAAAAATGTTGCCGGAGCCACGCGGGCAGGAAGGGGGAGGAGCATCAGCCGCGTGCCAGAAGGAAGAGGAGCATCAGCCGCGTGTCGGAAGGAGGAGGAGCATCAGCCACGTGCAGAAGAGGAGCAGCGCTTACGGGCCGCCGCGAATCCCACATTGCGGGCGGCCCGAGAAGACCAGGGCCGCTGCAGAGCCCATCCTGCGGCGACCCGCGAAGAGGAGGCCCAGAGGTGAGAGAGAGAGGCTGAGGGTGTGTGTGTGTGTATGCGTGTATGAGATGAGTTGAGTTTGTGTGTGAGAGTGAGTTGAGAGACTGTGTGTGGGAGTGAGGACCTGAATGTTTGCAGAGACAGCATGTGAGAGCCTCTGTGTGTGTGTGTGAGTGTGTGAGAGAGAGACAGCATGTGACAGTGAGAGCCTATGCTTGAGCAAGACAGCTTGTGGGAGTGAGAGAGAGCCTGTGTGTGAGTCAGCATGTGCCAGTGAGAGCCTATGCTTGAGCAAGACAGCTTGTGGGAGTGAGAGAGAGCCTGTGTGTGAGTCAGCATGTGCCAGTGAGAGACTGTGTGTATGAATGATTGTATGAGAGAGAGCATGTGACAGTGAGAGCCTGTGCTTGAGCAAGATAGCATGTGGGAGTGAGAGAGAGAGCCTGTGTGTGTGAGTCAGTCAGCATGTGCCAGTGAGAGTGTGTGTATGAATGATTGTATGAGAGAGAGCATGTGACAGTGAGAGCCTGTGCTTAAGCAAGACAGCATGTGGGAGTGAGAGAGAGTCTGTGTGTGTGAGAGTCAGACAGCATGTGCCAGTGAGAGACTGTGTGTATGAATGATTGTATGAGAGAGAGCATGTGAGAGTGAGAGCCTGTGTGTGTGTGAGAGAAAGAGAAAGCATGTGAGAATGAGAACCTGACTGTGATTTTGAGGGAAGAAGACAGATGGAGAGAAAAGAAATAGAAAAAAAAAACAATATAAAAGGAACTGGCAAAAAAAATAAGAAAGGAAAGGTGGAAAAAAAATCCTGTGACCAACCGATTAGAAAACTAAGATCAGACAGCAAAGTAAAAAAAAAAAAAAATTACTTTTTACTGATTGGCACATGTAATCTTTGGGAATGTGCAAGAATAGCACGTTCTCTATGCACAATGTAGGAGATCAGCATGGAGGAAGTGGAAGCCCACGGGGCCTGCAGAGAGGAGGCAGCAGAATGGGCTTCAGTGCCAGTAGCAGCAATCACCAATCAGTGCCTCCCCAATAGCAGCAGTGACAGTGGTAGCAGAGGAATGAGAGAGGCTCTGAGGTTGCTGGCAAAAGAAAGAGAGGGGGTCTGCCTTTAATGTGTGCATGTGTATGAATGGGAGACTGCCTGGGGGTGTATGTGTGTGAATGCATGGGTGCCTGCCTGAGGGTGTGTCTGTGTATGAGAATGAATTGGTGCCTGCCTGGGGGTCTGTGGGAGGGAGTGGTGTGAAAATGAATGGGAGCCTGCCCGGGGGTCAGTGTGAGAATGATTGGGAGCTTGCCTGGGTATGTGTGTTTGTGTGTATGTGAGGAAGCCAGTGAGAGTGAGAGCATGAGTGTGTATGAGAAAATCCAGGGGTGTAAGAGTGTGTGGGGGGGGGGGGGGAGTGTGTGTTGGGGAGAGAGTGTCTTATACCTGAGAGTGTGTCAGATTAAGAGCATGAATGTGTATGTATGTGACAGTGTATGTGTGAGAGAGAGAGGATAACCTCCTAATCCTCTACAATATCAGGGTGACTGGAAATCAAGAGCTTCCATGCATGGACAGCAGGGGCTTTTTAAAATCCTTATTAGTTTTAATTATTGGGTGTTATTTGATATATGTGCTGTTTTGAAATATTTTATTGGTGTTTGGGAAATTGTAAAAAATGTATATGATTTTAATTAATAGAAATTCTATTTATCAGTAGTTTTAAAATATTCTTTTATTAGTATGGTTTTACTATTATAACTGATGCTTATGTTTCTTGATTTTATTGTTTTAAGAGGAATGGTGGTTCTGTTTTTCCATTATTAATACACAGAGGCTTGGCTTCTTGGGGTTTCCATTTCAGTTTTTTCTAATTTGTACTCCTTTATTTTGTATTCTGTATTTGGTGAGGGTCTGTTTCTGCTCTGTGTGTGTGAACATGATGAGAGATTCTGCTAGCATGTAGTGTCTGTATAGGGATCTATAGCAATCGGGTTTGTTTTGTTTCCTCAGTAGGTGATGTATTGGTATTCTAGGATCCAGTGTAATATTTATCCTTGCTTATTCACAGGTAGGGTTATTGTTGTTTGAGTCCTTGGTGTTATTACTGTTATGTTATGATGGGATTGCAGTATAGATTTTGAGTGTCTTTTTTGCGGGGTTTTGTGTTAGTTCACAATGTGCCTGGCAGTGGAAGGTGTTTGTGCTGTTGTTACTGTGAGGTGACACCAGAATTTGAAAATATCTTTTAGTATGATGAGCTGTAAGAGAAACATTCAAGCTCCATTGTTTGGGGGAATTTCAGTGGATGCACAGAGTTACAGAACTGGAGGTGCAGGATTTATATTGACAGTCTGTCCCTTCCTATATATTCCAGACTTCACTTTCATAGCCATATAGAATTAGTTGAATGAGGCTATCAAATAATTTTATAGTGTGAAATTGGCCAGCTTTTTAAAATTATGCAGAAGACCCTTTGGACTTTATTAACACTTTTTTTTATAACCAATTTTAAAGCATTTCTTCATCACACCCACCTATAGAGGTGGGTGTGATGAAGAAATGTCATTTTGGCTTCCCCCAAATTCTTCTGTTTAGAGATGCCACTGATTTTCTGTGACCTTAAACATTAGTACAAGAAGGATTAAGGGGGGGGGGGGGTGCTGGAGAGGCACACAAATGCATTGGCCCCTGGGCACCGGAGACCCTTGGTGCACCACTGGGTGCGAGTCATATGGGGCCGCAAGTGATGGCAAAGAGGAGTGGAGATTTGGCGGGCCGCAAGCAGTGCCCAACCTGCTCGCGACCCAGAAAACCGCACAGTCAGCGGGCGTGATCGAGAATGAGGTAGGAATCGGGGCCAAGACCGGGGGGTGGCGGCGCAACGGGGGGGGCGCAAGGGAGAAGGCTCGCCTAGGGCGCCAAATCCCCTTGCACTGGCCCTGCATAAAGGGGCGGATTTTAAATGCCCTGCGCCGGCGCGCCTATTTTGCATAGGCCGCCGGTGCGCGCAGAGCCCCGGGACGCGAGTAAGTCCCGGGGTTTTTTAAAAGGGGCGTTTCGGGGGCGTGACGCGGCGTTTTGGGGGCGGCGACGTGGGCGTGGTTTCTGCCCGGGGGCGTTCCGGGGGCATGGCCGCGGCCTCCGGACCAGCCCCCGAGACCGGAACACGGAGCGGGGCAGCCAGCCGACGTGCGCAGATTTACGTCCCACGCCCCTTTGAAGTCCTTCACAGTTCTGGTCTTCAGCACTTCCTCCGGAAGGGCATTCCAGGCATCCACCACCCTCTCCGTGAAGAAATACTTCCTGACATTGGTTCTGAGTCTTCCTCCCTGGAGCTTCAAATCGTGACCCCTGGTTCTGTTGATTTTTTTCCGACGGAAAAAGTTTGTCGTTGTCTTTGGATCATTAAAACCTTTCAAGTATCTGAAAGTCTGTATCATATCACCTCTGTTCCTCCTTTCCTCCAGGGTGTACATATTTAGATTCTTCAATCTCTCCTCATAAGTCATTTGATGAAGACCCTCCATCTTTTTGGTCGCCCTTCTCTGGACCGCCTCCATCTTGTTTCTGTCTCTTTGGAGATATGGTCTCCAGAACTTAACACAGTACTCCAGGTGAGGCCTCACCAAGGACCTGTACAAGGGGATAATCACTTCCCTTTTCTTACTCGATATTCCTCTCTCTATGCAGCCCAGCATTCTTCTGGCTTTAGTTATCGCCTTGTCACATTGTTGCAGGGTGCTCTAGTCGAATTGGGGTGGGTGTATTTGTAACCATGGTAGTCTGAGTACCACTGGATGTATTGCCTTATCTAGGACCAGAAAATAAATGGTCTCCGTGTGTAGAGATCCTGTGCGGAGTCGGATAGGTTCAGTGGAATACGAGACCTCACCAGGTAATGGCTCGCCATGAATAGACGACAGTAGCAGTGGTGTGGGTGTCCGAACTGTGGGGCTTCGTAGTTGCTCCATGAGTTGTCTGAGCATAAAGTTCCCACCGGCACTGGAGTCCACTAGGGCTAATGTGTGAAACTCGAGGGCATTTGAGTTAATGGAGACTGGAAGAATAAGTGGAGAAGATAGAGAAGTTAGACCTAGGAGGAGTCCTCTGGCAGATCCTAGGTCTGCGAGTTTCCCGGACAGATAGGACACGAGGGAACAGCGTGGCCAGGTTGTCCGCAGTACATGCAGAGGCCTAATCTTCTCCGGTGATGCTTCTCTTTAGCTAAGTGACTGTGGCCTAGTTGCATGGGTTCTTCCGCCTCGATACTGGGAGCAGGAGTAGTCTGAGTAACTGGCGCTGGACAAGAGCGTGGAACTCCTGATGACATCTTCTTAGTAACCTTAATCTCCTGAGACCATTCACGCAGACGACGATCAACACGTCCGGCTAGGTCAATGAGAGAATCCAGGTTATCAGGGAGCTCACATGTTGCTAGTTCGTCTTTGATGCATGAGTTAAGACCTTCCAGGAAAATGGCCCGAGGCAACCCAGGTCCCAATGTAACTCCAAGGACAAGGTTTTATACTCAGTAACATAGTCAGTCAAAGGTTTGGTACCTTGGTGTAGATTCAGGCATGCAGATCCAACGACAGTCTTGTGAGCGAGGTCGTCAAATACAGAACAAAAGAGAGCAAGGAACCCTGTCAAATCACTGAGAATTGGATCATTATGTTCCCAGAGAAGTGAAGCCCAGGTCATGGCTTTTCCATCCAAGAGAGACAGTATGTACGTAGTTTTGTTAAAATCGAACAGAACCAGCCCGACTCTGGTCAAGTTTCGCCCTTACGGCTGCATCAGGGGCTCTTTAAATTGAATAACATCTAGAGTTTGTACTCAAGTGTAATTTCTGGAAGTATCCACTGGTTTGATATATCAGAGTGACTTTGAAAACATATCTTGATCAGTTGTCCTCAAAAAGTCTTTGAGTCCACGATTAAGAGTGTTGTATTTTGCTCCATGCGATGGCACTTTTCAATGACAAAACTCTGTAACCAACTTCAGATTTTCTTTAAAAAACACCAACACAATCTCATTGAGTAGAAAGGGCGAAACTCGGCCAGAGTCGGGCGGGTTCTGTTCGATTTTAATAAATCTTCTTTCCAAGGCATCGGTCTTGTTTTTGTTTTTTTCACATCCGTGGCTACCCTAGACCGACTACTGTCTTGCTTTGTGGGTCCTTATTGTACGTAGTTTTGGACACTACTTCTGAAAAATAGGTAGGTTGCAGTGAAAAGTGCATACAGCACTGATTCAGAAAGCCCTTACATAACATAACTGTAAAACGAGTAGGTGCTGGCAAGGGCACGGAGAGTCTTGTCGGCAATGCCTGTGAAGCAGAAGTGAGCTTGTCAGGCACTGAGGCAGAATTCAGCCGAGAGTTTAACTGGTTGAAGGCGTTAGCCAAAGTCTTTTTTTTTTTGTAAGTCTTTATTTATGCTTTTGCAACATTACAACCCAAAACAGTACCAAACCTGCGGAGAATGAACATAACCTGGTAACACACCCGTGTACTGTAAGGAACCCCCCCCCCCCCCCCCTAACCCCCCGCCCCCCCCCCCCCTACTACGCATCTCCAACAACCAACATGTATGCAGTATGGCACAGACATTGCAATACCGTACAATACCGCACAATGCAATACCGTACAATATATAAGGGCAAGAAGAATAATAAGAAAAGTAGATAAGAAAAGTAGATAAGATGTGTGTGGAAGCTGAACTCTCTAGCACAGTTGTCCACTATCCGATCTGCCCGACTATGAAGAATAAAAACAGAAGAAAGAGAACACATAATAAAGAGAGAAATCAGCCCATCTGATCCCAAAGTCCCCCAAAATCTGTCCAAGGAGGGAGTTAACTCAACAGAAGGGTTCCCAATCGAACGGTACTTAAGTAGCAAAGTCCAAAATTTTACTCCTCGCATGCTGATTTAATGTTTGAAGGTATGGCGTCCAAATGTCCAGGAACTGGTCACGTTTTCTTGGGGAAGAAGCTGCCTTTGCCGTCATCTGTTCGAAAACCACCATCTGATGAAGTTTTAGTCGCCACTGGGTAAACGTTGGTACATTCTTCTCCATCCAATGTGACAAAATCGTGTGCTTAGCCAGTAACAGACCTTTACGCACCAGAGAGCCAATAGGGCTATGACGGTTCCCCAGTTCTAAATCCCCTGATATGTGTAACAGACAAAGAAGGGGGTCCAGTGGGATGATGTAGTCCAATAGCCGACTCATATAATGTAACACTGTAGCCCAAAATTGTCGAATCCCAACACAGTCCCAGAAGTTGTGCTTAAAAGTAGCCACATCCACCCCACATTTAAAACATGCCGATGAGGAGGATATCTTCCAGTGACAAGCTTGAGCTGGTGCGACATATATTCTGTGCAGCAGTTTAAATTGGACTTCCCGTAACTGAACGTTTTCCGTAATAGTGCAGATTGATCGAAAACAGTCCATCAGCTGTTTTATAGAAAGCTGACACTGCAAATCATCATTCCACTTATTTAAAAGTTGACTTAGACGCTCCACGGGATCTAGTACCACAAGTTGTTTAAGCATATAGGAACATGATGTTCTAGAAGTAGCTGATGGAAAGAATGTGGATAGTCGGTCCGTGGAAGTACCATCCGATTGCCTCCCGTCCCACATAACAACAAAGTGTCTGAGCTGCAAGTAAGCATAGAAAGTAGTACGCGAAATCCCAAATTGCACCTGTAAGTCAGCAAAGGTTCGCACTTCTGTCCTTGTGTCAGTAAGAACCTGAGTGATATGGGTGAGACCCAACCTCTCCCATTGAAGAAATATGGATTGGTCCCAGCTAGCCGGAAACTGTGGAAGTCCCCGTATGGTTGCAAATAATAAGGTCCTCCATGAGATGTTGAACTTTGCACATAACCTTTTCCATACCAACCGACAAGCTCTGATATATGGAAAGTCCCGAATGTGTACCGGAAGTTCGGATCTCTGAGCTATGAGCAAGTTAGGAATGGCAAGAGGCTGGCACCATTCACGCAGTAGATCCCGAGGTAGAAAAATGCTAGAGCCACGTAGCCAATCTTGAAGGTGGCATAGCAAGCTGGCCACATTATATAAGTGTAAGTTGGGGCAAGCAAGCCCTCCTTCCTGTTGAGAACTCATAAGCGTATTCAAACCGATTCTCGCCTTCTTATTATTCCACACAAAGTTCCTAAGGGCTGCATTCAATGCCAGAATATGCTGTTTCTTAAGCCAGATGGGAAGCATTTGCATTACATACAACCATTTAGGTAATTCTACCATTTTAAACAGCTGGATCCTCCCTGTGATGGAAAGCGGGAGCTGCATCCACTCTGCTAATTTTTGTTTCGTTTTGTTGAGCAAGGGCAATATATTCACATCATATAATTGAGTAACATCAACTGGTATACGAATACCCAGATATTTCATCTCAGAAGTAACCCATCGTAATGGGAAAACTCCAGGCCAGAGTCCCCGAATTGAGCCTAGAATATCAATGGCTTCCGATTTGTCTCTATTAATTTTTAAACCCGAAAAGACCCCAAATTGCGCCTGCAACTCAAGGACTCTGTGGAGTGAAACAACAGGGTTCACAACAAATATCAGAACATCATCCGCAAAAGCGGCCACCTTAAATTGAGATTTCCCCACTCTCCAGCCCTCCACCCCTGCATCCTCTTGAATAGCTCTCAACAAGGGATCCAGAGATAAGATATAAAGCAAGGGGGATAAGGGGCAGCCTTGCCTTACACCTCTACATAACTCAAAAGGAGCCGACATCAACCCATTTGCCACAATCATAGACTGGGGATGTTGATAAAGTGCAGCGATGTTGTCTACTACCGTGCCCTGAAACCCATATCTCCGAAGAACAGAGAATAAATAATCCCAGGCCACTCGATCGAAAGCCTTTTCGGCGTCAAATCCGACCGCTAAAGCTGGGATTCTATGCTTAACACAATGCGCAATTGCCATCCATAGGCTGAGCAAATGTCTACTAGCCTTTCGTCCCTTCACAAATCCCACCTGACTCGTTGAGATTAAAGCTGGTAATACCCCATTAAGCCTGTTGGCCAAAATCCTAGCAAATAATTTGACATCATAGTTGAGCAAAGAAATGGGCCGGTATGATGCCGGATTCAAGGGATCCTTACCCCCCTTGGGAAGGACAGTAATATATGCCATGGTTGCTTCCTGGGAAAACCCAACCTGTGCTATACTCGCGAAGTATTGTTGTAAGGGCTCCCCAACATCTGTTTTTAATAATTTATAAAAATCCGCATTGAGCCCATCCGGGCCTGGTGCCTTATGGGCCTTGCTGCCCCCTATATTGTCCCAAATTTCCTGTCTAGTAATAGGGGCATTTAAGAGTGCCAATTGGTCCGCGGTAATTTTGGGAAGGGATATAGTCCGAAAAAATTCTGATTCCGCTATTGGAGCCCGCTGTGATCTATCATTTGCATATAAAGTTTCGTAGAACTGTCGGAATATAGCACAGATTTGGGAACCCGATGTACAACGAGTACCCGCAGAGTCCTGTAAGCCAGGAATAAAAGTCATTCCCCGCTGGGCTTTAACCTGATTCACCAATAGCTTCCCCATCTTATTCCCATACCGATAAAACCTATGGGACGTTTGTAGTAAATCCCTCTGTGTCCGTTGGTGAATATAACAATTTAACGTGTATAGGAGGTCACGGAAGGTACGCGTGGCCTGTGGCGAGGGATGAGTCGTAAGGTGTGTCCTGGCCTTCGCTACCTCCTTACCCAAATCAATAAGTTGTTTGTTGGCTATACGTCGTTGTCTAATGGCATAAGCTATAATTTCGCCTCTCATCGATGCTTTCCCCGCCTCCCAAAATAAAGTAGGAGTAGCCAAGTGCTGGGCATTATTAATGGCATATTCCTTCCACCTATCCTGAAGATGGGTGCGTAGTCCCATATCATCAGATAAATAAGCTGGGAAGCACCACCTCGGCTGGTCTGGTTTTTGTCCCCCCAGTCGGACCTCCACCCAAATCATAGCATGATCCGAGCACTCCTCTGGACCGATTTCTGCCTCTGTGAGCTTATTAAAACACTGCGGAGATACAAAGATGTAATCTAACCGGGACATGGCTAGATGCGCCCGTGCTAAATGGGTATAATTACGTAAATCAGGATGTAATATTCTCCACGGGTCCACCAGTTGAACCTGCTGGCATAGATACGGCAAGCCTCTATCCTGTCTCTGACGGTGCCCCAGGCCACTAGTTTTCCTATCCAACTGAACATCCAGCACCTGATTAAAGTCCCCTCCTACGAACAATAAGCCCTTTTGATTAAGAGTAATACATTGGATTAAATTCAGAAAAAAAACATGCTGGTACCCATTTGGGCCATAAACACAGCATAATGTAACCCAGGTACCGAACAGCTTCCCAGTAACCAGGACATATCTGCCTTCCGAGTCGGAAACTGTCTGAGCCTCCTCAAAGACCACATTTTTTCCGATGAGAATGGCAACCCCCCCTTTCCGCTGCACAGCCGGGGAATAGTAGACTTGCGCCACCCAGTCTCGAGCTAACTTTTTACTTTCCCCCTCTGTGAGATGAGTTTCTTGCAGAAATGCGATTTTTGCTTTATGACGTCGCAGCGATTGGAGAACCTTAGCTCTCTTAATCGGCGAGCCAAGACCTGCAACATTCCAGGACACACATCTTAAACACTCAGCCATGTTCCTTGGCATAGTAAAACATCACCCATAGAATAACATACACTACTAACCTCCAGCATGTCCAGCCCCCCCAGCCTGGGACTAGACTTGGTACAAAACTGTCTCTCCCATATTTCCCAATGCCCCCAGCATATGCCAGTAGAGTCTCATAACCATACATAGCAGGAAATACAAAATAAATTGTGATGCGTAGCAAAAACCCCCTCCCCATACCCTTCCCCTCCCCCCCCTTAATAGAACCCCACTTCTTGTCCTCCATTGTAGGAGGAGAGAGACCACCTGTTCCACCTCCCTCCAGCTCCCCCACCGTCATCATGGTTAAAAGCAAAACCCGCCCTTAATAGCTCAACAGTAACAATGCTCTCAGCAACAGCTAGAAACCCGTATAATCACACATTTAAGTCCATGGCCTAATGCAGCCCCACGCAGGTCTCCAAATCATCTGGAATCTACTTTTTCCATTATAAATTTCTTAACCGCATCCGCAGTCTCGAAACAATGCCATGTACCATTAAGTTCCATGCGGAGCCTCGCTGGATATTGCAAGTTGAATCTCATCTTTCTCTTAAACAAATCTGCACAGATGGGTGAGAATTCTCTCCGCTTGGCCGACACGGCCGCTGAGTAATCTTGAAAGATTAGTATCTTAGTATTCTCATAAAGTAAAGAATCACATTTACGATAGGCTTGCATTATCACTGATTTTTGACTAAAGTTCAAAAGACGAGCAATGACCACCCTGGGTTTGGAAGCCTCTGGTGTTTTTGCCCCCAAACGGTGTGCTCTTTCAACAGCCATTTTGCCAGCTAAATCAGGCAGATCCAAAGCTGCTGGCAGCCATGCTTCAAGAATATGAACCAGCTCTCTTTCCCCCACCGATTCTGGGAACCCCACAAACCGCAAGTTGTTCCTGCGGGATCTATTCTCCAGATCCTCCACTTTATGTTCCAGGTCAGATATTTTCTTATTGAGAGTGCCCTGGGACTGTAGCAATTGTTGCGTTTCAGATTCAACATCAGCAACACGTTGTTGGGTTTCAGCTACTTGTTGCTTGATTTCAAGTAACGTTTCATTACCCAAATTAATTTTTTGAACTAAGTCACTAAACCGGGGTGCTAAGGCTTTCACCACCGCCCCTGTCACATCACTCACGAGATCGGGCGTTCCGGAGACCGCGCCAGGACTCGGGGGGCCGGCGGCCATTTTTGCTTCACTCTGCCTGCTCACAGCTTTCTCCTTTCTTGGCGGTTTCGCTGCCATCGCAGGAGCCTCAGCGCCAAAAAAGGCTTTGATGGTGGTTTGCGTTCCTTGTTCTGTCGGGGACGCCACTTTTTTCGCGGTTCCCCGGCCTGATTCAACGTTAACGCGGTGGGGGAGCTAGGAGCACGGCTCACACGCAGCTCACCGGCTCATCGGGTCACGTGGTCTCCAGCCAAAGTCTTTAACGTCCTTTGTTGCTTGGAGAGTCGTTGGGCCAGGCCAGGGATGGCCTGGATGGCTGAGACCTGAGCCGGGTCCATGTAGTTAGCAATCTGTTATGTTTTGTAAGAGTGTGAACCCTGGGCCGAAGTGAGAGGTGTCTCAGCCCACAGGAAGGAGCCCTGTGAGCCTCACCGTCAATAAGCGTGGTCTCAGTGGCATAGGACACAGCTGTAAGGTAGAGACTTTATTATGGAGGAAGGAAAAGCAGAGCCCGCGGAGCGGGAAATCTATTTAAAGTACAGTTCAGAGCAGGGGCTTATACCCAGGGTGGTACCTCTGATGTGAAGATCTGGTAGTGGCCCGCAGAGCAGGGTACACCAAGAGTCTCTTCAGAGGTGTAGCAATTACCTCAGATGTGCAGATCCAGTAATGGCCCGCAGAGCAGGGTACGCTGAGGATGTCTGTTCTGTGGTGATGATAAAGTAGTCTGAGGTGCAGGAGCCCGTGGTAGATCCTGGTGAAGGTGATGCAATATCCTGCAGCGCAGGGTATATCGGAGCGACTCCTACTGAGCGACTCCTATTGAGGAAGATATGGTAATGGCCCAAGGCATGGGGTACACTGTAGAGGATCTCAGTAAGGCTTGGTATCGTTGAAGTCCATAGAAAAGTACTCACAAGAGGTAGTTCCAGGAGGCTGTCCCGGGAAGCGGGACAGTTTGTAGAAGTCCAAGGCAGGAAGACCCTCCAAGGAGTGGGCTGCCATTCTTCCTAGAATTGATGGTGTAACAAAGAAAGAGGTGAGTATGAGAGGTCGCAGCCATCTGTGACTGGGCGTAACAGATATGCATGACGAGGAGCCGGTAGCCCACAATCTGAATCCAAAAAGGAGCTAAAGGAGGCATAGATTGTGCTTCAATATTATTAATATCCTCATCAGAGCCAGAGGAATTTGACGAGGTAGCAAAGCAACACATTTAGGCATAAAGCCCTACGTGCATAAATCCAGAGGATTTATGCACGTAGGGCCAGCGTGCTCAACTTGCGCCTGCCTCCAAGCAGGCGCAAAAGGTAAAAGAAAATTTTGGGGGGTTTAGGATAGAGCTGGGGGGGATAGGTTAGGGGAAGGGGTGGGAAGGTCAGATTAGGGGGAAGGGAAGTTCCTTCACAGGTCGCTCTGATTTCGGAGCGGCCTGGGAGGAAATGGGTGAAGCCCGCAGGCATCGGCACGCTCAGGGTGCACAATTGTGCATCCCCTTGCGCGCGCTGACCCCTGATTTTATAACATGCCTACTTTGTAGCCGCCTCACCACTAGAGGTCCTCCTCGAGCATGTCCTTCTGGCTGGCCCACTCCTTCCTTCCTGTCTACTCTATACACCACTCTTGTCTTTATAACCCTGTCTAGCAGTACCATCGGCGCTTCAGCATCGAGCTCACTTGGGCTCCCTGCTCTAGCCTCCCGTGCTTGGCCTTTGGGCCCTCTGTCTGCTTCTGTGTTGCCTTGCTTGCGGTGTTTGGCCTTCGGGCCTTCTGTCCTGTTCTGTATTGCCTTGCTTGCTGTGTTTGGCCTACGGGCCTTCTGACCTGACTCGCCTTGCTCTGTGTGTGTGTGTGGCCTATGGGCCCTCTGCCTTCTGTGTGTGTGTGGCCTATGGGCCCTCTGCCTTCTGTGTGTGTGTGTGGCCTATGGGCCCTCTGCCTTCTGTGTGTGTGTGTGTGTGTGGCCTACGGGCCCTCTGCCTTCTGTGTGTGTGTGTGTGTGTGTGTGGCCTACGGGCCCTCTGCCTTCTGTGTGTGTGTGTGTGTGTGTGGCCTACGGGCCCTCTGCCTTCTGTGTGTGTGTGTGTGTGTGTGGCCTACGGGCCCTCTGCCTTCAGGGTGTGTGTGTGGCCTACGGGCCCTTTGCCCTGCTCTGCTGCCTTCGGGCCTATGTGTTTTATGTTCATTGTCAGTGCTGTCCTGGTTTGTCTGTACCGTTCTCTGTCAGTCTTGTTTTCTCTTCTCGGTCACTTATACATCCAGCCATTATCACTCTTACCTGCACGCTTCCTGAATTCATCCTTACCAGCACCCAGTTCCAGTTTCCTGTACACCTGTACCTGCATTCACATTCATACATACCTCCATGCAGTATCAGTACTTAAGTTCACCCTTACCTTCATGCATCTGATATTAGGTATCCCCAGTCAGTGTGAAACTCCATTTGCCTATTCCACCTTCCCACTTGCCCATAGGGTTCATTCATTCCTGCCTGCACCAGCCAGCATCTGGACTCGTCTGCAACCCTGCCTCTCTCCACCCAGAGACACCCCTGTTAGTGGTGTTCTCAACTCCTGACCGGAGCCCTACCGTGACAGCATGCACTTGCGTACATGTGCACACGCTGGGTAGCGCGCGCCCGTGCGTATTTTTTAAAATGCACTCCAATATGCTGTTTTTCTATCTCTCTGCCATTCATATACTGTGCCTGCTTTATAATCTGATTCATCACGCTGGATTTTGCAAATTTTTTCTGCACGGACTGTAGCTCTAAATTGGTCAATGAGTTAAGAATGATCCTGTAATTTTTTTTATCATAAGCTTCAATTGATAATGAACTTTGAAGGATCAACTTGCTTTCTCTTTTGGAAGACTCTGATCATGATATTACGTCAGTATTTTGGCCAGAACTGTTAAATATTCATAAATGGTTAGTTAGATCTGAACTGCATGGGGCTACTCTATTGCAATATATCAAACAACATATGATCCCTAGAGGACTATGGATACAAAAGGAACCTAAATTATTTCTTGATGATAGAGATTTTATTTCTAAATGGATTGCTATATTAAAGAAATGTGCACTAGACCTGATGGCTTTAATAGTTGAAAAAACTAAAAAGAAATATTAAAAAATACAGTTGAGGAAAGCAAGTTGATCCTTAAAAGTTCATTATCAATTGAAGCTTCTGATAAAATATTACAGGAACTCGTCGTGTGTATCGAAGCAGACAATCTTATCATCCACCAGACACTCAGTGGCGTCGCCCTTATACCCACTCACAATTCCGACAAAACACAAATCAGCAATTGTAAAACTCTTAGGTAAGCCCATTACATGTTTGCAGAGATTGGTTCTGGAGAGAGGTTTATCGTTTGTTCCGACTTATAGACAATCCTTTTCAGACTCGCATTGACCTTTATAAATTCTTTAGGTTATTGCAAATTAAGCTGTTTTTCTTTTTGCATCCTTCAGATAAAACTGATATTTCAGTAGTACAACTTTATTTATTTATTTAAAATCTTTTCTATACCATTGTTTAGTTATATATACCATAACAATGGTTTACATATTATTAAAGATACCACACAGATGTTGTTAAAATTAGAATCTCTACAATGTAGTAATTCTTGTAGTTATTTGGTAAAGCTAGATATTCAATGATTATATACTAACGTACCTCAGGAGGAGACTTTGGCAATTTATAGAAGATATCTTGGAAGCTCACCCTAGACCTCATTGTATCCCAAGTTCCTTTATTGTTCAGTTAGCTAAAATTGCTCTGTCTAATTATTTTTTGTTCAAAGATACTTTTTATGTGCAAAAACTTGGTATAGCCATGGAGGCTATAATGGCCCCTAGTGTAGCTAATTTATAAGTTTCCAATTTTGAGCATGTTTCTTTATTCCTCTTCCTTTTTTAAGTATAACATCATAGATTGGTCAAGATATATTGATGATATTTTATTTTTATTGCAAGCTTCAATTAATGATTTACATTACTTTTTACAGTGGCTCAATTCTTTAGATTCTCATTTACAGTTTACTATGGCATTTCATAAGGATCAGTTACCGTTTTTGGACAATTTGATCAAAAAGCATGTAGGAGGATTGTCTACTATGATCTACCTTAAGCCTACAGATTGTAATAATTTTCTTCGTTTTGACAGTTTTCATCCTTGTTCCCTATGCTTTAATTTACCAGTTGGCCAATTTTTTGTTGCTCTGTAGGATATGTTCTGTCAAAGATGATTTTATTGAACAAGCTCAAGATCTCTGTTCCTGATTTTTACAACGGCGGTATCCAATGCAAGCCATTAAACCTGGGTATAAAAGAGCTCTTAACGCACAGAGACAGTGGCTTTTGAATAAAAAAAGATGTTCAGGAAGAAAAAGATGATACTCTTGTTTGCGTTATTCATATTTCTAATAAATCTCAGAATGTGGTATCTATTATTTTAAAACATTGGCATGTTTTACAATTACTTGTGATATTCAAGAATTGTCCAATTTTTGCTTATACAAGGGGCAGAAATTTAAAAGATTTATTAGTAAAATCTTTATTTAATATGATAAACACTGAATCTTCCTCTAGACCTTTCTGTCACATGCTTTGTGGTCGGTGCTCAATGTGCAGTACTACTACAAATTTATCATCTTGGATCAATCTTAACTCAGACAAACCTATTTGTGTTAAAGGACATTCAGGTTGCTGTTCAAAAGGGGTGGTTTATGCAATATGCTGCCCTTGCAATGTGCTGTACATTGGACATACTAAATGCATGGTTGAAACGTGGCTATTGGAACATAAGAGATGTTTGGCCACTAGGAGACTGCAAGCTCCAATAGTTCTCTATTGTTTGGAAAAATCCCATTTTTTTGCTGAATTAAAGTGGTGGATTATTGAACAGGTCAGTTTCTTCTCGGGATTTGAGTTTGGATTATAAATTAAATTTCAGAGAACAATTTTGGATTTTTACAGCTAACACTGTTGCACCTCATGGCTTGAATGCTGAAATAGATTGGTACTCATCGATTTAATTAATTAATTAATTAATTTAAAACTTTTATATACCGACATTAGTGTGCAACATCATATTCTTCAACCATTGTTGATATAGTAACTACTGATGTCAAGACTGGGCAGCTTTTTAACCAATTGAAAAATTGTCTCTATTGGCATCACTATAAATTTACCTACTATTTCCGGAGTCAGTCTGGAACCCGTGGAACTGTTTGAAGATGGAAGCCTGGTGTGTGTGCCGTATCCTTGTGAGCAAGGTAATAGTATTCTATTTTTCTGTTCTCTTTTTTCTATTTCAACATTAAATATTAAGCAAGACTATCCCCTGAGGCAGAGCTGTAGCTTGAAACAGGGCGCGTGTCGGGACTACAATTTGGGATTACAATTTGAAGAATCCAGCAAATGAAACAAGATTAGTGAATTTTATTGTTATGTTTTAACTTGGTTTGTGGGCCCTTGGGTCATGGAGAGAGCTGAGTCCACCCACATGGGGGAACCCTGTGGGGACTCTCCACGACAGGCGGGGTCTCAGTAGTGATAGACACAGGAGTCAGAGAATATTTATTGTACAGCAACGAGATACCTGAGGAGCGGGTTGTTAACTCAGTCCTGGAATAGTAGACCTGAAATGGATACTCTGGTAGTGGTCCGCAGAGCGGGGTATCCCGGGGAATCCTTGCTTCTGGATAACCTTGTGTGTGGCAGCTTCGGTGATGATCCACTGTGCGGGGTAGGCCGGCGGCAGATGTGAGTAACTGATACAAGACAGCGTCAATGCGGTAGTAGTCCACAGGGCGGGTAACCCGGAAAGTACTTGCTTCAGATATAGCTTGTGCGTTGTAGCTCTGGTAGTGGTCCGCAGCGCGGGGTAAGTCAGAGGTAGGTGTTGGCATTTGGTACAAGACAGCATGGATCTGGTAGTGGACCGCAGAGCGGGGTAACCCAAGGATCCACCCAGCAGGATAGATGAGGTAATGAAGAGTAGGTCTTGCACTCACAATGCAGTGAGAATTCGTAGTAGCAGCAGCAGAGATCCAATGCAGGAGAACTCACTTAGCTGGAGAAGAAGAGACAGGCAGAGAAGGCCCTCTGAGGAGTGGATAGTCCTGAGGGCAGCAAGGCCCCCGAGGAGCGGGTACCTGAGTCACTCAGCCAGGAGCGCCGGTACAGCGATGACGTGCACAAGAAGGAGGCAGGTGCGCGCGAGCCCTAGGTCATTCCGGGTTCAAGATGGCGACCAGGATCGCTCTTGCCGTCCCGGGAAAGCCAAGGTCGGCTGCAGAGGCAGAGATGGCCATCTTAGCCAGAATCGAGGCTACTGGGCAAAAAGAGGTGAGTAGCAAAGGTCGCAGCTGTCTGCGACTGACGGGCGCGACATTTATTTGCAAAGAAAAATCATTAAAAATTAAAAAACTGGGAACTTGGACCTATGATTAGATGTAAAGCAATGATGGTCCATTATTTATAATATTGCAAATAACTACATTTAATGTCCTTTGTGTACATTGTGTAATTGTGCGTCCTATATAAATTTTCGGGCAGAGACATATAATCGCATAGATCACATTGTTTGAGCCACAATCTGTCCATGTTCTCCGGATAACTATATCCTGGCAGGATCTTGCCATACTTTCCCTTCAATGGTGTTAGAGCACCATTGACCTCTCATGGTGTACCACTTTATCATTAGAGATAAAGTGGTACACTATTGTTTGAGGGAGATTTTGCTGTTTAAATGTGGTCTGTGCATGTTCTGCGTTAACACCATTGAAGAGAAAGTACGGCGGGATCCTGTCACAGGATATAAAGTTATTCGGCACATTAAGGAGATAGTTTTTACTCCAGCAGATAAAAAAGATAAGTAATATTCCCTGAGGAAGGACTCATTTTGAAACGAGGCCCCATCAGGCCTGTAAGTATTATGGGGTAGATTTTAAAATCTTGCACGCATTTGTACATTTGCGTGCATTACCCAGCGCGCACACATGTACGCCCGATTTTATAACATGCGCACGCAGGCGCACGCATGTTATAAAATCCGGGGTTGGCGCATGCATGGGGGTGCACAATTGTGCACCTTGCTAGTGCCGAGCCCGCTCCGAGCCGCGATGCCTTCTTTCCTTCCTCTACCTCCCCCGCCCTTTCCCCCCCTACCTTTTTTTTCTTCTTTTTTTTAATCTGGAAACTTACTTCAGCTCTGGGGCTGAAGTAAGTTGCACGTGCAAGCCGACTGCTGGCATGCGATCCCTGGCACATAGGCAAATATGACCGCTGTGCTGGGAGCCTGACCCCACCCCTGCCCTGCCCCACTCCCGCCCCTCCCCCCCGTCCGTTTTTGCAAGCCCCGGGACTTACACGCGTCCCGGGACTTTATGCGTGTCGCTGGGCCTTTTTAAAATAGGCCCGGCGGACGTGGCCTTTTTAAAATCTGGCCCTATTTGTTGATGTTCGCAGACCCGCTGCTCGGCCTCCTCACCTCTCTCAAGCATATCCAGTACCTGGTCCCTCGTTCCTGGCAGCGGTAGGCTGCCGGCTTCATCCTCGGGCTGCCCCTTTGTCTCAGCTACAAATCCTGGTGCCTCTGGTTTAACTACAGACCCTGGCGCTCTGCTTCGGGCCTCTCTGCATGGCCCACAGACAGACGCTGCTACTCGGCGCCGCACCCTTTCCTGGGCATGTGCATCACTCTGTCTTAAGTAGGGCCTGCGGCGGGAACTGAGCCGTGGCCCCGGATGATGACATCAGTGGAGTTCTGGTACTTAAGCCCGGGATCTGCTCCCTAGCTCTGCCTTTGCAAAGGTCTCCTCGCTGGTCGAGTACTCATTGCCTCCTGAGATTCTCCTTCGATCCTAGTTCCTGATCCTCGCTGACTCCTGTTCCTGGTTTCCTCATTCCTGTTCTTCATCCTACCCTCGGATTGCCTTCTTGGATATCGACCTCTACTTTGCCTGACCACATTGTTGACTCTCTCCAGCCCGGACCTCTGTTTTGCCTGACCATGTCATTGACTCTCTCCAGACCCAGACTTCTGCATTGCCTGTCGCCTCTCTCCAGACCTGGACCTCTGCATTGTTTGACCTCATTCCTGACACTCTCCTCATCCAGACCTCAGCCTTGCTTGTCACCGCTTCCAAATTGCCGCCAGCCCTGACTCTAGCTTGCCGTACGATGCCTCTTCAGTCTACGTCCTGGACTTGGCCCATTCAGGCTTCAGCAAAAGAATATGTAAGGGATTTAACTAGTATACAACAAACAAATCAAAAAATCAACTAGTTAATATTGCTTATATCGGCACCCAAATAAGTCATGGAATTTCAAAAGTTGCTATCTTTAATTAAAATTCTTACTTTATTTCAATGTTAACTAAAATTATTTTTATTTATTTATGATTGATCATCCACTTTTTTATTGATTTTATAAATGTTTTTTGTAAGGAAAAGATTAGACCTCAGCACCGGCAAAATAATTCTGTCAAACAGCAGAAAATTTTTTGTAGCCGTGTTGGTACAATCACTGGTCTGTAATCATCCTATATTTTTCTGATTATTCATAAAATTATGAGTCTTTCAAGACATACTTGGTGCATTGCAGCTACAAAACTTCAGTTGATGCGATTTCTTGGTTAACCGGAAATTTAAGATCTTTACCACAACTCGGATTGCACTAACTTCAACTTGGAACCATAAATTTCTGGTAATACTAGTGCACAAGAGCTGTATAGTTGCAATTGTTGCAGTTTCTTGGTTAACCATAAAATTGAAATCTCCGGTACAACTTTAAATTGCCAACTTTAAATTGCGCTGACTTGAACTCAGAACCATTGGGCTTCCGGTAATGCAAATTGTTAATAAACTAGAACAGTTTTAAATAGTGCCACCCGACAAAAACATGAAACAGATAAACCGTTTGTTATGATGGCAATGTGAACCATTTTTGTCCCGACAAAAACTTATCTTTAGATTTATAGCCCAGACATCTTTTGGCTAGAAGAACCGCTTCAATTTTTTGACAGAAGCCGCCGAATTTGACATCGTTTCGGAACCTGCATCAGGGCGGGCTCTAGAACATTAAAACATCAGGTCGGTCATATACAGCTTTTCTCATGCCAAATCAACATCTAGAAATTTTTTGAAGATTTTTGCATTACTTACCCATATTGGACAATACCATCTCTGGAGTCGGGTCTATCTAAGACATTTAAACATGGTGCCTCTATTTAAGTTACAAACTTACTTGAAATGGACCAATCATAGGACACCTCCTTGCATCATGACGTGTTGACGTCACACATATTGAAAGAACTTTACTGATTGTTCCTCTAAAACAGACATTGAAAAGGATCTACTGCATTAGCAATGACACTTCGGTGTTCAATATTCCCAGTTATCTCACAATGTTTATATTAATCACAAATTGATTAAAGTGTTCCATTCGATATTGCTATTCAAGCCATTGGGTTCTTCAGACTTCAATTTAAATATCCACTGATGTTCTTTTTTATATAGAATTCTTTCACGGTTCCCACCTCTAATGTCCATAGTAACATGATCAATGGCAAACCAACGGAGGTCCTGTAACTGATGTTTTGCCAATAAACAATGTGCTACTATTGGTGCTGTTTCTTTTTTATTTCTTAAGCAACTTTTATGTTCACTAATACGTAATCGCAATGAGCGTGTGGTTTGTCCAACGTAGATCTTATCACACGGACATTTGATGATGTACACCACATAAGTACTTTGACAATTAGTGAAATGACGTAACTTATATGTGCAATTTGTAGTTGAACATGTGAATACCTTCGTTTCTAATGTCTGGTCACAAATTTTACAGCAGCCACATCTGAAATGTCCTAAAGGTGTAGCACCATCAATGGTAGTCAATATATTCCGTTTCATCAGAGGTAAAGTAGATGGGCTAAGAATTTCTTTCAAATTTTTGCTCCTGGAAAACGCCATTCGAAATTCTAATTCTTCAAGTCCCGGTACCATTTGGATTAAATGCCAGTGTTGACGCATGCTCTTGATGATTTTGCGTGACATGGGTGAATATTTTGTAACACAAGTTATCGTTTCTGTACTGTCTTGTTTGACACAAGGATTCAACAGAGCATCCCTGTCATAATAGAGTGCCCGTTTGAACGCATTACTGACACATTTTTTAGGATAACCTCGTTGTTTGAAATCTTCAGCCAGTATATTAGATTGTGATTTGAAAATCTGACTGTTAGAGCAATTGCGTTTATACCGCAAAAATTGCGAAAATGGCAAACTGTTTTTCAAGGGTACGGGATGTGCGCTGTTATAATGAAGCATGGTATTTCGATCCGTTGATTTCTTGAATACGCTTGTGATTAATTCTCCTGAAATTGTCTTCTGTAACTTTACATCCAAAAATGAAATTTCCTTATGACTGCATTGCATCACGAATTGGATATTTTCATCACACGTATTGATCCACCTTTCAAAAGACAATAATTCCTTCTCATTACCACACCAAATGATGAATATATCATCAATGAAACGTTTATAAAAGAAATTTTTGGATGAAAATGGAGAATTGTCTACCCAAGTAGTTTTAAACTGGGCCATAAATAAATTTGCAATGGAGGGGGCCATCGTGGCCCCCATTGCTGTCCCTGAAATTTGCTGATAGAACTGGTTTGGAAAAACAAAAAAGTTTTTTTTGAGAGCTAGTGTGGCCAATTGCAAAATGAATTCAGTTGGTACTCGATGTGGACGTATCCTTCTGTTTAAAAATGACTCAATAATCTCCAACGCTTCATTTTGAGGAATTGAAGTGTATAACGATTTTATATCTAAGGTGACCAACCACTTGTCATGAGTATCTTCTAATAAAAAACTTCTACACAATAAAAAAAAACTTCTACACAACAAAAATTCATCAATACCAGTTCAATCCACGTGCCCTCTTCCAATACGTTTCTAACATAATCTCCCCCTCAATAAACATCAACACTGAAAATGATGATAAAAATAAATGTGAGAAACTAGCCTCCTATTTCCACGACAAGATTACTAATATTATGGCTCGCTTTACCTCTCCATCTCTGCCGGTTTCCTTATTGCCCACAAGCACCACGAGCTCGTCACCCACACTCTCAAATTTTGAAACCTCAACTGCATCAGAAATTGAAGCAATACTAAAAAAAATCAAACCGGCCTTGCACCCCATTGATATCATGCCAACAAAAACACTCCTTGCCATTCCTATTAGGATCGCTCCCGCTATTTCTAACATCATCAACAAATCCATAACAGATGGTGTTTTTCCTACGCAACTCAAACACGCAATTATAAAGCCCACTCTCAAAAAATCTGACCTGGATCCATCTGATCCGGCTAACTATCGCCCAGTCTCGAACCTCCCGTTATTGTCGAAAATCTTAGAAAAATTCATTAACAAACAACTCACAGACTTTCTAGATGAAAATCAATTACTCTTCCCTTCACAATATGGTTTCCGTAAGAACCATAGCACCGAAACCCTGCTTGTGTCCCTCTCAGACTCTATACTAAAAACCCTTGATACTGGTCACTCTTATCTTCTGGCGCTACTTGATATCTCTTCGGCGTTTGACACTGTCAACCACAATACCCTTCTCTCGCTCCTCTCACAAATTGGCATCACCGGCACTGCCTTATGCTGGATCCAATCTTTCCTGAAAGATAGGACATACAGTGTCAGGATGGGACACCAAACTTCGAAACCCAGAAATCTATCACAAGGTGTCCCACAAGGGTCCTCTCTATCATCAACGCTATTCAACGTTTACCTATCTCTGCTTTGTCGACTTCTGGTGAAATTGGATCTCCGTCATTTCATATACACCGATGACGTACAGATCCTCATCCCCATTAATGATTCACTCTCTAATGCCCTGAAAACCTGGGATTTGGCCCTTGCTGAAATAAAAAATCTACTCACTGAAAACTTTCTTGCAATAAACACTAACAAGACAGAACTCCTCATCATCACGCCACACAAGAACATCACCGCTAACACCACACCTATCTCAACTTCAGATCATCCCCATTTGCAGCAAGTCCGCAGCCTTGGCATTATGATTGACAATCACTTTTCCTTAAAGAATTTCATCTCGGCCACAATCAAAAATGGTTTCTTTAAGCTACATACGCTAAAAAGAATTAAACCTCTTTTACATGCTCAGGACTTCCGGACTGTGTTACAGTAGTCTAGTTTCGGCAGTATTGTAGCTTGTAAAGCATTACTTCTAGGTCTGCCGAAAAACACAATTCAACCATTACAGATGCTGCAAAACGCTGCTGCTCGCTTACTTACCAATACTCGCCGATACGAACACATCACTCCAGCCCTCATGTTCCTACATTGGCTTCCCGTAGCTTACAGGATTACTTTTAAAGTACTCTCACTCATTCATAAATCAATACACAACCAAAAGATGCAATGGTTTTCTGATCAGTTTATAATCCGCACATCTAATAGACCAATTAGAAATATCCACCAAGCTAAACTAGCCTCTCATCCACTCAAACACATCAAACACGTGTCCACAAGAGACCGTTCTTTCTCCGTAGCTGGTATCAACATCTGGAACAATATGCCCTTGGACTTACGTCTTGAATCCTGCCATAAAACTTTCAAACAAAACCTCAAAACCTGGTTGTTTGAACAGGCTTTCACTCAATGATCATTGACTAATCTGAAATGCAGTTTTCATGTTTAATTTCACCAGCTCCCTGTTCATCTTCACTCCCCATGTTTGTTTCAATCTGCTAATTTCTCTGTTCTCCATTTACTCCTTCTCTCCCTTTGTGCAATTTCTGTGATCTGCGATGTGTTTGAGTGATCTGACATTAACTTGACATTGGATTAGGCCTTTAACAGGTTAATGGCATATTTTCTTTCCTGCTTCGTTGTTGAAATAGAATATGCATTGGTTTTTATAGTTAAAGGAGTTATAGTATGTACTCCTGAAACCTGTTATTTGTGTAAAGCCTACGGCTGTTATTTGTTTACTTCCTGTATAACCGGTTGTTTACCTGTTGTTTTCTTACTGTATTACCTGTTGTATGTAAAGCCTGTTGCTAATTTATTGTTTACTGTAAACCGAGGTGATGTATATCTATACATACCGCGGTATATAAAAATCTCTAAATAAATAAATAAATAATACAGGTTCCAACATTTGCAAGAAATGTGTAGTTTCACGTATATAAGACGGACACAGGGGGACAAATTATCTGAGGAAACAATCTGTGAAAATTGATAAGGGCTCTAACTGTGAATCATTCGCAGAGATGATAGGTCTGACAGGAGGTTTATTGAGTGTTTTATGCACCTTTGGTAGAATGTAGATGGTAGGAACTCTGGGATGTTTTGGATTTAAAAAGTTGTACTCTTTATTTGTCAAATAACCCAATGCTTTAGCATTGTTGGTAATCTCAAGTACTTTCTTCTGTAATTGTTTTGTAGGATTGTTTGACAATTTAATGTAACTGGTTTGATCTTCAATCTGTCTAGTAATCTCTGCAATATATGTTACGATCCTGCCCACGAGGAGCGCGGGCAGGCCCTCACCTTCAAGCGGCTAGACGAGCCGCCGACGCTGCTGCCGCTGCCGCGGTCTCTCCGCAGTGTCCGGGCTCCTCCCCGGCTGCCTTCTTCTCCGTGCAGTGGGGCCGACCTACCGCGAGCTCTCCCTCGCGGCCGGGAACCCCGCTGTCTTTCCCAGCTCTCCCCGACGTGCCTCTGCCTTCCCAGGGTCCTCAGCAAGCAGGGAGGGCATCTCTGCCGGTGCCTGCAGCCTACTCAGTCTCTACAGCCCCTGCAGCCAGCCTTACCTTTTCTCCTGCTTCTGACTTCGCGGCTGGAAGCCGCTCCAGCAGCCTGCCACTTCTCCAGCTTCAGGGCAGGGCTGCCCCCATGCTTGCCTGGCTTCCATGGGTCCTCCACGTGGCTGAGGACACCACCAGCTTCCAGCACCAGCTCTCCAGCTTCCTTAGGCGTGGGCGCATGCCTCTCTGCTCCTCTTCATGGGTCAGCCAGGTGTGGCCCCTGCTGACCCTTCCCTGGGCGTTGTCCACCTCAGCGCTACTAAAGGGCTCAGCGTTCAGTCTGTCTTTGCCTTCGCAAGGAGTTGGTCACTCCTGAGATCCTCGTTCCAGGAGCTGCCTGTGTTCCAGCCTTCTGCAAGGTCCAGTGTTCCATGTTCTCTGTCGGAGCTCCTTGTCCAGTTGTTCCAGTCCTGATGTTTCCAGTTGTTCCAGTCATGATGTTTGCTTGTTCCTGTTCCTGCCTTGAGGTCTGTTACTAATCCGGTGCCCACGTTCCATCCCAGATGATGCCAGCCTTGTACTCTGTTCCTGAAACTCGCCTGAAAGCTAAGTACCTTGCTCTTGAATCTCTTGAAAGCTAGCACCTTGATCCTGTGTCTTCCAATGTCCTGGTACCTCGCGGCAAGCCACGTCGTGGTCCATGACCAGCCCTCGGGGTGGGCTGGATAGGGCCCTCCGTGATGCAAGCCATGTACCTCGTTTCTAAGTTTCTGAGAAGTCCTTGTTCCTGACCCTGTTACCTGCCTTGGCTGCCGGTGTGCAGCAATCCTACCTTGGCTGCCGGTGTGCAGCAATCCTGCTTTGGCTGCCGGTGTGCAGCAACCTGCTTCTTCCCTGTTGCCATGATGTCGGTGCCTGATCCAGTTCCTAATCCAGTCCCAGATGTTCTGCCCTTTGTCTTCGTCTGGCTCCTGAGCCTTCTGGCCTGTTGGGCCCTGGAGTGGCCAACAGGTGGGATTCGTCCCTGTGCTTTGGAGCTTCCCTTCCTGCCAGCCGACGGGGCTTCGGATGTCAGTATCCCAGCATCGGAGTTCTCCTCGCCTGGATCTTTCCTGCATTCTCCTGTTCTCAGCGTGGTCCGTGACCTGCCCTCCAAGGCAGTGTTGGGGGCACGTGGGACAGGGTGGTCCTTGACTCAGTCCCGCGGGTGGTCTGAGCGGGGCGCCCTGAGGGACAGTGCCCATGTCTTCCTTCAGCCCTTGTTCCTGAATCTACCTCTGCATCTTCAGTACCTCGCTTCTGAATCTACCTCTGCACCTTCAGTACCTCGCTTCTGAGTTTACCTCTGCACTCCCAGTACCTTGCTTCTAAGTCCACGTCAGCACGTCCAGTACCTTGCTTCTGAGTCTACGTCTGCACTTCTAGTACCCTGCTTCTGAGTCTACGTCTGCACTTCCAGTACCCTGCTTCTGAGTCTCGTCTGAATCTATGTTCCAGTCTTCGCTGTCTTGGCCTCCATCCGGCCTGCCGCTTCGTGCCGTACCCTGCGGCAGGTCAGAAAGGGCTGGGAACGGTCGGCGGACTGTTCACAAGACCAACATTGCGTTGTTGGGTCTTCCGAAGCGTGCAGGTCCGGAGGAGGGCCTGTCGCCTGGTCATCACTCCAGTCTTGCTTCCGTCCAACCCATGCTCGGGCATGCCACGCCTCCCGCGGCCCTCTTCGGAATCCTCTGGGGTCGAGCCGTGGCCCAAGGACACACATCTCTCAGGAAGTGGGATCGCAACAGATTGCGAAGGCCATGTGTTCGGCGTCCATGTCCTTGTGATGGGCCTGTGCCAAGTTCTGGATTTTCTCTGCTAAAGAAATTTTTTTTTTAAAAAGGAAAAAACTTCAGTCCCAGTTTTTTCGCTGTATTTACCGACCTGCTGGAGGCGCCAGCTTGCTTGAACTCTTGGTTTCTCCCACACTGCTAGAGGCCTAGCTCCTGTTTCACTAACTGCCTGCTTGAGACTTTTTGCTTAGCCTGGGTACACTTGCTGTACGACCTGCAGGAGGCGCCTGCACCCAGGTGCACCACCATCTTCCACGCAGCAGCATCTGGTTCCTGTGCTGCACAACTATCTTGTCTAGAATTTTTTATTTTTTCCCACCGAGAATGCTTGTTCACCTGCCAACGGTACCTGCTCCGTAGAGCTTACTCTACTGAAATTCCTGCATATCTCGCTCTCTGAGTTCCCCATCCTACAAGAGATGCCTATTACTCGCCACCTAGTGGTACACCTCTCCAGACGACCTGCAGGAGGCGCCTGTGGTCTTCTATCCAATGGGTCCTGGAATATCTGTCATCTCTTCCAGCTGAACCAGCAGATGTCTTCGCTCTTCCCGCTCAGCCTTTACAATACTTCTGTTAGCACATGCTTGCCTCGCTCTCCACCCCGAGCGTGAGTCCTGCAGCCTCTTCGGGAATCTGCTGCAAGCTTCACCATCCAAGCAAAGGTACTGGTCCAAGTATGCCTTTCCAAGTAACCTACTGCCAGCTTGCTCACAAGCCGTACTGAAGATGTCCATTTCTTCTATCAGCCTAGGACCACTCGAGTGTGAGTGTCAGTTAACCAAGCAACACCAAGATTCTACCCAGTCTTAGGGTTCACTCCTGATGGGAGTCACTGAACTTTTGTGCCTTTGATCCTCTGCACCGCTCTGATCCTGATTCTTACCACCAGTTACTTGAGCGACCAGTTCTACTCA
This sequence comes from Rhinatrema bivittatum, assembly GCF_901001135.1. Classification (NCBI taxonomy): domain Eukaryota; kingdom Metazoa; phylum Chordata; class Amphibia; order Gymnophiona; family Rhinatrematidae; genus Rhinatrema; species Rhinatrema bivittatum. The sequence continues at coordinate 4,760,820 of NC_042632.1, forward strand.
CCTGTGCATCAGCAGCATGTCCTCACTAAAGACTCTGTTACCAATCAAAGAACTTCTGTTTATTTCCCTTGCCAAACTCAATTCCAGCTGTGACTAGTGTCCACCTGCCATCCTGAACTATGCATACCAGAATTTCACACCTGCTCGTACTATACCTAGAGACTGGTACACCCTCTGCTCACCAACCAGAGGTCTTCACCCAATGACCCTTGTCAGGTGTGATGCCGTCCATGACCCTCGAACTACCTTGGGATGCCTGTCACCATGTTGACTCTTCTACACCTCTACTCACCACCGCTACCTTGACTCTTTGCATCCACTGTGAGTCACTGAACTTCTAAGTCCTGGAACCATCAACTCAACAACTAACTCTCACCTAGTAATCCAGCCTGCACTACAGCATCAGCCTTAAGAAGCATTAAGGTCCTCTGTTCAAAGTTAAGTCTTAAAAGGACTCCAGCCTCTACCACTTGATCCAAGAACCAAGATGCCATCCAGCAGTTCTGCATTCTGTATCCTGCCTGATCTTCGTCTTCTACAGCCCATGTTCTGTGTTTCCCTTGCTTGGACCTTGACCACTTCTGCCTTGTTTCCTGCTCCAGCATTCTTCTCGCTACAGTTTCCTGCCAAGAAGTACCAGCTCGTCCATAGACCCTCGCTTGACCTCGAGGGGTATGGAATATCGCCTTCCTCTCAAGCTTGACCAGTGGCTTGAGGGGGGTCTTGAGGAGGGGGTACTGTTATGATCCTGCCCGCGAGGAGCGCGGGCAGGCCCTCACCTTCACGCGGCTAGTCGAGCCGCCGACGCTGCTGCCGCTGCTGTGGTCTCTCCGCAGTGTCCGGGCTCCTCCCCGGCTGCCTTCTTCTCCGTGCAGTGGGGCCGACCCACCGCGAGCTCTTCCTCGCGGCTGGGAACCCCGCTGTCTTTCCCGGCTCTCCCCGACGTGCCTCTGCCTTCCCGGGGTCCTCAGCCGGCAGGGAGGCCATCCCTGCCGGTGCCTGCAGCCTACTCAGTCTCTACAGCCCCTGCAGCCAGCCTTACCTTTTCTCCTGCTTCTGACTTCGTGGCTGGAAGCCGCTCCAGCAGCCTGCCACTTCTCCAGCTTCAGGGCAAGGCTGCCCCCATGCTTGCCTGGCTTCCATGGGTCCTCCACGTGGCTGAGGACGCCACCAGCTTCCAGCACCAGCTCTCCAGCTTCCTTAGGCATGGGCGTGCGCCTCTCTGCTCCTCTTCATGGGTCAGCCAGGTGTGGCCCCTGCTGACCCCTCCCTGGGCGTTGTCCACCTCAGCGCTACTAAAGGGCTCAGCGTTCAGTCTGTCTTTGCCTTCGCAAGGAGTTGGTCACTCCTGAGATCCTCGTTCCAGGAGCTGCCTGTGTTCCAGCCTTCTGCAAGGTCCAGTGTTCCATGTTCTCTGTCGGAGCTCCTTGTCCAGTTGTTCCAGTCCTGATGTTTGCTTGTTCCTGTTTCTGCCTTGAGGTCTGTTACTAATCCGGTGCCCACGTTCCAACCCAGATGATGCCAGCCTTGTACGCTGTTCCTGAAACTCGCCTGAAAGCTAAGTACCTTGCTCTTGAATCTCTTGAAAGCTAGCACCTTGATCCTGTGTCTTCCAATGTCCTGGTACCTCGCGGCAAGCCACGTCGTGGTCCGTGACCAGCCCTTGGGGCAGGCTGAGTAGGGCCCTCCGTGATGCAAGCCATGTACCTCATTTCTAAGTTTCTGAGAAGTCCTTGTTCCTGACCCTGTTAGCTGTTGCGATTCCGGTCACTGGGGCAGTGACCGGGCCCTTACCTCCTTCTGAGGCGCCGCGATTCGCCGGTCCCCGAGCCTCTCGAGCCGCGTGGCAGCGGCTGAAAACCGCTGGTTCCTGGGCCTCCCAAGCCGCATGGCAGCGGCGTCTCCACGAGGGAGACGCCGCCGAAGACTCCGCCCCCTTGGAGTGCCACGCGCGCGAGGACCGCCGTTTTATTGGTGCAGCCCCGGATGTCAGTCTGCCTCCTGATGACGTCAGACGCCAGTAAGGGGGATTTAAACGGAGCCCAGAGATTCTATCTTTGCCTAGCAACGAGGTCACTTTCTGAAGTGCTAGTTGCCTCCTGTCGGTTCCTGATTCCTGCCTGCCTGCCTTGTATTCTGCTTGCTTAATCGTTGGTTCCTGTTTGCCGCCTGCCTTGATTCCAGCTCGTGACTTTGACTTTGCCAGTTTGCCGCCTGTGACTCCGACCCTGCTTGACTGCCGCCCGCCTCGACTCCGGTCCGTGACTCCGTCTCCGCTGCCAGCCTCCAGTCCTGACTCAGCTCTGTGACTTCACTTTGCCTGTTTGCAGCCAGTCCTGACTCCGGTTCACACTCTTCCTGGGTTCATCAGTACTTCGCCTAAGTCCCAGCGGTCCGGGTCCCTACGGGCTCCTCCTGGGGGGACCTCGGACTTCCAGGGTGAAGACGCCTAAGCCCTAGCGACCCGGGTTCCTACAGCTCCTCTGGAGGAATCACGGGTTTCCAGGTGAAGCTCGTCAGCCCAGTGTGTGTTCTGCCTCCCGGTCGTCCTTCCTGGCCGGCCGGCCCAAGGATCCACTTCCCGGATTGGATAGTCGTAACAGTTTGCTAGGCCATGGATCCGGCAGACCTCGCTGGTCTCCAGGCCATTCCGGGGCTCGCCCAACGGCTGGTGCAACAGCAGCAAGTATTGGACTCCTTGGTTGCCACTGTGGAACGCATGGCAACTCGCATGGATACTGAACCACAGGCTCCAGCTCCGGTACCTGTGGCTGCTCCGGTCGTCACATTGCAGACACCCACGCAGCTTCCCGCTCCCTCTTGGTACGCAGGAGACTCTAAAGCGTGTCGTGGGTTCCTAAACCAGTGTTTTGTGAGATTCGCTTTACTCCCGAACCAGTTCCCTACCGATTCGGTTAAGGTGGCATACATCTTCTCCTTACTAGACGGTAAGGCATTGAATTGGGCATCTCCAATGTGGGAGAAAAATGACACAACTCTCTCCAATTTGGATCACTTCGTGGCTAATTTCAAAGCAGCGTTTGATGAACCCGCTCGTCAGACTTCTGCAACCTCTGAATTACTACAGCTCCGCCAGGGACCCCGCACTTTGGCTGAATATGCGCTGGAATTTCGCACGCTGGCGCTGGAAGTAGGCTGGCGTGATGACGCCCTGCGCGGGATTTTCCTTGAGGGTTTAGCGGGACGAATCAAAGATGTCTTGGCAGCCCGAGACATCCCCGAAGACCTTAACGCTCTCATCGAGCTCACTGGACGCATAGACCAACGTCTGCAGCAGAGGGCCAAGGAGGTACGTCCTCCCCGACGTATGGTGCCTTTGGCTCCCGCTTTCTCGAGGCCGCTCGTGTCCATGCCTCGATCCACGGGGGCGTCCGCTGAGGCCTCTCCCGAGGAACCCATGCAATTGGGTAAAACTTCTTTGACGGAGGAGGAGAGACGTCGTCGCCGGTCTCTGGGCCTTTGTTTGTATTGTGGCGGAAAGGGTCATTTCCTGTCGCAATGTAAAGTAAGGGCGGAAAACGCTCGAGTCTAGAAGAAGCAGAGGAGTGTCTTCTGGGCTGTTTCAACGCTGCTCCTCAATGTACAGTTCCTGTAACTTTAAGGTTTTCCGGAGGTTCCTTCGAAACTCAAGCCCAGTGTGTGTTCTGCCTCCCGGTCGTCCTTCCTGGCCGGCCGGCCCAAGGATCCACTTCCCGGATTGGATAGTCGTAACATTACCTGCCTTGGCTGCCGGTGTGCAGCAATCCTGCCTTGGCTGCCGGTGTGCAGCAACCTGCTTCTTCCCTGTTTCCTTGATGTCGGTGCCTGATCCAGTTCCTAATCCAGTCCCAGATGTTCTGCCCTTTGTCTTCGTCTGGCTCCTGAGCCTTCTGGCCTGTTGGGCCCTGGAGTGGCCAACAGGTGGGATTCGTCCCTGTGCTTTGGAGCTTTCCTTCCTGCCAGCCGACGGGGCTTCGGATGTCAGTATCCCAGCATCGGAGTTCTCCTCGCCTGGATCTTTCCTGCATTCTCCTGTTCTCAGCGTGGTCCGTGACCTGCCCTCCAAGGCAGTGTTGGGGGCACGTGGGACAGGGTGGTCCTTGACTCAGTCCCGCGGGTGGTCTGAGCGGGGCACCCTGAGGGACAGTGCCCATGTCTTCCTTCAGCCCTTGTTCCTGAGTCTACCTCTGCATCTTCAGTACCTCGCTTCTGAATCTACCTCTGCATCTTCAGTACCTCGCTTCTGAATCTACTTCTGCATCTTCAGTACCTCACTTCTGAATCTACCTCTGCACCTTCAGTACCTCGCTTCTGAGTAGAGATGTGAATCGTGTGATCGATCATCTTAACGATCGATTTCGGCTGGGAGGGGGAGGGAATCGGATCGTTGCCATTTGGGTTTTTTAAAAATCGTGAAAATCGGCACACTAAAACATCCCTAAAACCCACCCCGACCCTTTAAAATAAATCCCCCACCCTCCCGAACCCCCCCCAAAATGCCTTAAATTACCTGGGGTCCAGTGGGGGGGAGGGCGGGAAAACCGGCACACTAAAACAACCCTAAAACCCACCCCGACCCTTTAAAATAAATCCCCCACACTCCCGAACCCCCCCAAAATGCCTTAAATTACCTGGGGTCCAGAGGAAGGGTCCCGGTGTGATCTTTTACTCTCGGACCTCCGGTGCTTGTAGAAATGGCGCCGGCGCTACCTTTGCCTTGTCATATGACAGGTCAAAGGTAGCGCCGGTGCCATTTTGTTTTTTGTCCCCCGAGGTCAGGAGCGTAGGAGATCGCTCCCGGACCCCCGCTGGACCCCCAGGGACTTTTGGCCAGCTTGGGGGGGCCTCCTGACCCCCACAAGACTTGCCAAAAGTCCAGCGGGGGTCCGGAATGACATCCTGCAGTCGAATCGTGTTGTCTACGGCCGGCGCCATTTTGCGCAAAATGGGGCCGGCCATAGACAACACGATTCGACTGCAGGAGGTCGTTACGGACCCCCGCTGGACTTTTGGCAAGTCTTGTGGGGGTCAGGAGGCCCCCCCAAGCTGGCCAAAAGTCCTTGGGGGTCCAGCGGGGGTCCGGGAGCGATCTCCTGCCGCGAATCATTTTTCCGTACGGAAAATGGCACCATTTTCCGTACGGAAAACGATTCGCATGCGTTGGGTCTTCCGAAGCGTGCAGGTCCGGAGGAGGGCCTGTCGCCTGGTCATCACTCCAGTCTTGCTTCCGTCCAACCCATGCTCGGGCATGCCACGCCTCCCGCGGCCCTCTTCGGAATCCTCTGGGGTCGAGCCGCGGCTCAAGGACACACATCTCTCAGGAAGTGGGATCGCTCTCCGAGCGCTCCGCAACAATATAGTCTGTTCTGTTCATCAAAACAATAGCTCCACCTTTATCCGCCTCCTTTATTACCAGATCTTGTTTCTTGGATAAAGAAAACAGGCTGTTACGTTCTTCTCTACTTAAAATGTTGCAAAATTTATCATTTTTATCTTTCAAAGACTTGACATCTTTTAGAACCAATTGACGAAAAGTATTAATGTAGGGATGCATTGGTCCCGGTGGTAACCAAGAAGATGGATTGTGAACAACACTCATGTCATTATTATATTCAGAATTTATGAAATTATTTTTTAGCATCAATTTACGCACATATTTCTGTAGATCTACACGAAATTGGAATGAATCATGTGTCCCCCTGTGTCCATATTATATATGTGACACTACACATTTCTTGCAAATGTTGGAACCTGTATTAGAAGATACTCATGACAAGTGGTTGGTCACCTTAGATATAAAATCGTTATACATTTCAATTCCTCAAAATGAAGCGTTGGAGATTATTGAGTCATTTTTAAACAGAAGGATATGTCCACATCGAGTACCAACTGAATTCATTTTGCAATTGGCCACACTAGCTCTCAAAAAAAGTTTTTTGTTTTTCAAAACCAGTTCTATCAGCAAATTTCAGGGACAGCAATGGGGGCCACGATAGCCCCCTCCATTGCAAACTTATTTATGGCCCAGTTTGAAACTACTTGGGTGGACAATTCTCCATTTTCATCCAAAATTTTCTTTTATAAACATTTCATTGATGATATATTCATCATTTGCTGTGGTAATGAGAAGGAATTATTGTCTTTTGAAAGGTGGATCAATACATCTGATGAAAATATCCAATTGGTGATGCAATACAGTCATAAGGAAATTTCATTTTTGGATGTAAAGTTACAGAAGACAATTTCAGGAGAATTAATCACAAGCGTATTCAAGAAATCAACGGATCGAAATACCATGCTTCATTATAACAGCGCACATCCCGTACCCTTGAAAAACAGTTTGCCATTTTTGCAATTTTTGCGGTATAAACGCAATTGCTCTAACAGTCAGATTTTCAAATCACAATCTAATATACTGGCTGAAGATTTCAAACAACGAGGTTATCCTAAAAAATGTGTCAGTAATGCGTTCAAATGGGCACTCTATTATGACAGGGATGCTCTGTTGAATCTTTGTGTCAAACAAGACAGTACAGAAATGATAACTTGTGTTACAAAATATTCACCCATGTCACGCAAAATCATCAAGAGCATGCGTCAACACTGGCATTTAATCCAAATGGTACGGGGACTTGAAGAATGAGAATTTCGAATGGCGTTTTCCAGGAGCAAAAATTTGAAAAATTCTTAGCCCATCTACTTTACCTCTGATGAAACGGAATATATTGACAACCATTGATGGTGCTACACCTTTAGGACATTTCAGATGTGGCCGCTGTAAAATTTGTGACCAGACATTAGAAACTAAGGTATTCACATGTTCAACTACAAATTGCACAAATAAGTTACGTCATTTCACTAATTGTCAAAGTACTTATGTGGTGTACATCATCAAATGTCCATAAGAACATAAGAAATTGCCATGCTGGGTCAGACCAAGGGTCCATCAAGCCCAGCATCCTGTTTCCAACAGAGGCCAAACCAGGCCACAAGAACCTGGCAATTACCCAAACACCAAGAAGATCCCATGCTACTGATGCAATCAATAGCAGTGGCTATTCCCTAAGTAAACTTGATCAATAGCAGTTAATGGACTTCTCTTCCAAGAACTTATCCAAACCTTTTTTGAACCCATCTATACTAACTGCACTAACCACATCCTCTGGCAACAAATTCCAGAGCTTTATTGTGCGTTGAGTGAAAAAGAATTTTCTCCGATTAGTCTTAAATGTGCTACTTGCTAACTTCATGGAATGCCCCCTAGTCCTTCTATTATTCAAAAGTGTAAATAACCAAGTCACATCTACTCGTTCAAGACCTCTCATGATCTTAAAGACCTCTATCATATCCCCCCTCAGCAGTCTCTTCTCCAAGCTGAACAGCCCTAACCTCTTCAGCCTTTCCTCATAGGAGAGCTGTTCTATCCCCTTTATCATGTTGGTTGCCCTTCTCTGTACCTTCTCCATTACAACTATATCTTTTTTGAGATGCAGTGACCAGAATTGTACACAGTATTCAAGGTGCGGTCTCACCATGGAGCGATATAGAGGCATTATGACATTTTCCGTTCTATTAACCATTCCCTTCCTAATAATTCCTAACATTCTATTTGCTTTTTTGACTGCTGCAGCACACTGAGCTGACGATTTTAAAGTATTATCCACTATGATGCCTAGATCTTTTTCCTGGGTGGTAGCTCCTAATATGGAACCTAACATCGTGTAACTACAGCAAGGGTTATTTTTCCCTATATGCAACACCTTGCACTTGTCCACATTAAATTTCATCTGCCACTTGGATGCCCAATCTTCCAGTCTTGCAAGGTCCTCCTGTAATGTATCACAGTCTGCTTGTGATTTAACTACTCTGAATAATTTTGTATCATCCGCAAATTTGATAACCTCACTCGTCGTATTCCTTTCCAGATCATTTATATATATATATTGAAAAGCACTGGTCCAAGTACAGATCCCTGAGGCACTCCACTGTTTACCCTTTTCCACTGAGAAAATTGACCATTTAATCCTACTCTCTGTTTCCTGTCTTTTAACCAGTTTGTAATCCATGAAAGGACATCGCCTCCTATCCCATGACTTTTTAGTTTTCATAGTAGCCTCTCATGAGGAACTTTGTCAAACGCCTTCTGAAAATCCAAATACATTACATCTGCCGGTTCACCTTTATCCACATGTTTATTAATCCCTTCAAAAAAATGAAGCAGGTTTGTTAGGCAAGACTTCCCTTGGGTAAATTCGTGTTGACTGTGTTCCATTAAATCATGTCTTTCTATATGCTCTATAATTTTGATCTTTCTATATGCTCTACAATTTTGATCTTGAGGATAGTTTCCACTATTTTTCCCGGCACCGTGTGATAAGATCTACGCTGGACAAACCACACGCTCATTGCGATTACTTATTAGTGAACATAAAAGTTGCTTAAGAAATAAAAAAGAAACAGCACCAATAGTAGCACATTGTTTATTGGCAAAACATCAGTTACAGGACCTCTGTTGGTTTGCCATTGATCATGTTACTATGGACATTAGAGGTGGGAACCGTGAAAGAATTCTATATAAAAAAGAACATCAGTGGATATTTAAATTGAAGTCTGAAGAACCCAATGGCTTGAATAGCAATATCGAATGGAACACTTTAATCAATTTGTGATTAATATAAACATTGTGAGATAACTGGGTATATTGAACACCGAAGTGTCATTGCTAATACAGTAGATCCTTTTCAATGTCTGTTTTAGAGGAACAATCAGTAAAGTTCTTTCAATATGTGTGACGTCAACACGTCATGATGCAAGGAGGTGTCCTATGATTGGTCCATTTCAAGTAAGTTTGTAACTTAAATAGAGGCGCCATGTTTAAATGTCTTAGATAGACCCGACTCCAGAGACAGTATTGTCCAATATGAGTAAGTAATGCAATGAGTAAGTAAGTAATGCAATATGAGTAAGTAACAGTGGCCTGGTTTTGGCCTCTGTTGGAAACAGGATGCTGGGCTTGATGGACCCTTGGTCTGACCCAGCATGGCAAATTTTTATGTTCTTATGTTCTTACATTCAATTTATGGAGAACCGTTACCAGGTCGAATTTCTCTGACCAGAGCCAGTTCAACTCCGTACTGGCACCCTTCATACCAAAGAAATCGATCTCTTGGAACTTGAGAAATTCATTTACCCAGTAGTCTTAGGACTGCCTTGGCTCCAACATCACTCCTCTCAATCTGATTGGGGTTCTCTCCAGCTGGTGGAATGGGGTTCCATTTGCCATCAGACCTGTCTACACAAAGTGGTGCGACCACCCGTGGTTTCATTGGCAACCACCTCCTCAGGCATACCAGCCCCCTATGCTGACTTTGAAGACGTATTTTCAAAGCAAAAGGCGAACCTCCTACCACCGCTTCGGAGTTTCGATTGTCCCATCAATCTCCTACCTGGAACCATGCCTCTCCGAGGGCATACTTATCCTCTATCTCTTCCTGAAACCAAGGCCTTGACGGAGTACATTCAAGAGAACCTTGCGAAGGGGTTCATTCGCCCTTCTACGTCTCCTGCTGGTGCAGGATTCTTGTTCGTGACGAAGAAGGACGGATCCCTAAGTCCATGTATTGATTATTGTGGCCTAAATGTGATAACCCACAAAGACAATTATCCTTTGCCCTTAATCTCTGAACTGTTTGACCAATTACACAGAGCCTCAATATTCACCAAATTGGACTTACGCGGAGCTTACAACTTGGTGCGTATTCATCCTGATGACATCTAGAAGACTGCTTTCAACACCAGAGACGGGCATTACGAATATTTGGTGATGCCCTTCGGCCTCTAACGTGCCCGCAGTATTCCAACGAATGATTAATGAAATTTTCAGAGATCTCTTATACGTCAAAGTTGTGGCATACCTTGATGACATTCTTGTCTTTTCCAAGGACCTGGCTACGCACCTCACCGATGTTCGCACAGTTCTTCAACTTCTCTGTGAAAATCATCTGTTCGCAAAATTGGATAAGTGCTTGTTTAAAAAATCCAGTCTGCCCTTTCACAACGGGAATTCTTGATGGATCCTGAAAAGCTCAAGGGAATCCAAGATTGGCCACAGCCCGTGGGTCTTAAAGCACTACAACGATTTCTAGGATTCACGAACTATTACCGCCATTTCATTCCACATTATTCAACACTGGCAGCTTCTCTTACTGCGCTGACCCGTAAGGGTCAGAATACTCAAAACTGAACCCCGGAAGCTATTGCAGCCTTTCATCGCATCAAAGAGGCTTTCCTAACTGGATTCTGTCTTCACCATCCAGACCCAATCTGCCCCTTTATGGTTGAGGTAGATGCCTCCGCGATTGGAGCTGGGGCGGTCTTGAGCCAACGTTCAGCTTCCGGATCCGTGGTTCCGTGTTCCTTCTACTCTCGCAAGTTCTCTTCAGCGGAACAAAATTATAGCATTGGAGATTGCGAGTTACTCACCATCAAATTGGCTCTAGAAGAATGGCGCCCATGGTTAGAGGGTGCTCAACACAAATTCACTGTATTCACAGATTACAAGAATCTGGAACATTTGAGCCATGCCCAGCACCTGAATGCCTGTCAGGCTCGATGGGCCCTGTTCTTCTCCAGGTTTAACTTTGAACTTCACTATCGTCCAGCTGGGAAAAATCTCCAGGTAGATGCCCTATCACGTTCTTTTGAACCAGAAGATATTGTGGAAGAACCCGGTCACATTATCGACCCTGGTTATATTTGTCTATCTGCAACTCACCCAGTTCCCACTGGGAAGACAGTGGTGCCCCGTTGACTCTGCGAAAGAGTCCTCCAGTGGGCACATGACTCCAAGTTTGCCGGTCACCCAGGATGAGCATGAACTCTAGCGCTGCTCCAGCGGTTCTTCTGGTCTCTGACGCTAAAGCATACATCGATTCCTGCTACACTTGCGCTCAACAAAAACCCCCAGTCAGTAGACCATGGGGTCTGCTCCAGCCACTTCCAGCTCCCGAAGATCTGTGGACTCATCTCTCCACGGATTTCATCTTGGACCTACCACCATCTAAGGGTCATATGGTCATATGGCTTACTATAGATAGATTTTCTAAAATGGCCCATTTTGTCCTGCTACTGGGCCTACCATTTGCTCCCGAATTGGCACACCTGTTCTTCCATCATATATTCTGGCTACATGGCTTGCCCAAGGACATTGTCTCCGACAGGGGTCCACAATTTGTTACCCGATACTGTCGTAAATTTGGCATCAACATTAGTCTAACAACAGCATACCATCCACAAGCCAATGGACAAGCTGAGCGTATGAACTGCTCCTTAAAGTCATTTCTCTGTGCCTATATTAATGACCTTCAAGACAATTGGTCCAAACTCCTTCCTTGGGGGGAGTTTTGCCACAACTCCCATATCGCTGCTGCTACAGGTACATCGCCCTTTTCCATCATCTTTAGGAAACAACCATAACCACCACTAAGCATACCGTTATTGGTACCTTCGCCTGCTACGCAAGCTACTGCTGATGCCCTCAAGGCACTCTGGAATCAGACGAATCTTCGCTTACGTCAAGCCGCATCCCGGGCCAAAAGATCTGCTGACAGCTATCAACGCTCAGCTCCTGAGTTCCTTCCTGGCCAGAAAGTCTGGTTGAGCACTCGGTATATTCGACTTAAGATACCTTCCCAAAGGTTTGCACAAAGGTATATTGGACCTTTTCCAATCATTCGTCGTGTTGGACCAGTTACATACCAGCTTCAGTTGCCACCTATGCTGGTTATCCACAATACGTTTCACGTATCACTCCTGAAGCCAGTAGTCCTATCCTGGCCTTCACGAAAGGCTCCCGAACCACCCCCATTGGTTGCTGAGACCGACACTATCTACAAGGTTCATGAAGTCCTTGATGTTCGCCATAGGGGCTGCCGGTGGGAATACCTCCTTTCCTGGGAGGGTTACGGCCCCCGAAGAAAATTCGTGGGAGTCAGCTCGTAACATCCTGGATAAAACCCTTCTCCTTCAATTTCATCAAGCCCATCCAGAAAACCCAGACTTCCAAAGTGGGGGGGGGGCATAAAGGGGGGGGGGGGTACTGTTACACGTGCCGCCGCAACAGACCCGCGGCTTGGCCCCCTCACCTCTCTCAAGAAAATCCAGTACCTGGTCCCTCGTCCCTGGTGGCAGTAGGCCACCGGCTTCGTCCTCAGGCCGCCCCTGGTGCCTCCAGCTCAGCTAGAGATCCTGGTACCTCCAGTTCAGCTAAAGACCATGGTGCTTCTCGTTGGGCCTCTCTGCGTGGCCCATGGAGAGATGAAGCTATTCAGCGACGTGCTCTTTCCTGGGCTCGTGCACATCACTCTGTCTTAAGTAGAGCCCATGGCGGGAACTGAGCCAAGGCCCTGGATGATGACGTCAGCGGAGCTCCGGTACTTAAGCCCAGGCTCCACTCCCTAGCTTTGTCTTTGCAACAGGTCTCCTCACTGGTCAAGTAAGAACATAAGAAATTGCCATGCTGGGTCAGACCAAGGGTCCATCAAGCCCAGCACCCGCTTCCAACAGAGGCCAAACCAGGCCACAAGAACCTGGCAATTACCCAAACACTAAGAAGATCCCATGCTACTGATGCAATTAATAGCAGTGGCTATTTCCTAAGTCAACTTAATTAATAGCAGTTAATGGACTTCTCCAAGAACTTATCTAAACCTTTTTTGAACCCAGCTACACTAACTGCACTAACCACATCCTCTGACAACAAATTCCAGAGCTTTATTGTACATTGAGTACTCGTTGCCTCCTGAGATTCTCCTTCGTTCCTGGTTCCTGATCCTCACTGACTCCTGTTCCTGGTTTCCTCATTCCTGTGTTACTGTTCCTCATCCTACCCTTGGATTGCCTTCTTGGATATCGACCTCTACTTTGCCTGATCATGTCGTGGACTCTCTCCAGCCCGGACCTCTGCTTTGCCTGACCACATCATTGACTCTCTCCAGCCCAGACCTCTGCTTTGCCTGACCACGTTGTTGATTCTCTCCAGCCCAGACCTCTGCTTTGCCTGACCACGTTGTTGACTCTCTCCAGCCTGAACCTCTGCATTGCCTGACTACTCCATTGCCTCTCTCCAGACCCAGACCTCTGCATTGCCTGACTACTCCATTGCCTCTCTCCAGACTCAGACCTCTGCATTGCCTGACTACTCTGTCGCCTCTCTCCAGACCCGGATCTCTGCATTATTTGAACTCCTTCCTGACATTCTCCTCTTCCAGACCTCAGCCTTGTTTACCACCACTTCCAGATTGCCACTGGCCCTGACTCTAGCTTGCCATATGACGCCTCTTCAGTCTACATCCTGGACTTGGCCCATTCAGGCTTCGGCCTGTTCTTGCTCGGGCAGCCCTGTCAGACTTTGTTCCTATTGGCGCCTGAGTCTCCGGGACTCCGCCTCGTCCAGTACAGACTGCTCCTTTCTTCAGTTGCTGCCTCTGGGCTGACCTTGATCCTTCCATCAACATATGGAGGCCCACCTAAGTCCAGGCGGCCCCGGCACCCAAGGGCTCAACCTGCGGGGAACGTGGGCTAGTATTGGTGAACTGCCAGCTGGCCTCCGTTCATTAGCCCTCTCCGCCTGCCGATGGTGGGGACCTGTAGGACCCTTCCTACAGGTTGCGCCAACCCCACTTCGGCCCAAGGGTCCACCTCCAGCGCAACAGTTGGGGATGGTTTAGTTTGCACAGATTTAAATGATTCAAGTTTTGTTGCACTAGGATACAACATAGCTTTTTCAGAATATTTATAAGAAATCAATTTTTCTAGAAATCACACAGTGATAATTAAAAATTGATCCTAGGATGGAAGGAGGTTGGTTAGTTTATGAATATAAAATATCACATAACTCTGTTTACCTTGATGGCAACAGTGTTAAAAATTATTTGAAACTATCAACCCTTTCCTCAACAATTTATTTCAAGTTACTATTTTTTCAGTTTTTATTAGAAATATTACTTGAAAATTAGTCCATTTCTAAATCTGTGGTAACTAGAGATGTGAATCGTGTGATCGATCGTCTTAACGATCGATTTCGGCTGGGGGGGGGAGGGAATCGGATCGTCGCGGTTTTGTTTTTTTAAATATCGTGTAAATCGGGGGAGGGCGGGAAAACCGGCACACTAAAACCCACCCCGACCCTTTAAAATAAATCCCCCACCCTCCCGAACCCCCCCAAAATGCCTTAAATTACCTGGGGTCCAGAGGGGGGGTCCCGGTGTGATCTTTTACTCTCGGGCCTCCAGTGCGTTGTAGAAATGGTGCCGGCGCTACCTTTGCCCTGTCATATGACAGGGCAAAGGTAGCGCCGACACCATTTTGTTTTTTGTCCCCCGACGTCAGGAGCGTAGGAGATCGCTTCCGGACCCCCGCTGGACCCCCAGGGACTTTTGGCCAGCTTGGGGGGCCTCCTGACCCCCACAAGACTTGCCAAAAGTCCAGCGGGGGTCCGGGAGTGACCTCCTGCACTCGAATCGTTTTGCCATACAAAATGGCGCCGGCCATACGGTGTATGGCCGGCACCATTTTGTACGGCAAAACGACGTCAGGAGCGTAGGAGATCGCTCCCGGACCCCCGCTGGACCCCCAGGGACATTTGGCCAGCTTGGGGGGGCCTCCTGACCCCCACAAGACTTGCCAAAAGTCCAGCGGGGGTCCGGGAACGACCTCCTGCACTCGAATCGTGTTGCCGTACGGCCGGCGCCATTTTGCAAAATGGCGCCGGCCGTACGGCAACACGATTCGAGTGCAGAAGGTCGTTCCCGGACCCCCGCTGGACTTTTGGCAAGTCTTGTGGGGGTCAGGAGGCCCCCCCAAGCTGGCCAAAAGTCCCTGGGGGTCCAGCGGGGGTCCGGGAGCGATCTCCTACGCTCCTGACGTCGGGGGACAAAAAACAAAATGGCGCCGGTGCCATTTCTACAACGCACCGGAGGCCCGAGAGTAAAAGATCACACCGGGACCCCCCCACTGGACCCCAGGTAATTTAAGGCATTTGGGGGGGGGGTTCGGGAGGGTGGGGGATTTATTTTAAAGGGTCGGGTGGGTTTTAGGGTTGTTTTAGTGTGCCGGTTTTCCCGCCCTCCCCCTTCCCCGATTTACAATTTTTGACAATAAATCGGGGGAATTCCTATTAAATATTGCTTCTAACGATTTTTGACGATTTAAAATATATCGGACGATATTTTAAATCGTCAAAAAACGATTCACATCCCTAGTGGTAACTGGGTGTTAAACGTCTATAGTGGACATTTAGATAAACATCTGGTTGGTGGTGAGTTTGGTTAATTGGTTTATAAAAAATAAATTTATTCCAGAAAGCTTTTACTTAGAGAAATGTTATTGATATTGATTAGTTTTACCATTGCTTAGAAATGTTGACAGGCGGTATATAAGTCTGGTAATAAATAAATAAAGTTCCCAGGTTTGCTTCTTGGGATTACAGTTAGTTTTTGTTAGCACTTTCTGTTTCTAATTTGTGGTCCTTTATTCTGTATTTGGTGAGGATCTGCATTTGTGATGAGGTGAACGATTTGGTAATGTTTAATTTCAGTGCAGGGATCAGCTTGTTCTGTTTTCCCAGTAGGAGGCATCACAGGACTTGTCTTATTAAACTGGAGAGGTATTTATTTCGCAAACTTCATTACAGTTTCCAAAATAAGTGATGAATTCCCTCCAACCTACTGCGTGTCCCGGCTGTGCTGGTGCCGCGAACGGGCCCGCTCACCTCGGGCTCCCCTCCTTGGGCTCTGTTCCATCCTCCCCAGCAGCAGCAGCCAGCTCTCGGCGACCCCAGCACCTACCCCGAATGTCTCTGTCCTCACAGACCTCTTAATGGAGCTCCCGCAGGGGCTCTGTGTCCTCGGCCCTGCCCCTAGGCATGCATGCTGTTGCGTCCGTCAGTCGCAGATGGCTGCGACCGCTCTGCCTCACCTCTTTTTTGCCTTTCTCCTCCTCCATGGGTAAGATGGCTGCCTCCGGTGCCGAATGCTGAAACCCTTGGCGTCTCCAACTCAGCATCGGCGTCCCTGTCCGCCATGCTCCTTTCTGTGGCCTCCTAGGGCGCGCACGCTGCCTACGCTTATCTACACGTCATGGCAGTAACCTCTGGGGCGTCCCCACCGCATGACGTCAATACCTCCGGGTATTTAAGCTTCCGCTTCACTCCTAACAAACGAGTTAACAAGGACTTTGGTTTAGCTACTCTGACCACTTCTAAGCTGCTCGCTTAGACTCCTTGCTACCCTCTGGGGTATCTCGCTCCTGAAGAAGCTCTGGGCACCTGCTCCTCGGGGGCTTCTCACTTCCAACTACCCTTCGGGGTTTCTACTACTAATTAGCCAACCGCTCCTCAGGGGTCTCTCTCTTCTTTTACAGGATCATCTGTGCTTCCAGGTACTCGCTCCTCGAGGGCCTATCCAGCTCAGAGTATCCTGCATCATGGACTTCGAGTCCCACCTTCACCACCTACCAGGAGGATTCCTGCACTACTCTTCAGTGAGTACTTCTATGATCCAGCTCTGCATTTCCACCCACCAGGTTCGGTTTATCCCGCGCTGCAGAACACTACCAACTTTGTACATCTGGGTGAGATTTCTCCATCTGAGGCTGTCTGAACGTATTGGCACCTTGCTGGACTTCAGTACCATCTCTTCCTGCCTTATTACCATCTATCAACAGCAGTACAATAAAGCTTTCCATCTTCAGTATATGCTCTCTGAGTCTAGCCTATCGCAGTGGTTCCACATGAGGCCCCTCCCCGTGGGAGGAGTCATCTCCACTACGACTAAGAGTCCACACTATGCCTCAAACCCAACATGCGCGGCCGGTGCTCCCTCATTTAAAGGGCCCAGGGCGAGAATCTTGGGCCGGATGCCTCCTGATGACATCACTTAAGCGTCCTGTATAAGGCGAGAGCCTGCCCTCAGTTCCTCGCCTTGGCAAATGGATCATCACACTTGTGTGAAGCTAGTTGCCATCCTGTGTTCCTGAAAATCCTTATTTCTGTGCTTGTTCCAGTGTTCCTGCGTTCCTTGTTCCTGTGCTTGTTCCAGTGTTCTTGCATTCCTTGTTCCAGTGCTTGTTCCAGTGCTCCTGCATTCCTGTGTTCCCGTGGTCCTTCCTGTGTTCCAGCGTCTGTTCCTGCTTCCTGTTCCATGTTCCACTACCCAGGTTGTACCTTCTCGGACTGATACATGGTACTGATCTCAGCTTGCCTCTGTCCAAGTTTGGACTGCTGCCTGGAACTGACCTCTGCTTGCTACTGACCATGCTCGGACTGATACCTGGAACTGACCTCTGCTTGCTACTGACTACGCTTGGATTGATACCTGGAACTGACCTCTGCTTGCTAGACCATGCTTGGATTGATACCTGGAACTGACCTCTGCTTTGGCTGACCACCCTCGGACGGATACCCTGGCTTTGACCTTTGCACACCATACGGACACTCTCCTTGCTTCTCCTGTGACCACCAGGCCTGCCTGTTCTGTCGCTACCCATGGCCTCCTACAAGCTAGACCACTAGGTGCTGCCTGTCCTGACCGGAGGACCTTCAGTTCCTGTTCCATTCCAGTGGTCTCCGGTACCTCTGTTCCAGTCTAGCTTATCTGTTCTCCTCTGGCCACGTGCCTTTGCTCTTGGTGGGCACACCTCTCTGCTATCTCTCTGGGAGACCCTCAGAGGCCCACCTAAGCCCAGGCGGTCTGGGAATCCAAGGGCTCAACCCATGGATCCTCCGGACTGTTATTGGTGAAGCTCCAGCTAGCCTCTGTCTCCTCATGTGCTTCACTTCCTGGCGGCAGGCGCCCTCTGGGAACCCTCAGAGGGCCATACCAATCTTGCGCCAGGCCAAGGGTCCACCTCTAGTGCAACAGGTTGCCAAGCCCAAGGACTCAGCAGAATCCTCTGCCTTACAGGCTATTCCAGGCCTGGCTACATGTGTCCAGGAGCAGCAGCAATTCCTTGAGGCATTGGCCACCTCGGTAGAGACACTACGATAACAACTCGAAGAATCCGCCATGGCCAACTCAGAGACTCTAGCTAACAGCACTTCATCAGCCTCATCGCCTTCATGGGCACAGCTGGCCCTCCCAGCTCCTCCCCGTTTCAATGGGGGTTTATAATTTGGTCCGTATTCAACCTGAGGATATATGGAAAACTGCGTTTAATACGCGGGATGGACACTACGAGTATGTAGTAATGCCCTTTGGGCTATGCATTGCCCCTGCCATTTTCCAGAGGATGATGAATGAGATCTTCCGAGACCTCCTATACTTCTTCGTCATAGTCTATTTGGATGACATCTTTATCTTTTCCAAAGACCTGGAATCCCATCACTCTCATGTCCAGACTGTTCTTCAGCGAATTAGGGACCACCATCTCTACGCCAAACTTGAAAAA
Organism: Rhinatrema bivittatum; assembly: GCF_901001135.1. NCBI lineage: Eukaryota > Metazoa > Chordata > Amphibia > Gymnophiona > Rhinatrematidae > Rhinatrema > Rhinatrema bivittatum. The sequence goes on from NC_042632.1 coordinate 4,779,264, forward strand.
TTACTTTTTGAACAGTCTAGTCTCCCATTCCTGGGTTACATAATTTCCAGCCAAGGATTCACTATGGACCCAGATAAGCTCCAAGGTATTCGTGACTGGCCTCAGCCAGTTTGTCTGCAGGCCCTACAAAGGTTCTTAGTATTCACGAACTATTACCGTCACTTTATCGCAGACTATTCCACGCTGGCAGCTCCACTCACTGCCATGACTAAGAAGGGATGTGACCTCAGGGAGTGGAGTCCCAAAGCCCAGTCCGCATTCCAGGCACTAAAGGAGGCCTTCCGTTCTGGCCCATATCTCTGCCATCCAGACCCGAACCACCTCTTCATCGTTGAGGTTGACGTGTCCGCCATTGGCACCGGGGCGGTCCTCAGTCAATACTCCACCAAAGGAGCCCTTGTTTCGTGCTCGTTCTACTCCCATAAGTTTTCACCTGCAGAACACAACTACACAACTGGGGACCGTGAACTCCTGGCCATGAAGTTGGCTCTCCAGGAGTGACTTTCCTGGCTTGAGGGGGCCCAGCACAAGTTCACCATCTACACTGATCATAAGAATTTAGAACATCTAAAAGAGGCTCAACTACTGAATGCAAGACAGGCCCGCTGGGCTCTCTTCTTCGCACAGTTCAACTTTGAACTCTGCTACTGCCCGGCTGACAAGAATCTCCGCACCAATGCACTCTCACGCTCTGTAGAGCCGGAAGATACCCCCGAAACTCAAGCTCATATCATTGATCCCGCTTGCATCTCCATCGCGGTTACTACCACTATGCCTGCTGGTAAGACGGTGGTGCCTCTCTGCCTCCGAGAGCGAGTGCTTCGTTGGGCCCATGACTCCCGTCTCTCTGGCCATCACGACCGGGCCTGAACCCTTGAGATGCTCCGCAAACACTACTGGTGGGCTACTATGACCAAACACTCCCGAAACTATGTAGACTCTTGTCCTGTCTGCACTCAAAAACCACCTACTGGATGTCCATGAGGGCTTCTTCAGCCCCTTCCAGCACCCACAGAACCCTGGACTAGTCTTTCTACAGACTTCGTTGTGGAGTTGCCCCCCTCCAAGGGGCACACCGTATTCTGGGTCATATTAGACCGTTTCTCCGAAATGGCTCATTTTGTGCCTTTACCCAGCCTACCATTGGCTCTTGAACTCGCCCGACTCTTCCTGACTCATGTCTTCCATCTCCATGGATTGCCACAAGAGATCATCTCGGACCATGACCCTCAGTACACGCAAAGTACTGGAGATCCCTCTGCAGAACTTTCAGTATTACTTTGAACCTAAACTCCGCCTACCATCCGCAGGCTAACGGTCAGGCCGAGAGAACCAATCGCTCCCTGAAGGCCTTCCTCCGGTCCTACGTTAACGACCAACAAGACAACTGGGTCGATCTTCTCCCATGGGCAGAGTTGTCATACAACACCCACGTCACATCCGCCACTGGGACCTCTCCGTTTGCGGTGGATTTTGGTCGGTAGCCCCGCTTGCCTCTTCCAGTCCCACTCAGTGTGCCATCTCCTGCAGCGCAGTCCATGGCCCAGACCATCCACCGGATATGGGACCAGGTTAAAGAACGCCTCTGTCAAGCGGCCAATCGTGCCACCCACTGTCGGGCCGCCCCAGTATTTTTGCCGGGACAGAAGGTCTGGCTCAGCATGCGGCACATCCGCCTCCAGCTGCCCTCTCAACGATTGGCCCCAAAGTATGTGGACCATTTCCCATCTTACGCCGAGTGGGGGCTGTAACATACCAGCTAAAGCTACCAGCAAGTCTTGGAATTCACAATACATTCCATGTATCCCTGCTCAAGCCCCTAGTCTTGTCCTGGCCATCTCGAAGACCGCCACCACCCACTCAGCTCTCGGCTGAACTTGAGGCCACCCTCCAGGTCCGGGAGGTCCTGGACGTTCGCCGCTGAAGAGGACGTTGGGAGTACCTCCTGGCGTGGGGGGGCTTTGGACCAAAGGAGAACTCATGGGAGCCCTCCCACCACATCCTGGACAAGAACCTCCTGTGAGCTTTCCATCAACAGCACCCACAGAAGCCTAGACCGGTAAGGGGAGGCCTAGAATGGGGGGTACTGTTGCGCGTCCCGGCCGCGCTGGTGCTGCGACCGGGCCTGCTCACCTCAGGCTCCCCTCCATGGGCTCCATTCCATCCTCCCCAGCAGCAGCAGCCAGCATTCAGTGTCCCCAGTGCCTACCCCAATCGCCTCCGTTCTCGCAGGCCTCTCAGAGGAGCTCCCGCAGGGGCTCCGCATCCTCGGCCCTGCCCCTAGGTGCGCGCGTGGCCGGTGCTCCCTCATTTAAAAGGCCCAGGGCGGGAACCTCAGGCTAGATGCCTCCTGATGACATCACGTAAGCGTCCTATATAAGGCGAGAGCCTTCCCTCAGTTCCTCGCCTTGGCAAACAGGTCGTCACACTTGTGTGAAGCGAGTTGCCGTCCTGTGTTCCTGCATTCCTTGTTCCTGTGCTTGTTCCAGTGTTCCTGCATTCCTTGTTCCTGTGCTTGTTCCAGTGTTCCTTGTTCCAGTGCTTGTTCCAGTGTCCCTGCATTCCTGTGTTCTTGTGTCTTCCAGTGCTCCTGTGTTCCTGTGGCCTTTCCTGTGTTCCAGCGTCTGTTCCTGTTTCCTGTTCCACGTTCCGCTACCCAGGTTGTACCTTCTCGAACTGATACATGGTACTGACCTCGGCTTGCCTCTGACCACGTTTGGACCGCTGCCTGGAACTGACCACGCTCGGACTGTAACCTGGAACTGACCTCTGCTTGCTACTGACCATGCTCGGACTGATACCTGGAACTGACCTCTGCTTGCTACTGACCACGATCAGACTGATACCTGGAACTGACCTTTGCTTTGGCTGACCACCCTTGGACAGATACCTTTGCGCTCCATATGGTCACTCTCCTTGCTTCTCCTGTGACCACCAGGCCTGCCTGTTCTGACGCTACCCGCGGCCTTCTACAAGCTAGACTACTAGGCGCTGCCTATCCTGACTGGAGGACCTTCAGTTCCTGTTCTGTTCCAGTGGTCTCCAGTACCCTCTGTTCTGGTCTAGCTTATCTGTTCTCCTATGGCCGCACGCCTTTGCTCTTGGTGGGCTCACCTCTCCATTACCTCTCTGGGAGATCCTCAGAGGCCCACCTAAGCCCAGGCGGTCCGGGAATCCAAGGGCTCAACCCATGGAGCCCCCTGACTGTTATTGGTGAAGCTCCAGCTAGCCTTTGTCTCCTCGTGTGCTCTACCTCCTGGCAGCAGGCACCCTCTGGGAACCCTCAGAGGGCCGTACCAATCCTGTGCCAGGGCAAGGGTCCACCTCCAGTGCAACACAACCGCTCCAAGCTAGGCACACCCTTCATTTTCAACTCTGCTTAACAAGGTAGAGATTTATAATCAGTTGGGTTAAGAATCACATTCATCAGACCTAAGGGTCACACTTTTGGAACCAAGTTCACTAGTGTCTTTAAATGTAAAAATAAAGTTAAGTCTCCCAGTTTATGGTGTCTTGTGCAGAGTAAGAGCACGCTTTTGCACTTGGCCATAGGTGCCAAATTGCCTGGCTACAGATCTGGGTTCTCTAAGAAGACTCTCCTCCCCCTTACTTTACTAATTAAAGATTTCATTCATTCAGAATTAATCTGTGTATTGAAAAGGTTGTAAATTTGTCATTTAATTCCCAGAAAGAAATACACAGCATGAGACAGCCAGCATTACCAGAGCAGCGGGGATCTGATTTAATCTATAAAATAGAAGATGTCCCTCCATGGTATCTTTGTATTTTGCTTGGATTTCAGGTAAGCACAGTGCTCTTTTTATGTTTCTTCATATGCTTACTGTTAGAGAGTCAGAGCTTACTTTTCCCTGCAGCACCACTTTAGCATGCACAGAAATTTCAGAGCTGCCTAGATCTCAGAGGAAAGCTGCATTTCTGTGCTTTGTGCCTCTTTGGATCTCCTTTGCAGTTTTATCTACTGCTGCAGGTGACTTCAAGTTTGCTGTTCCTTTACCTGCAGGAATTTCATTAATTTCACCAGGGATCATCTGGGTGGGCTCATTTTTCCATTGTTATTGTTTGCACACCAGGAATGGGTGGGTTTATACCTCACTCCTGGCAGGATTTCTTTTTTGATACTGGGGGGAGGAGCAGATCGGGGCATTGTCCGGGAGCAGCTAGATTTTAAACAGGAGGAGGGATGAGGAAATCCAACCTGTGGACCCCGGAACATGCTAATTTTATTTTGGAGGGTTTGGTGGGTGGGAGTACATGGCCCAACACAGCTATATATTAAATTGGGGGGGGGGGGGGGGGGGAGGGAGACAATTGGGTGCAGGCCAAACCTTTTAAATGTATTTTATTTATTTAAAAAAATATATAAACCATAGTCTCCAAAAGTTTGAGATGGTGACATTAAAACATACATAATTACTTCAAAAGCTTAAGGGTATTTCTAAATAATACTGTATCTGAAATTAATCAAAGACATTCCAGGAATAAATTCTATAACATCAGGCCAGCAACTAGAAAAGCTCAACTGCAGATTTGGTTAAATATGTTAATTTAGGGGAAGATACATCTAATAGCTCTGTCAGTTTCCTGAAAGCCCCAGAACAAAGAATTACAATAATCTAGGACAGGCAAAATTAAAGCCTGCAAGGTAGAGCGAAAATCACCTGGCTCAAGCAATGGCTTCAACCTGCATGGCAGTTGCAATTTCTTAAAAACAGATGAAATAATTGATTTTTATATGTAGCTGCATAGAAAGATCAGAATCTAAAGTTACCCCTAAGTTCATACTTGTAATTTAATAGGTAAATTGCCCTTCTCTGCACTGGAGACAGTGCAGAGAAGGGCGAGCAAAATGATAAGGGGTATGGAACGGCTGCCCTATGAGGAAAGGCTAAAGAAGTTAGGGCAGTTCAATTTGGAGAAGAAATGACTGAGGAGGGATATGATAGAAGTCTACAAAATCATGAAAGGACTTGAACAAGTTAATGTAAATCAGTTATTTATTCTCCATGAAGTTAGCAAATTCTTTTTCACTCAGCACATAGTTAAGCTCTGGAATGTGGTTACAGCAGTTAGTGTAACTGGGTTTAAAAAAAGGTTTGGATAAGTTCCTAGATGATAAATCCATAAACTGCTATTATGGTAATTAATAAGCAATAGCAGCTTATGATCTAATGTTTGGGTACTTGCCAGGTACTTGTGACTTGGAGTAGACACTGTTGGAAACAGGATACTGGGCTTGATGGACCCTTGTTCAGTCCCAATATGGCATTTCTTATGCTCTAAAGGACCATCATAGGAAAAAACAGTGGAAGTATCCAGTTAATTAGCTAGTTATCTGGCCAGAAAAGGCTTGAAAACTAACCCCCACCCCCATCTGGTTATATTCAAACTGAATATAGCCAAATAACTTTAAGCGAGTATATTATTCAGTGGGATGTTTTTCCCACTGAATATCTGAGGATTTGGCTAACTTTATTTGGCTAACTTTAGCTGGATAACTTGTCCATTTGCCAGCTTATTGAATATGTCCCCTTTTATAATATGCACGCACATGTTATAAAATTCAATGTTCGCGCGCACGTGTGCGCTGGATATTAACATCCACGCATGCATGTGCGGGCACATCATGACTTGCACGCGCAGGGGGTGGGAATTTTCAAATTACGCGCGGTGATGTGATCAGCCTTTTCTCCAATTCCCTCCCAGTCTGCTCCAATTAAGGAGGGGACTTCCCTACCCCCCCTGCCTAACTTCCTTCCCTTTCTCCTCTCCTCTCCTCTCCACCCTGACCCCTAACCCCTACCTAGCTACACCAATTTTTTTTTTACACTATTTTCTGCACGTATCCCATGTTTTTATGCATGCAGCCCTTTGAAAATTAATGGGTATTTTAATTTTCCCACAATATAACAAAATGGGAAAATGAAAAAAATGTGATGGTGCTAGGGTATTCCCATTGTAACCGTATCCAAAAGTCAGTAAGGAGGCCCAGACAACTGATCCGCAAAGATAGACTTTTATTGCCAGCAAGATGCAGCTAAGACAAGGGCTTAGTACAACTGCATGCCATGCCCCCTTAGGAGCAAACTTTTATACACTTTACAGTTCTTATCTATCGCACATGCGTTTTACTTTCTGCTGAACAAACAATTTACAAACTGCTGAACAAGCATTTGCTAGCGTGGTCCTCTAGTAGGTGTAGCTTATGATCAGACTATTGTTTCGTCATTTAATTGACGTGTTAGACATTTTATAGCGGCAATCGTATTAATACAATACAAATTATTATTCCAAAATGGAGTCACGTTCCACTAAATGTTAGTGCGTAACTGCGTCACTACGTATTATGTGCCGTTTGCGTTGCAAATGTTAATACATTCAAGATGGCTGTGCGTTTCACTGCTGGCATGGTTAGTCGAGAGGTTTTCAGTTGTCTCATTCTTCAGACGTTCACAAAATCTAAACTCCTTCATTCCCCCCTTTGATACTTCAACTTCGGTCGAAGGCAGAAGTATCACATTCATCTGTGAGGTAGCTGAAAAGACAGACAATAGTTAATACAGTTATCACTCCAGGTGGGCCCTAAGATGTTGCTAGGTTGTTGGTTTCTTCACGGGTTTGAGACGGGTGGGCCCTATTGGCGTCACCCCCCTTTGTAGCCCGGCTTACCCCAGCTAACAAAATGGCCCAGACAGGTTAGTGGTATAAATGGCATCATAAGTTAGTATCAATGTATTCATCTTCGGAGTCAGATGAATCAGATGAGGCAAGCACTCAGCAAGCAACCAGTCTACGCCCTCACAGCAAGCACTCAGCAAGCAACCAGTCTACGCCCTCACAGCAAGCAACCAGTCTGCGCCCTCTCAGCAAGCAACCAGTCTACGCCTTTTCAGCAAGCATCCTTCCAGCGTTCTTCCAGAGCACTAACCAACCAATTATTTATCTCCTAATCTCAGCCTATCCTCCCATCTGCCATCCGCCTACACTCTGCGCCAGCCAGCTAACCTCCCACAATGTCTCTTGCTCTTCCAATACCAATCTCACAACACCGCCTCCTATCTAAAAGAACATCTACCAGACGAGCCCCTCACAATAACTTAAAAACCCTCACCCCTATCTTGATCACACCAATTACCCAGCTTCTAGGCCTCTCCCTCTTTTCACTCTCTCTTTTCAATGCACAATCTCTAACGAAGAAATCCCTAATTTTCAATGATTATCTCACCGACGCCAAGCCAGATATCTGTGCAGTAACCGAAACATGGCTTAAGCCCTCAGATACAGCTTTAATAAACCAACTACGTACACAAACCTATGACTTCTTCTCACTCCCGAGACTGAAAAAAAGAGGAGGGGGCATCCTTCTGGCTACCAAAAAAAGCCTTAACTTCTCCCAACATCCTTTCAGCTCTAACTCAAAACTGGAAGTCGGCTTCTTCACCTCACAACATCTTCAAATCCTTCTTGTCTACGCCCCCCCGGGACTCCTAGAAGCAGAGGTCTCCCCCCTCCTTGAAATCACCACCATGCTCATCAACCTGGATACTCCAGCAATCATTTTAGGAGATTTCAATCTGCACATAGACAATCCCTCACCATCTAACAGCTGCGTAACACTCATCACAGCCCTGTCTGCTATGGGATTCCAACAACTAGTCAACGAACCCACACACAAAGCGGGTCACACTCTGGACTTGATTTTCGTCAACAAGGGCATTACGACTACATCCAATTTGAAGAACAAAAAGGTTCCATGGTCAGACCACACGCTCATCTCTACCTCATTCACGCTGGAAAAATCCAACACTCCCTACTCCCCCTCTCCTTCATTCCACTACAAGAGGCGATGCTCACCAGAAGACCTTAACAACCAATTGGTCTCACAGCTACCCCTATTAGACCTCACTGACCCGAACACTGCCATTCGCTCCTGGAACAACATAACAGAAAACATAGCCAACAAGCTCTGTCCTTCAACTACAAAAAGATCTCACACCAATGCATCCAACAGACAACCGTGGTCACTAATGAACTCAGAAAACTAAAACAAAGTTTAAGAAAAAAAGAAGCGACCTGGCGCAAAACCCCTTGTGACATCACCATTTTTTCATACAAATCCACACTTTACCAGTACAAATCTCTCACCTCAAAATCAAAAAAAGACTATTATGCATCTAAGATTCACAACCTGGTTTTTGACGCCAAAGCCCTCTTCGCTTATGTCTCCAGCCTCACTCAAACCATTCCGCGAGAAATCCCAGGCAACATGGCACAACCCAAAGCAGAAGAACTCGCTCAGTTTTTCCAAAATAAAATCACCAATCTCTTAACACAACTGCCTTCCAATACAGCCGACCTCCAGACATATCAACAACCTGCCCACAAAAACGTCAGCTTAAACACCTTTGAACCCGTCTCTTCCACGGAGATACAAACCATCCTGAGAAGAATGAAACCTTCGTCTCATCCTGCAGACCACATCCCCTCCAAACTTCTTCTAGCTATTCCAGACACAATAGCCACTTCATTGAAAAATATCATCAACTGCTCTCTAGCCCAAGGAACCTTCCCAGATGATCTTAAAATGGCCTCAATCTCACCGCTCCTAAAGAAACCCAACCTAGACCCGAAGGACCCTAACAACTTCCGCCCCATAGCTAACCTCCCATTCATCGCAAAGATCATGGAAAAACTAGTGAACTCTCAACTCTCAGATTTCATCGAAGACAACAATCTTCTCTTCATCCCACAACACGGCTTCCGTAAAATCGAGGCACAGAATCCCTCCTCACTTCGTTGACAGACCATATCTTACTGGGCCCTCGACAAAGAAAACTCTTTTCTATTGATCTTGTTAGACCTATCAGCAGCGTTCGACACGGTCAACCACACCATCCTCTTAAACCAGTTATCGTCCATAGGAATCTGCGGCACCGTCCTATCTTGGGTTCAAAACCTTTCTCAACAACAGAGGTTACAAAGTTAAACTCCAAAACAAGGAATCCTCAAGATTTGACTCTGCCATAGGAGTCCCACAAGGTTCTTCATTATCTCCGACTCTATTCAATATTTACCTGCTTCCTCTTTGCCAACTCTCACTGACCTCAATCTAAAGTACTTCCTATACGCAGATGATATTCAAATCATCATCCCCGTCAAAGACACATACTCTAAAACTCTTGACTACTGGGAATCATGCCACCAAAAAATCAAACAACTTCTCAACAGCCTTCACCTCATCTTAAATTCCTCCAAGACAGAAATCCTACTCATCTCTCCCGAGAACAATACACCTAACATTACTCTTCCCACCAACCTACCTACTGCACAAGTTAGAGACTTAGGAGTGTTATTGGACAACCGGCTAAACTTCAAGGCACACATCAACAAAACAACCAAAGACTGCTTCTATAAACTCCAGGTTTTGAAAAGGATAAGACCTCTCTTCCATGCTCAAGACTTCAGAACGATCATCCAGGCCAGTCATTTTTTCAAAATTAGACTATTGCAAATCCCTATTGCTAGGTCTGGCCTTCTTCCTATTCCAAACCATTACAGATGGTGCAAAATTCAGCAGCCCGACTACTAACAGGCACAAGAAAAAGAGACCACATATCTCCCATCCTGAAAGAGCTACATTGGCTACCCGTATACTTCCGTATCATGTACAAAACCATATGTATCATTTTCAAAACTATACATCAATGCACTTCCCTCGATCTTCAATTTCCTCTCCAAGTATACAACTCGACAAGACCTACCAGAAATGTTTATAGAGGCACACACTCAAGTTCCCCCTGCAAAAACGACTAGACACATTACCCTAAGAGATCGCGCCACCTCCACAGCTGGCCCCCTTCTGTGGAATTCATTGCCCACAGATCTCAGACTGGAACCTTGCCTCCCAACTTTTAGGAAAAGACTTAAGACTTGGTTATTCAAGCAAGCTTTCCAAGACACAATTTAATGACACAATCCAAGGACACAACCCAAGGACTCCTCAAAACATTCAGCCATTAATCATGCCATTTGTACATAACTTGTAATGTGACTTGTATATCGTTTAACCATTTATTCTTCCTTTTTCTTCCTCTTCACCAAGTTCTGTCACCCTTGTTAATTGTAACTGTACTTTCGGTCACCTGAGTTCTAGTTTGATGTATTTAATGCACTCCCGTTTCATGTAAACCAGCAAGATATGTTCTCATGATTGCAGGTATATAAAACCTTAAATAAATTAAAAAAAAAAAAATAAAAAAATAAAAAATGTGGAAAACTGAAGCATATTTGTTCATCATCATAATGTGGGCAGCTGCTCTTCGATCAGCAATTCTTTCATCATCGAACGTAAGTTCCTGAAAATAAGAGGGAGACATAAAGGAAATAAAATACAAGAAATGAGGAGGAACAAGAAAGGAAGAAAGAGTTCCTTCAGCCCGGGAATCGAGGTAAGCCAGTTGGGCAGTGACGCTGTCCAATCAAAAACTCCAGTCCATGTCTGTACAGGAACATGGGCCAGGCGGACCATCCGGTCGGTGATGTCTTCGATGACTTGCTCTTATCATCAATCTGTAAACAACAATTAGACAGGTTAAATTTCCCACACACACACCTCCTTCCTGGGCTAGGAGGTAGTCCAGGGCCAACCGATTCTGGTAAACGGCTGTAATAAGTTAAGTGTTTTGCTTGGCTAGTATGTTGAGAGCCAGAGCAGAGTCGTTAGTTAGGAGTTCTAATACTGCTTGAAGTCGAATGATACGGTTTAACATATAGATAGGGGTTCTATATCCGTAAGAACCATCTTCTGCCCATGTAGCAGGTCCATAATACTGCACAATTCGCTCGGGTGGCCACTCCTGGTCAGTCCAATCTCCAATCGAAACTTTGTTACTTCTACGACGTCTGTTTGGTTTCATGGGACTGTACACAGGGACTCCTAATGTCTCTCCAGCCATGACTGGTAACAGGAAGAAACTTGGGCGGATCGTGGCCAAGAAGCAAGTTCCATACCAGCTTGTAGGTAGTTGTTCATATGCCCTTCGACCGCATACAAAATAATATCCATCAGGAGCGGTGAAGGAAGTAGTGGGTACTCCAGCAGTTGTCCATGTCTTGTTTAGTGTTGGTTCAGTCCAGAAAGGAACAGGCATGGTAGAATTCTCTGTCTGCCACCAGGTACGATTGTTTGTGTTGACAGTAAGGACCCCTGTGCAAGGGGAATTTCCAATAGGTACGGTATATAGCTTTGAATGTTGTCGAGATATACATTGTCTGCCAATGACGTCAGTCTGGAGAGCCCATTCGTATGGACTGGTTTTTCGTTTATAAGTTACAGTGGTATTCAGAGTATTGAAGTCAGATTGGAATACCTCTTTGGCTTCCCAGGGCCATTGCTCTCCTGCGTTCGTACCTCCACATACAAAACAATTTTGACTTCTAAAGAAAGAGCTATGTTTTCAGCTAATTCACAAACATATTTTTGGCTTGATGTGAAGTTGTATGTTTTTGTAATTCCTCGGTCAGTTGGGATACTTCATCGAAGAATGATTGATAACCAACCACAGTGGTTTGGTGGATGATGGGACGGGGTTTGTCTCTTCGCTGCGTGATTGTAATGTAGGTCATGGGATCTCTTCCGGTTCCATCGATTCCAAATCCCCATGTGTCCTGCCAGGGGGATCCTTCACTCCTGAGTGGCCATTGCAAGGACACAATGTTTCCAGTTGCTTTTGTCAGTCTACCTACTCCTTGGCAGCCTGGGTAACCCCCCCCCAGTATAGTCGCACACCAGGGCCCATCCGGATAGGGTAAGATCCCCAACACAAGGCATCCCAGCTAGATGGATTAGCTACTCGATTGTAGGGACAAAGATATTTATGGTTGTAAGTATAGGATTCTTCCAAGATTGAGATCCGCAGTGGAGTGCATTGGGATGTTTATTAATTGCGTCACAGGCGTCGAAAGTGAGTGTAACACTAGATCCTCCTCCCACTAGGATCTTGGTAGAGTTGATGTAGTACAAGATTCCTTTTCCCTCTGGTACGATGCTGGTTGTGGGACTCTTTGGCAACCCAGCAGTGAGGGTAATGTTGTAGTACTTGGGAGTGGTTGGAGAATGACAGATGACTTTATTGCCGTCCAAGCATCGATGAAAGGATTGATACCCTTGGGTTGTATTTAAAGCACAAGCAGGTCGTGCTGTACAAGGCGTTGGAGGTTGAGATTGATGTAGGATTGTAGAAACAAGTTGAAATCCATCTTCAGTTGTAGTACGTATTTGTTTGATGCATTCAGAACAATTTTTGCTCAAGGGAAGCTTAGGAGATAGAGTTGATGCACATGAGATCAGTAGTAAGACCTGTAGACATCTTGACAGTCGAAGGAAGGAATAAGGAGCAGTATAGATCTGGAGGTTTAGGGGGGTAGCACCCCATCTTCAGAACCTTTGAGATGCTTTTAGCACTTCAAGTTGTGATGAGGAGAGTTGATTTCATGTTTATTGTCTCTAAAAGAAGGAAAGAAATGGATACATTAGTATTCTTCAGTAGTTTACTTAAGTCTTTTACTCAGGGTATCTCCTGCCTGCCTTGAGTGAATTTTAATTTATGGTCCCCTATCCTGGAGACCTGCCACTGAGAGGAAGCAGGTTTGAGTCGAGTCCAGTGAATCCATGATGGACATCCAGAGACTTTTACAGCTGTAGGAGTGGTTAATAGCACAGTATATGGCCCTTTCCATCGAGGTTTGAGGAAATCAGATTCATCCCATTCCTTTATCCAGACAGAATTTCCAATTTGAAATGGATGAGTTGGTGTCAGCAAGACTAGTGGTTCAGTCTCACAAGTGTAGTTACGGATGGCAACGACTGTGTCATACAGTCCTTTGAGTTGGTTGCTGAGAGACATTTCTCCTTGGATTTGTAGCGATTCAGGAAAGGATGGGAGAGGTGGAGGTCTTGCATACATCATTTCATAGGTGTTAGGCCAGACTTCCTGGGGCTGCATCGGACGTGTAGTAAAGCTAACGATAGGATGTCTGGCCATTTAGTCTTTGTTTCCTGACACAATTTAGCTATTTGATTCTTCAGAGTTCTGTTGGCTCGTTCAACTGCTCCGCTACTTTGGGGTCTCCAAGCACAGTGCAAGTGCCACCTGAGACCCAGAATTTTACTTAATTGTTGAGTGACTCACTGGCAAAAGCTGGTCCATTGTCGGAATTGATTGTCTTGGCAATCCGTATCGTGGTAAGATTTGATGAAGAAGTAAGGACACTACTTCTTTAGCTGTTTCAGTTCGTGTAGGCATGGCTTCAATCCAACCAGTATATGTACAGACTGCTACTAACAGTGCTTTGTATCCTTTTGAAGGAGTCATATGAGTAAAGTCAATTTGACAAACTTGAAAGGTGTTGTTCCCCGTAGGATATGTCCGGGGGCAGGACCAGGTCCATTCCGGGGATTGTTTTTCGCGCAGGTGACACATTGATTAATGGCATGCTTTGTTAGCTGAGTAATTCTGTTGATGTAATATGTTTTTTCCAATAGTTTTGTTAATGAGTCTCGACCAAGATGGGTTTTGTTATGGGCTTCTTTAACTATAGTCCAAGCAATAGCTTCCAGTATCCATATTCGACCATCTTGTAGAATCCACCAACCATTCTGCTGGTGAAACTGCTCATTCTGTTCGACAGAATAAACAGGACTTTCAGTTAGGAATTGTAGGAGTGGGCAAGCTTTGGCTGTTATTTGCAATGACTGCACACGTGCTGCTTCTTTCGCTGTTTTGTCTGCCCATTGGTTTCCTTTTGCAATGGGGTCTGACTTTCCTGTATGTGCCTTGCAATGCATGACGGCTACCTTTTTTGGTGCCCAGACAGCGTTTAGCAAATTGTGTATTTCAGATGCGTTAGTTAACTGCTTTCCTTCAGCAGTTAGAAATCCTCGTTCCTTATATAGGGCTCCGTGTACTTGAATGGTAAGGAAGGCATATTAGAGTCAGTATAGATGTTTACAGTTTTCCTTCTGCCAGCTGCAGAGCTCGGGTTAGTGCAATTAGCTCAGCTTTTGTGCAGATGTTCCTGGGGTAGAGGCTCAGCCTCGATGATGTTGTTTTCAGAAACTACAGCATAACCAGCGACCCGAATTCCATCTATAACCTGGCTACTTCCATCAGTGAATAAAATCCAAGCTCCCTGCCAGGGTTGATCTCTTAGATCGGGTCGACTGGAATGTACTGTAGCCATAACTTCTTCACAATTGTGGGTGACTGGTTTGGGAGCTGGCAATAGGTTGCAGGATTCAGGTTTTTACTGTCTTGTATTTGGATTTCGGGAGTTTCACATAATAAAGCTTGGTATTTACAAGACGAGAGTTAGTCATCCATTTTGGTCCATGAGTTTCTAGTAGTCCTTGAATGGTATGAGGAGTTGTTACTTGCAGAGTTTGTCCAAAGGTTAGTTTGACTGCCTCTGGAATGAGTATGCATGCAGCCGCGATGCTTCGAAGGCAACCTGGCCATCCTTTTGCAACATTGTCCATTCCTTTTGACAGATATGCAACAGGTCGTTCCCATGAGCCTAGAGTTTGAGTCAATACCCCAATGGCCATTCCTTTCTTTTCATCGACAAATAGATGAAATGGTTTCAGTACATCTGGTAACCCTAGAGCTGGGGGTTCAATCAAGGCTTCTTTCAGTTGATGCAATCTTGCTAGTTCGTGTCTTCCCATTGAAAAGGTTGAGACTCTGTCTTTCCCCGCAACTTGTCGTACAGGGGCTGAGCAATAATGCATAGTTGGCAATCCACAATCTACAGTATCCTGTAGCTCCAAGGAACGCTCGGAGCTTTCTTACAAGTGGGTACAGGTTGATCTCTTATCGAACTAGTACGGAGATTCCGACGACGAGTGCCTTCACGGATTTGGAAGCCCAAGTTCTACTTCCAATTCACAAATTTGCGCTTTTTTTTACTTGCACGGTATCCTTTGGAGTACAACGTCTTTACAAGTGGAGGGTGGCTACTGCACATTCAAGATACGTTTCTCGAAACAACAGAAGGTCATCCACATATTGTATTACTGGCCCATACATAACTTGATATCTTCAAGTCTTTTGCCAGTTGTTCACCAAACAACGTAGGTGAATGCTTGAACCCTTGAGGCAAGCGAGTCCATGTGTACTGCTGCTTTATTCCAGTGTGTGCATTTTCCCATGTGAAGGCAAAAATCTTCTGACATTCCTCCGCTACCGGAACGGAGAAGAAAGCATCTTGAGATCAATGACACTGTACCACTTTGACGCAGGAGAGACTTGAGCCAAGATTGAATATGGATTTGGTACGAGGGCTACTAGATCTGCTACTTGATTTTACTCTCCTTCAATCTTGTACTGGTCGTAATCATTGATCCAGGTTTCTTTACAGGCAACAAAGGGGTGTTCCAAGCAGATCGGATTCGCCGGAGAATGCCCAAATCATACAGTCTCTGCAGATGTATCTGGATTCCTTGCCTGGCCATATATGGAATGGGGTATTGAGGTTGATTGATCACCTGTGCATTCTGTTTCATCTCTATCCATATGGGGGTAGCGTCGATAGCTATTCCTCCCGGGTTCTGTTCGGACCATACTTGGGGTACACTATCCATCAGTTGTCTTCGTTTTTCGTTGAGGGGGTGTTGTTTCATATCGATGTTCGATGGTTCGTTCGACTATGGGAAGATGTAGTCTCCATTCTTCTTGGAGGGGACAAATGAGAGAGACTGGATTATCAGCGAAGGATGCTTTGATTTCTCCAGTGGACTCGAATTGTAAATTGGCTCTTAATTTGCAAAGAAGGTCTCTCCCTATGAGTGGCACTGGGCATCCTGGGACGTAAAGAAATTGATGGGACACTAATTGCCCTCCCACTCGAACTTGTCGTTTCTGGAGAATGGGAGCGATCAGTGGCTTCCCAGAGGCTCCAACTATAGAGATGTTCTTTGAAGTGGGCGTGGTTATAGCAGTTGTCATTACTGATCTTTGCGCTCCAGTGTCCAGCAATCCTTTGAATGTCTCAGTTCCCACTTTTATTTCCACCAAAGGATCAAGGGGAAGATTTCCCTTGTCTAGTCATGCTTCACTTTCTTCGCCGGACGTTTCACCCAAGGCCATCTGCCATTCGCTTCCTTAGCTTTGGACGGAGTATATCCTTCCTGCTTCGATTGCAGGGACTCCGGGCACTCAGACTTCCAGTGTCCTTCTTGTCTACAAAATGCACATTGATTAATTCCTAACGCATTCTTCCGCCTCTAAACGGTCCTCCTCTACTCGATCTTCCTCTAGGCGGCCCTCTGAGGGCGATCTGCCTCTTCCTCTGGGTCCAGGATATCCTTGATAGTGCCTGGACGGATTCCAAAATTAGTCTCTTCCAGGCTGCGGCTAACAAACTAACACTTTCTCTTAACTTTCGACCACTTTCCTTTTTATCCTTCTTTTCTCCGTCCGGTTCTCGGTTTACATAGACTTGTCTGCCATTGCTTTAATTGGCTGATAGTCATCCCTCAAATCCTTCTGCTTTCTGTAACTTCCGGCGGATGTCCGGACAGGACTGTCCGACGAAGCTCATCACTAGGATGGATTGATTTTTGGAGTCTTCTGGATCAAATGGACTGTACTGCCGATATGCGTCCATCAACCGCTCCAAAAAGTTTCCGGGGGTCTCATCTCTTTTCTGCACCACGTCCTGGATTTTTCCCATGTTCACAACTTTCTTTCCCTTTTAAAGCTTCAAGAAACGCTGTTTGATAGCAGCGATGCGCTCGCGCCCCGCTGTGGTCTGGAAATCCCAGGCTGGATCTACAAGCGGGGCTTGTTCTTTTACTGCTTCGTCGGGATTACCATCCGACCCAGCTCCTTGCCGAGCTGCCTCTTCCAGATTTAATTGTATTTGTCGTCGTGCTTCAGTGGTAAAAAGGATGGAGGCTAAATGCCGAATGTCAGCCCAATTGGGATTGTGGGCTGCAAAAATTCCTCGTAAAAAATCTATCATCTGATCTGGTTTATCAGCGTAAGAGGGGCCAAGCTGTTTCCAGTTAAAGAGATCACTGGAGGTGAAAGGAATGTAGGTAAATAATTTTATAGTTTGCGTAGTGCGATATTCGTTTTCTTCGGTCGGGACCAAGGGAACTACTGTAGATGTTTCCCTGATTGGCAGGTGCAAACTTGCGGCTTGGGTTTTGCTACGAGTGCCGTCTGCAACGGACGACTCGCCGCCGTCTTCAACTTTCGCTGCCTCAACTTCAAGTCTTACTTCGGGAGACGGTTCTATCTAGGATCGGCTGCGCATAGGCGGGGGTTGGTGGCAAGGTTATACAATTGAGGACAACTAGGAACATATGGTGGCGGCAAGAGATGTTCCGCTTCAGACGGCGCTGCGGGCGGCAAGGGTTTAACTCTTTTTTCTTGAGTCTCTGAATTTCCTTGCACTACAAATATGGCCGCCGCAGATGACGCATCATCTTTGATACTCAAGATGGCCGCCTTTCCCCTTCTCTTCCGGTTTGGGGACTTCCGGTTCCCCATTTTGTGCACCTGAGCCACCATTACGAGGGCGGCTCCCTCCACTAACTTCTTTGCCCATGACGGAGGATCTACAATGACTGCAATCCAAGCAGTTATGTACGGTATATCTTCAGGACAACCCGGATTCCCTTCTTGGTAACGATTTTCTGGACCCTCGTGGCCGTTAAGAAATCGAAAGTTCCTTTGGAGGCCAATTTACACACAAACTGGGCCACCTATGGGTGCATCGTTGAATCATTCCGGGTTTCGTACATTTATGTCTATCGAACACTTCACTATAGTGCTTCGTCATGACTTTTAATGGAGTTGAATAGCCCCCTCCCATTAGGATAGAATCACAGACAAAGGAGGGAAGGGAAGACGGATAGGTAAGGGGTCCGTATCCGTCAGACACAAAAGGGTCACACACGCCTCGACTAGAACGCGGTCGCCCGGTCTAGAACTGCGAGGCCTTTCACACAACAAGAAACCTATTCCCGCTATTTTACACTTCGCTATTTTTTACTCTTATGCGCGTGGCTTTCGGAACAGGATTCCTACTAACCACTGCGCGGGGTGTGATCAAGGCCCCCTCGGTCCGCTTGGGGACGGACCGGCTACTCTTTATCTATTCTCCACTTCTCCACTGTTCCCCAAAATACTCGCCTGCAGGGTTCTTCCGATCGTCACGAAAGCCTTCTTCCCGGATCACCAGCCCAGAGGTCTCAGAAGAATTTCTGTGGAACGGTCCCCTCAGAAACCTGATCGCTGAACTCAGCGGTGGCCACTCACCAGGTAAGTCTGGGGGATCGCTCCGCCACCAAACTACCGGACCCACTGGGGGGCTAAAATAGCGTCCCCGGTACCTCCTGGCTGGCTCGCCAAATGTAACCGTATCCAAAAGTCAGTAAGGAGGCCCAGACAACTGATCCGCAAAGATAGACTTTTATTGCCAGCAAGATGCAGCTAAGACAAGGGCTTAGTACAACTGCATGCCACGCCCCCTTAGGAGCAAACTTTTATACACTTACAGTTCTTATCTACACATGCGTTTATTTCTGCTGAACAAACAATTTACAAACTGCTGAACAAGCATTTGCTAGCGTGGTCCTCTAGTAGGTGTAGCTTTGATCAGACTATTGTTTCGTCATTTAATTGACGTGTTAGACATTTTATAGCGGCATCGTATTAATACAATACAAATTATTATTCCAAAATGGAGTCACGTTCCACTAAATGTTAGTGCGTAACTGCGTCACTACGTATTATGTGCCGTTTGCGTTGCAAATGTTAATACATTCAAGATGGCTGTGCGTTTCACTGCTGGCATGGTTAGTCGAGAGGTTTTCAGTTGTCTCATTCTTCAGACGTTCACAAAAATCGAACTCCTTCACCATGATTGTGCAGCAAGAGGCAAAAGCTCAAAAAACTGAGCATCAATAGTGAAAGTTAAGAGCTTCTTAACTTTCATCCTCCCCTGCTCAGCAGGGGAGGAAAGAATATTCTGCAGAAATAGAAAATGCAACATCAGCTAAGTTGCTGTATTACATAGTGAAAAAAATTGGCAAAGGTTTCCAGAAAGTAATGAACTAGCTATTTATTTCCATCAAAAGGTAGAAAATTTGCAGAAAACTAGTGTTACGATCCCCTGTTGCTGCGCTACAGGAGGTATCTTACCTTTCCTCCGGAGGCCGCTCCGAAGCCAGGGCCTTGCCTGTGCACCATCCAGGACTTGCCCCAGGGCCTGGGAGGCTAGCTGTTCCTGAGGCCTGCCTGTGGCTTGCTTGGCTGCGTTTGGACTTCCTGTTTGGCCACGCCCTTCTCCCTAGGGGCCGGCCCGCAGCTCTCCACCCAGTTATAGGGCCAGCAAGGAGCGGTCCTGGCAAACTCCTCCCAGGGAGGTGCCTACAACCTGCAGTATAAAAGGACTCTCATTTCACTTACTACTGCCTTTGGATTAGCCTTGCACATCGCTGTGTTCTGTCTGCTGATACAGGTCCATGATGGTCTCCTGTGTATTGATGGCTTTGTGTTCAATGTCTTCTTGTTCCTTATTTCCAGCCCTGATGTCTGCCTTTGGATTGGCTTTACACATTGCTGTGTCTGTCTGCTGATCCAGGCTCCGTGGTTGTCCGTGCTTCGATGGCACCCTGTCTGTTCCTGACCTTGCCTTGATGTCTGTTCCTGATGTTGCCTGATGTCTGTTCCTGATCCAATGCTTGATCCAGTTCCTGATTTTCCCAGATAACCCTGCTTCAGGCTGCCGGTGTGCAGCGAACCCAGCTTCAGGCTGCCAGTGTTGCGGTCTCACCGCTTCCCCTTCTTTAGCTCTGAACAGGGCTCACCTCCGCTGCTGGAAACACCGTGTTCCACATGCCCGGGACGCCTACGGCTCGGCTGGTTCCTCGTGGCGGCCGCCATTGCTTGCCCGTCTCCCGCTGCCTCGCGTGCGTGAGGATGCACACTATGTGGGCACAGCTCCCGGAAGTCTGGCCCCCTGTGCTAATGATGCCACGCCTAAGCCTGAGATAACCGGCGTCCGGATGCCTTCTCTTTGCCTTGCAACGAGGTTCACTGCTGCCTAGTTCTGAGTTGCGCTTTGTCTGTTCCTCGTTCCTGACTGACTTTGGATTGCCTTGACTTCGCTTCAGCCTGCCGCCTTCCTCCGACCTTGGCCTGTTCCTGACTTCGCTTCAGCTGCCGGCCTGCCTCTGACTTTGGTCCGTTCCTGATTCTGCTACAGCCTGCTTCAGTTCACAGCCAGCTACAGACTCATTCCAGTCTACAGCCTGCTCCAGTTCACAGCCAGCTACAGACTCCGTTCCAGTCTACAGCCTGCTTCAATCCACAGCCAGCTACAGACTCCGTTCCAGTCTACAGCCTGCTTCAATCCACAGCTAGCTACAGACTCCATTCCAGGCTACAGCATGCTTCAATCCACAGCCAGCTACAGACTCCGTTCCAGGCTACAGCCTGCTTCAATCTACAGCCCGCTACAGACTCCGTTCCAGGCTACAGGCCTGCTTCAATCCACAGCCAGCTACAGACTCCGTTCCAGGCTACAGCCTGCTCCAGCTACAGACTCCGTTCCAGTCTACAGCCTGGTCCTGTCCACAGTCTATCGATCCTACTCAGCCTTCAGCCTGTTCCCGGTCCAGTATTCTACGAACCCTGCCTCACGGTCCGGCTTACTTCAGGTATTGCCGCCGCCCGCTGTCCTGTCATCAGCTGGCCCTCGACCTGCACTGCCGGCCTAGAGACTATCCTTCACTCTTTGGACTTTTCTTACTACACTCCCTGCCCAGGCTTTATCTGCTAATTGACTCTGAGCTGATATCCCAAGTCCCAAGGTTCCAGGACTCTACGGGCTCCTCCTGGGGGCTCCTGTTCCCGGGGTGAACACCGCCAGCCTGTTGGCTCCGCCTCTGGCCTACCCGGTCACCCTGGGTAGACCGGCCCAAGGGTCCATTATCCTGCCTGCAGCACCCAACTGCAACAGTTTGCAAGGCCATGGACTCGGCGGGAGGCTCCAAGCCTACAGGCCATTCCTGGAATGGCTCAACGCCTCCAGCAACAACAACACTGCATTGACTCTCTCGCTGCCACGGTGGAACAGCTGGTCTCTCGCCTTGAGGTTTTCCACTCGGGCAGTTGCCTCCAGCACCTGCCTCTACTTCCAGTACTCAGCTGCCCACGCCTACCCGGTACGCCGGGGACAGCAAGGCATGTCGTGGTTTCCTGAACCAGTGTCAAGTGTGCTTCACCTTGCTGCCATCCCAATTTCCCTCAGATGCAGCCAAGGTAGCCTTTATATTCTCCTTGCTGGATGGCAAGGCCCTCGACTGGGCTTCACCCTTGTGGGAACGTTCTGACCCTCTGCTACAGAACCTACAAGACTTCCTCCTTAACTTCTGGCCTGGCCTTTGATGACCCAGCACGCCGATCCACTGCGGCCTCAGAGCTCCTACACCTTCGACAAGGGACACGCCCGGTGTCTGACTATATTATAGACTTCCGAACCCTGGCCATGGAACTCGCTTGGCAGGATGATTGCCTTAAGGGGATTTTCCTCGAGGGCTTGGCGTACGAATCAAAGATGAACTGGCAGGTCGGGAGGCTTCCCGCGATTTAAAATGATCTAATGGACATTGCTGGTAGAGTGGATCGCCGTCTCCAGCAGCGGGATAGAGAGACTCGCTTGGGTCGCAGAGCCTCACCACACCTGTCTGGCCTCCGCCAAGACAGCACCGGCTCCCAAGGTTCTTCCTTCTGCTATGCCTTCTGGGGAACCTATGCAACGGGCCGGTCTCCCACTCACCCCGGAAGAAAGGAGGATACGGCGCTCTCTAGGCCTCTGCCTCTATTGTGGGGGCAAAGGACATTTTCTTTCTTCATGCCCAGAGCGTCCGGGAAACGCTCATGCCTAGGTTACAACTGAGGAGCTACACCTAGGCGCTACTTGGATCAGCTCCTCTCTGCACGCTACCAGTAACCCTGAAGTACCCTGGTGGGGGAGATCCAGATTCGTGCCTTCATTGATTCCGGAGCTGAAGGGAACTTTATTGTGGCCGATCTGGTGACCCAACTTGCCCTGCCTACACTATAGAAGGTTCCTCCTCTACGGATCTCCTCGATCCGAGGCACCTTGCTCCCAGGGGTTATCACTTGCTCCACGGCTCCAGTGACTCTGCAAACAGGTCTGTTCCACTCTGAGGAAATCTCCTTGCTCGTCCTAGAACGAGCGGTGCACCCGCTAGTGTTGGGACTCCCTTGGTTACGTCAGCATTCTCCCGTGATCCAATGGGATGACTTCCAGCTGGTCCGTTGGGGTCCTGCCTGTTTGAACGCTGTCTACCACCTCCAACGTCCGCCAAGGTCTCTGCACCTCTGCTCTTCGCACCTTCTCCCTGAACCATACCAAGGCTTTCAAGATGTCTTCTCCAAGGAGATGGCGGAGATCCTACCCCAGCACCGGCCGCTTGATTGTCCCATCGATCTTCTGCCGGGCACCACGCCTCCTCGTGGCCGAGTGTATCCTTTGTCACTACCTGAAACAAGGGCGATGTCCCAGTATATCACGGAGAACCTAGCCAAGGGGTTCATCCGTCCGTCTTGCTCACCGGCTGGCGCCGGATTCTTCTTTGTGGCCAAGAAGGATGGCTCCCTCCGGCCGTGTATCGATTACCGCGGCCTGAACGACAATCAACCAAGCGGGATCGGTATCCTCTCCCGCTCATCCCAGAGCTTCTGGATCGCCTCCAGGGTGCCCGTATCTTCACGAAGCTGGATCTCAGAGGGGCCTATAACCTTGTCCGCATACGCCCAGGGGACGAATGGAAGACGGAGTTCAACACCAGGGACGGGCATTACGAGTACCTGGTGATTGCCCTTTGGGCTCTGCAATGCCCCCGCTGTCTTTCAACACCTCATGAACGAGGTTCTCCGAGACATGCTCCATTCACATGTCATAGTCTACCTGGACGACGTGCTCATCTTTTCTAAAGATGTGGACTCCCATCGCCATCACGTCACGCAGGTTCTTCAGGTCCTCCGAGACAACCACTTGTATGCCAAGTTAGAGAAGTGTATCTTCGAGGTTGAGTCTCTGCCCTTCTTGGGCTACATCATCTCCTCTACCGGCTTCCGCATGGACCCAGAGAAAGTAGCGGCCATTACTAAGTGGCCCCAGCCCACGGGACTCAAGGCCCTCCAGCGGTTTCTGGGCTTCGCTAATTTTTATAGACACTTTATCCCGCGTTACTCGCACCGAGTGGCTCCGCTCACGGCCCTGACCCGCAAGGGAGCTGACGCTGTGATGGCAGCCTTCTCCGACCTCAAAGAGGTTTTTCTCTCGGATGTTTGCCTCCGGCATCCGGACCCCCTTCAGACCATTCATCGTGGAGGTCGACGCCTCCAGTATCGCGGTTGGGGCGGTTCTCAGCCAACACTCCGACTCTGGCCAACTCCTTCCCTGCTCTTACTTCTTCCAGGAAGTTTTCTCCAGCCGAGAGCAATTACCTCCATCGGGGACAAGGAGCTCCTAGCGATAAAGCTCGCCTTTGAAGAGTGGAGGCAGTGGATCGAGGGATCCCGGCATACCACTACCGTATACACAGATCACAAGAACCTGAGTTCCTGTCACAGGCTCAACGACTGAACCCCCGTCAAGCCTGCTGGGCTTTGTTTTTCAGTCGTTTTGACTTTGTTCTACCAATATCGCCCAGCAGCCAAGAACCCTCCGAGCGGATGCCCTTTCTCGCACTTCCTGCGCCGAGGAGGATCAAGAGCCTCCTCAATTTATCCTGGACCCGACTAAAGTCCGCCTATCTGCGTTAACAGTCCTCTCCCAGGAAAGGACTGTACTTCCCCGTCGGGATCGACTAACTGCCTTACGCTGGGCTCATGACTCCCTCATAGGAGGACACGCTGGACGCGAAAGGACCTTAGAGCTGGTCAATCAGTTCTATTGGTGGCCCAACATCCGGCGGGATGTCCTTTCGTATGTAAGTTCCTGCCCCACCTGCGCACTCCAGAAGCCCAGTCCTGGGTCTCCTTGTGGCCTTCTACAGCCATTACCGGTCCCCACTGAACCATGGACCCAAATAGCCATGGACTTCGTGGTGGACTTACCCCCGTCTTGTGGGCATACGGTCATCTGGGTCACCGTTGACCGCTTCTCAAAGATGGTGCACCTAGTTCCTCTGCCGAAACTTCCTTCAGCGCCTGAACTGGCCCGCCTCTTTACCCAGCATGTCTTCAGGCTACATGGTCTTCCTCAAGACATAGTCTCAGACAGGGGTCCCCAGTTCGTTGCCCGCTATTGGAGAGCCCTCTGCAGATGCTTTAAGGTAAAGCTCAGTTTCTCCACAGCCTTCCACCCGCAGAGCAACGGACAGACCGAGAGAATGAATCGGACACTGAAGGCTTATGTTCGGGCCTTCATCAACGAGAGACAGAACAATTGGTCTGAACTATTGCCATGGGCCGAGTTCGCATACAACAATCAAGTTCACGCTGCTACCGGCAAATCCCCATTCCAACTGGTTTACGGGAAACCGCTGAGACCTCCACTGCCGCTGGAGGCCCCCAGCGCCTCACCGGCCGTTCAGATAACGGCTCAGCAACTACAGACATTGTGGCACACGACTCAGAAACAGCTACACCGCTCGGCTGTGTCCGCCAAGCAAGCGGCCGACCGCCACCAACGACCAGCTCCCACCTACCAGCCCGGGGATCGAGTCTGGCTCAGCACCAAGAACATCCACCTCCGGCTCCCATCACAGAGATTCGCACCCAAGTTCTGTGGGCCATTTCGGGTTGCTGAGCGAGAGGGTCTGGTATCATATCGGCTGAGACTACCTTCTTCTCTCCGAATCCACAATGTCTTTCATGTGTCCCTGCTTAAGCCTGTGGTCCTCTCTCGGTATCATCGTACGCCTCCGGATCCTACGGCTACTGCCATCGACGATGACCCCACGTATCAAGTGCGAGAGGTTCTTGACGTCCGCTTCCACAACCGTAGATGGGAATACCTACTGGCGTGGGAGGGCTGCGGTGATGAAGATAACACCTGGGAACCCAGCCGCAATATCCTTGACAAGAGCCTTTTGCAGCAGTTCCATCAGGACCATCCAGGAAAACCAGGTCCTCTCAAGAGGGGCCATAAAGGGGGGGGGGGGGTACTGTTGCGGTCTCCACCGCTTCCCCTTCTTTAGCTCTGAACAGGGCTCACCTCCGCTGCTGGAAACGCCGCGTTCCACATGCCCGGGACGCCTACGGCTCGACTGGTTCCTCGTGGCAGCCGCCATTGCTTGCCCGTCTCACCGCTGCCTCGCGCGCGCGTGAGAACGCACACTATGTGCGCACAGCTCCCGGAAGTCTGGCCCCGCCTGTGCTAATGACGCCACGCCCTAAGCCTGATATAACCGGCGTCCGGACGCCTTCTCTTTGCCTTGCAATGAGGTTCACTATTGCCTAGTAGTTCTGAGTTGCGTTTCGTCTGTTCCTCGTTCCTGACTGACCTTTGGATTGCCTTGACTTCGCTTCAGCCTGTGGCCTGCCTCTGACCTTGGTCCGTTCCTGATTCCGCTACAGCCTGCTTCAGTTCACAGCCAGCTACAGACTCCATTCCAGTCTACAGCCTGCTCCAGTTCACAGCCAGCTACAGACTCCGTTCCAGTCTACAGCCTGATTCAATCCACAGCCAGCTACAGACTCCATTCCAGGCTACAGCCTGCTCCAGTTCTCAGCCATCTACAGACTCCGTTCCAGTCTACAGCCTGGTCCTGTCCACAGTCTGCTATCGATCCTACCTCAGCCTTCAGCCTGTTCCCGGTCCAGTATTCTACGAACCCTGCCTCACGGTCCGGCTTACTTCAGGTATCGCCGCCGCCCGCTGTCCTGTCATCAGCTGGCCCTCGACCTGCACTGCCGGCCTAGAGACTATCCTTCACTCTTTGGACTTTTCTTACTACACTCCCTGCCCAGGCTTTATCTGCTAATTGACTCTGAGCTGATATCCCAAGTCCCAAGTTTCCAGGACCCTACGGGCTCCTCCTGGGGGGCTCCTGGTTCCCGGGTGAACACCGCCAGCCTGTGGCTCCGCCTCCTGGCCTACCCGGTCACCCTGGGTAGACCGGCCCAAGGGTCCACTATCCTGCCTGCAGCACCCAACTGCAACAGCCAGTGTGCAGCGAACCTTGCTTCAGTCTGCCGGTGTGCAGCAATCCCTGCTATAGACTGCCAGGAGTGCAGCTACTTGCTTCTACCCTGTTCCTGAATCTCCTGAATGCTAGCACCTCGTTCCTGTATCTTCAAGATATCCTGGTGCCTTGCGGCAAGCCATGTCGTGGTCCGTGACCAGCCCCGTGGGCAGGCTGAGTAGGGCGCTTCGTGATGCAAGCCATGCACCTCGTTCCTGAGTCTGTGAGAAAGCCTTACCCTGTTCCTGAAAGCTAGCACCTCGTTCCTGTATCTTCAAGATGTCCTGGTTCCTTGCGGCAAGCCATGTCGTGGTCCGTGACCAGCCCCGTGGGCGGGCTGAGTAGGGCACTTCATGATGCAAGCCATGCACCTCGTTCCTGAATCTGTGAGCCTTACCCTATTCCTGCAGGCAACCTCTGTCGTGGTCCGTGACCAGCCCCACGGGTGGGCTGTGTAGGGCGCTCCATGTTGCCAGTCTCGTACCTCGCCCTTGAGTCTCCTGTATGCATCATACCTCGTTCCTGACTCTACGTCTGCACCGGTCCTTGTCTCTGATGTCTCTGCACCGGTCCTTGCTTCTGATGTCTCTGCACTAGCCTTCGTCTAAGATGTCTTCCGTGTACTATGGACTCTGTCTGCCCTCGTTCTCTGTCCGGCCTGCCGCCCTTTGCCGTTACCCAGCGGCAGGTCCAAAAGGGCTTGGAATGGTCGGAGGACCGTTCATCAACCAACATTGCGTTGCTGGTTGTCATGGGCGTGCAGGTCCAGCTGAGGGTCAGACTCCGCTCCTTAACCCCTGCTTCAGTACACGCCTGGCTCACCATGCCAGCACTGGCTCACCTCCCACGGTGTGGCTGGGGCTCCTCCCTAGCTCTCGCCGTGGCCCAAGGGCTCACACCACCTGCTTTAGAGACGGCCGTGCTCCTCGCGCCTACGATATGTACCCAAGGGCGCCCAAACCCTCGGCCCGTCAGCGGCGTGGCGGACGTGCCCATAACAACTAGAGTAGTAAATAAAGGGCAAATGATAGTGGAAGAAGTTGAACAAATAAACATAAGGCCAGGATAGTCTCACTTTACTTTTCCTACTGTTAATGATATTCCAAGATTGTTTATATAACTGAGATCTGCCAAATTGATTCCTTTTTGTTTTGACTAATTCATAGTCTACCAATTGAGCTTTATAAAATTATATTACAAATTCTGCTGGAAGAATATGTACCAAAGCAGTTAAAAAGCAATTTCCTAGCGTGTAGCAGATGGACTCAGGACCAATGGGTATAGAGTGCTCCTGATAGCAGTTGGAGACGGAGTCAGATTTCAATCTGATGTCAGCACTATATATACCCATGCAGGAAGCTGTGCTCTTCAGTATTTCTCTGTCTCCTTAGCAGTTCGGGACTATACACATGCTTGCACAGCGTTAGAAAACCCAAACCAAAATTCCAAAACGAAGAAGAAATAATCTTACCTCTAGAGACGAACCCCACTCTCCTGCGGTGATACCTAAGGGTCCCTCCCCCAGTTGAGAATTCCTGAGGTGATTTCCAAGATCCCTCAGAGGTAAGCCTCGGTCCGGTAGCCAGTTCCCAGCTTGGACTTAGCCCCCAGGAATGGGAGTGGCTGAGAGGCAGCGGGTGCAAGACCGAGCGCGGCAGTGAAGGTAATTTCCCTCTCCCCGCAGCCAGAGACTGCCCGGCACCAGACCGGGAAACGCCGAGACAAGGTAAGGTAGAAAACTTTCTTAAGTCTCCGGTCTCTGAGGCTCGGATAACTGTACAGATCGTCAGGCGGCATCTGTCCCATCGGGTTGATCGGCCCAGTCCGGGTTAGACACCGATCCGGCTCGAGGGTCCTCCCACGTGGAGACTCTCTGGGGGGGGGGGGGGGGGGGGGTTTGCCATTTTACTCGCGTGGTCACTGGTGCCATTTCCCCCCTTAATCGCCATATTGTTCGCCTAACTGAGCCGTGCGCAAAGAGGCGAGCCGGGCGCATAACATACTTGTGTGCACAGTGGCGCGCACATAGGTGCCGTGCACACAGCGAGGTGCACGAGGGTGCCAGGCGCATAGCGACACACTCAACAGCACCGGGCACGCAAGTTCAGCTGCGCGCACAGCGGCACGCGCATCCCCATAAGCGCACATGCTGGCCTCCACGCATATCTTTGCAGCCTGCACGCACACCCTTGGCGCACCCGGAGCGCATATTTAAGCCTCCTGGCACGCGCATATATACGCCCAGACAGGATTTAAATGCCCCTACATGCACAAACCATGGTACCACCGGCCAAGAAAGCCAAAGCACAAGCCCTCTGTCCAGCCTGCCACATAAGAGCTGCACAGCATGAAGAGGCTACTGCCCTGTGCCTACAGTGTAAGACAGCTTTGGGAAAACCAGGGCATGGTCCCCCCCAGCCAGTACAGGAATCCGGATCCACCAATAGTACCCCGGACCTCTCTATCCCCAGCTTAGCCCTCCAGACGGGGCCCTCTGGGAATGCTGCTGGGTTCAATATAGACCCAGGAACCTTTTCCTGGGTGGAATTCTTTAAAGGTCTGCAAACCTACGTCCAGGCGCAAACGGCGCCACCTGTGACACAGCCACAGCCTCCACCAGAGGACCCAAACCTCCCAGGCCCTTCTTGGCCTCCCAGAGATGTGACTCCCCCGGACAAAAGCCTAACCTTAGGGGACACGGACACCTCGGAGGAAGACCAAGATTCCCTGGAGGAAGGGGAAATCCCTCCAGGAACGGAACCATACTAACATAAGAACATAAGAAAATGCCATACTGGGTCAGACCAAGGGTCCATCAAGCCCAGCATCCTGTTTCCAACAGTGGCCAATCCAGGCCATAAGAACCTGGCAAGTACCCAAAAACTAAGTCTATTCCATGTAACCATTGCTAATGGCAGTGGCTATTCTCTAAGTGAACTTAATAGCAGGTAATGGACTTCTCCTCCAAGAACTTATCCAATCCTTTTTTAAACACAGCTATACTAACTGCACGAACCACATTCTCTGGCAACAAATTCCAGAGTTTAATTGTGCGTTGAGTAAAAAAGAACTTTCTCCGATTAGTTTTAAATGTGCCCCATGCTAACTTCATGGAGTGCCCCCTAGTCTTTCTACTATCCGAAAGAGTAAATAACCGATTCACATCTACCCGTTCTAGACCTCTCATGATTTTAAACACCTCTATCATATCCCCCCTCAGTCGTCTCTTCTCCAAGCTGAAAAGTCCTAACCTCTTTAGTCTTTCCTCATAGGGGAGTTGTTCCATTCCCCTTATCATTTTGGTAGCCCTTCTCTGTACCTTCTCCATCGCAATTATATCTTTTTTGAGATGCGGCGACCAGAATTGTACACAGTATTCAAGGTGCGGTCTCACCATGGAGCAATACAGAGGCATTATGACATTTTCCGTTTTATTCATCATTCCTTTTCTAATAATTCCCAACATTCTGTTTGCTTTTTTGACTGCCGCAGCACACTGAACCGACGATTTCAATGTGTTATCCACTATGACACCTAGATCTCTTTCTTGGGTTGTAGCACCTAATATGAAACCCAACATCGTGTAATTATAGCATGGGTTATTTTTCCCTATATGCATCACCTTGCACTTATCCACATTAAATTTCATCTGCCATTTGGATGCCCAATTTTCCAGTCTCACAAGGTCTTCCTGCAATTTATCACAATCTGCTTGTGATTTAACTACTCTGCACAATTTTGTGTCATCTGCAAATTTGATTATCTCACTCGTCGTATTTCTTTCCAGATCATTTATAAATATATTGAACAGTAAGGGTCCCAATACAGATCCCTGAGGCACTCCACTGTCCACTCCCTTCCACTGAGAAAATTGCCCATTTAATCCTACTCTCTGTTTCCTGTCTTTTAGCCAGTTTGCAATCCACGAAAGGACATCGCCACCTATCCCATGACTTTTTACTTTTCCTAGAAGCCTCTCATGAGGAACTTTGTCAAACGCCTTCTGAAAATCCAAGTATACTATATCTACCGGTTCACCTTTATCCACATGTCTATTAACTCCTTCAAAAAAGTGAAGCAGATTTGTGAGGCAAGACTTGCCCTGGGTAAAGCCATGCTGACTTTGTTCCATTAAACCATGTCTTTCTATATGTTCTGTGATTTTGATGTTTAGAATACTTTCCACTATTTTTCCTGGCACTGGTCAGGCTAACTGGTCTGTAGTTTCCCGGATTGCCCCTGGAGCCCTTTTTAAATATTGGGGTTACATTTGCTATCCTCCAGTCTTCAGGTACAATGGATGATTTTAATGATGTTACAAATTTTTACTAATAGGTCTGAAATTTCATTTTTTATTTCCTTCAGAACTCTGGGGTGTATACCATCCGGTCCAGGTGATTTACTACTCTTCAGTTTGTCAATCAGGCCTACCACATCTTCTAGGTTCACTGTGATTTGATTCAGTCCATCTGAATCATTACCCATGAAAACCTTCTCCTTTACGGGTACCTCCCCAATATCCTCTTCAGTAAACACCGAAGCAAAGAAATCATTTAATCTTTCCACGATGGCCTTATCTTCTCTAAGTGCCCCTTTAACCCCTCGATCATCTAACGGTCCAACTGACTCCCTCACAGGCTTTCTGCTTCGGATATATTTAAAAAAGTTTTTACTGTGAGTTTTTGCCTCTACAGCCAACTTCTTTTCACATTCTCTCTTAGCCTGTCTTATCAATGTCTTACATTTAACTTGCCAATGTTTATGCTTTATCCTATTTTCTTCTGTTGGATCCTTCATCCAATTTTTGAATGAAGATCTTTTGGCTAAAATAGCTTCTTTCACCTCCCCTTTTAACCATGCCGGTAATCGTTTTGCCTTCTTTCCACCTTTCTTAATGTGTGGAATACATCTGGACTGTGCTTCTAGAATGGTATTTTTTAACAATGACCACGCCTCTTGGACATTTTTTACTTTTGTAGCTGCTCCTTTCAGTTTTTTTCTAACAATTTTTCTCATTTTATCAAAGTTTCCCTTTTGAAAGTTTAGCACGAGAGCCTTGGATTTGCACACTGTTCCTTTTCCAGTCATTAAATCAAATTTGATCATATTATGATCACTATTGCCAAGTGGCCCCACCACCGTTACCTCTCTCACCAAGTCCTGTGCTCCACTGAGAATTAGATCTAAAATTGCTCCCTCTCTCGTCGGTTCCTGAACCAATTGCTCCATAAAGCTATCATTTATTCCATCCAGGAACGTTATCTCTCTAGCGTGACCCGATGATACATTTACCCAGTCTATATTGGGGTAATTGAAGTCTCCCATTATTACTGCACTACCAATTTGGTTAGCTTCCCTAATTTCTCTTAGCATTTCACTGTCCATCTCACCATCTTGACCAGGTGGACGGTAGTATACCCCTATCACTGTAGTCTTCCCTGATACACAAGGGATTTCTACCTATAAAGATTCAATTTTGTATTTAGTCTCATGCAGGATGTTTATCCTGTTGGACTCTATGCCATCCCGGACATAAAGCGCCACACCTCCTCCCGACTGCTCCTCTCTGTCATTGCGATATAATTTGTACCCCAGTATAGCACTGTCCCATTGGTTATCCTCTTTCCACCATGTCTCTGAGATGCCAATTAAGTCTATGTCATCATTTACTGCTATACATTCTAATTCTCCCATCTTACTTCTTAGACTTTTGGCATTAGCATACAAACATTTCAAAGTTTGTTTTTTGATTGTATTTTTATTCTGCTTTTTAATTGATAGGGAAAAGTTAGAATTTTTTAGCTCAGGTGAGTTTTTAGTTACAGGCACTTGGACTACTTTTCTAATTATTGGAACCTCACCGTCGGGATGCCCTAATTCTAATGCATCATTAGTATCCTTTAAAGATACATCTCTCCGAACCATGCGCTGCTGAGCGACTGTCGGCTTTCCCCTTTGTTCTAGTTTAAAAGCTGCTCTATCTCCTTTTTAAAGGTTAGCGCCAGCAGTCTGGTTCCACCCTGGATAAGGTGGAGCCCATCCCTTCGGAAGAGACTCCCCCTTCCCCAAAAGGTTCCCCAGTTCCTAACAAAACTGAATCCCTCTTCCTTGCACCATCGTCTCATCCACGCATTGAGACTCCGGAGCTCTGCCTGCCTCTGGTGACCTGCGCGTGGAACAGGGAGCATTTCAGAGAATGCTACCCTGGAGGTTCTGGATTTAATCTTTCTACCTAAGAGCCTAAATTTGGCTTCCAGAACCTCCCTCCCACATTTTCCTATGTCGTTGGTGCCCACGTGTACCACGACAGCCGGCTCCTCCCCAGCACTGTCTAAAATCCTATCTAGGTGACGCGTGAGGTCCGCCACCTTCGCACCAGGTAGGCATGTTACCAGGCGATCCTCACGCCCACCCGCCACCCAGCTATCTACATTCCTAATAATCGAATCACCAACTATGACGGCCGACCTAACCCTTCCCTCCTGGGCAGTAGGCCTTGGGGAGATATCCTCAGTGCGAAAGGACAATGCATCACCTAGCGAGCAGGTCCTTGCTACAGGATCCTTTCCTGCTACATCTGGTTGGTGCTCTCCCTTTATGAGACCTTCTTCCTCCAAGGCAGCACCAGGGCTGCCAGTCTGAAGTTGGGACTGGACTACTATGTCCCTGAAGGTCTCATCTATATACCTCTCTGTCTCCCTCAGCTCCTCCAGGTCTGCCACTCTAGCCTCCAGAGATCGGACTCGTTCTCTGAGAGCCAGGAGCTCTTTGCATCGCATGCACATGTACAACTTCTCACCGGTGGGTAAAAAATCATACATGTGACACTCGATGCAAAAGACTGGGAAGCCCCCCTCTTGCTGCTGGACTGCTGCCTTCATCTCAATTTTGATCAGTTCCTAGTTAAGTTTTAGGTTGCTATGGGAGTAGGAATGTGTCTAAGTTCCTTTAAATGTATTAGTGAATTCACTATATGTCTGGTAGTGGCCTACTGGGGTCTGATCGAATTCTCAATAAAGTTTTTGTTGATGGGGTTTTTTTTTTTTGTCTTTTTTTGTGCAAGTGGCACCTGCCTATAAATTAAGGGATGAGCTTGGGGTGGGTGGGTTGGGAATTACAAACAGTCTAACTTTAGTTAGTCAGCCTGAGTGACTCACAGCTCCCTTGATTAACAAATGTTGTTCCCTATTCAAACCTAATCACACTACCTCAACACCTTTCCAAGGTGAGTAACTGAGCTGAACTATTCAACTTTTTTACTTTGGTATATACTGCTCCTAGCTTATTTCTAGCTTCTGGCTACCTTTTTTGTGGGGTTTTTTTTTTGTGTGTGTTTTTTTGTGTTTTTCAATACAATGCACTCAGTTATTTATTAAATAAAACACTTAGCTCTTTAAAAGTCTGGAGGACACTTTCATAGTCAGGCAGACTTTTAAAAAATAAACACACTACCTACTGCTACCTTATTGACTGACTAAATACAAACAGTCTAACTTGTTTATTTATTCACTGCCAACCTACTGCTACCTTATTGACTGACTAAAAATACAAACAGTCTAACTTGTGTATTCACTGCCTACCTACTGCTACCTTATTGACTGACTATTTAAAAATGCAGTCTAACTTGTTTTATTCACTGACTGACTATTAAAGGCACAAACACACAAACACACTAAATAATATTCCCAAATAGTTAACTTTGCCCCAATACTTTTAAAAAAGTCAATGTCAATGTCCCAAGCAAAAACTTACTGATTCCTTTCAGCCACCAGCAAGGTGATCCTCTCCTCTCAGTGTTTCCACTGAACCATGATGTGTTTCTTCTCCAAAGACAAGCTACCAGACCTCGTGTCCCTGAGCCTGAAGGAGCTGGCCATCCCAGGCACAAGCGCCACAGCGGAGCCAAAGACGAACCCTCTTCTGGTTGGGCTCTGTCAGGCCTCACGCCATTTCCCATTGCTGCAAGCCATACAACAACTGATCGACCTGGAATAGAATGCTCCGGAGGCCAGTTTTAAGGGAGGATGGGCCCTAGAAGCCCTAAATCCACTGGAACCCTCAGCCAAAGAACTCCTGGTGTTTCCCAAAGTGGATGCCATGGTCTGTGCTGTCACAAAGCGCACCACTATTCCAGTCGAAGGAGGAGTGGCACTCAAGGATGCCCAAGATAGACATCAGGAATCCATCCTTAAACAGTTATTTGATGCAGCAGCTATGACACTGCAGATCGCTGCCTGCTGTGCCGTGGTGACACGCGCATACTTGTCACTGGCCAGGAACACCACCACGCCCGTTGAAACATTAGAACCAGCAATATCCTTCCTCACGGATATGACTTCCGACATGGTGTGCACCTCAGCCAGGGGCGTCTGATCCATTGTGGCAGCCAGAAGGCAACTCTGGCTCCGAAACTGGTCAGCCGACGCGACTTCCAAAACGAAACTCACGAGAATACCTTTTAAAGGAACCCTCCTGTTTGAAAGCGAACTGGAGAAGTTAGCCGACAAATGGGGCGAATCTCCAGTACCTCAGTTACTGGAGGACAAGATCAAGAGAAGCCAATGCCCCTCTCCCCGAACATCCAGGGGCAGAGGATCACAGCATTTTAGACCGTACAAGAATACATACCAAGCATCTTGCCCCGCAGGCAGGAGCCAGTCCTTTTGGAACAAACACAACAAGAGGGGAGCCGGCTCAGGTCCAGGCCTGAGCTGCACCCCACAATGAGAATCAATAGACCCATCCACAGGAAGAAGCCATAGGGGGTAGGCTTGCCCTATTCTACCAAAGATGGGTCGAGATAACATCGGACAAGTGGGTCCTAATTATCATTTGAGAGGGATACTTTCTGGACTTCCACAGCATCCCTCCAGACAAATTTGTTAAATCTCCTTGCCACTCCTCCCCCCCCCCCCCCCCCCCCAAGAGAATGGCAGTGGAAACCACACTGACCAAATTGCTCTCCTTAAAGGCTATAACACTGGTGTCCACACACCAACAAAATACTGGGCACTATTCCATCTATTTTATCGCCCCAAGAAAGAGGGAACGGACCGACCCATCCTGGATCTCAAGTCAGTCAACCGCTACCTGAGGGTACCACACTACCGAATGGAAACCCTACGCTCAGTCATAAGGGAGGTACAGCCGGGAGAATTTATGACCTCCCTGGACCTGTCAGAAGCCTATCGGCACATCCCGGTCCATCACGATCATCAGCGCTTCCTACGCTTCACGATCCTGGACCATCACTACCAGTTCCAAGCGCTACCCTTTGGGCTAGCTACAGCTCCTTGGATGTTCACCAAAATCATGGTCGTAGTGGCAGCGATACTGAGGAAAGAAGGAATCCTCGTACACCCATATCTGGACGATTGGCTGATCAGGGCAAAATCTCCAGAGGAAAGTCATCAGACGACCACCAGAGTCCAGAATCTACTGGAGAACCTCAGATGGGTTGTCAATGCAACCAAGAGCTGTCTGCAGCCCTCCCAATCTCTGGAATTCCTGGGAGTCCAGTTCAACACCCAACAGGACAAGGTCATTCTTCCCCCTACAAGGAGAAAACTGTTGAACGGCGCTTGCCCCATGGTATGGGACTACCTCCAAGTCCTCGGACTCATGACATCAATCCTAGAAGTCGTACCATGGGCAAGGGCCCACATGTGACCACTACAACATTCCCTACTGTCACGATGGAACCCGATGTCACAGGACTACACTGTCTGCCTCCAGTTACCGGCGGAGGTATGGATCCAGTTTCTATGGTGGCTACAAGAAGACCATCTGAGTAAGGGAGTAAGGCTATCCCCACTGACCTGGGTCTTGCTCACCACGGATGCGAGCCTATGAGGGTGGGGAGCCCACTGTCAGGAACTGATGGCCCAGGGGCAATGGGACCAGGAAGAGTCGGGATGGAACATCAACTGACTGGAAGCCTTGGCAATCAGACTAGCCTGCCTACGATTCAGTCACAGACTCCGGGGCGAATCTGTCAGTCTTGTCGGACAATGCCACAACAGTTGCCTACATCAATCGACAGGGAGGAACCAGAAGCCAACAAGTGTTCCTGGAACTAGACCCCCTAATGGCGTGGGTGGAAGCAAACCTACAAGGGATCTCAGCCGCCCACATCGCGGGAAAAGATGTCGCTGTGGATTACCTCAGCAGAGAAAGTCTGGACCCAGGGGAGTGGAGGCTGTCAACCACAGCCGTCCAGTTAATAATAGACTGCTGGGGAACTCCACCCATGGATCTTCTGGCAACCTGGTCCAACGTCCAAGTCCCCAAGTTCTTCAGCCGCAGACAAGAACCACAATCCCAGGGGATCAATGCCCTTGCCCAGACCTGGCCACAGGAAGACCTGCTGTATGCCTTTCCTCCATGGCCACTACTGGGCGGGATCATCTGCAAGATAGAACACCACAGGGGGCTAGTACTTCTAGTGGCCCCGGACTGGCCAAGAAGGCCATGGTACGCAGACATGCGAAGACTTCTGGTGGGGAACCCCCTGTGTCTACCTCCACACAGGGACCTGCTCCAGCAAGGATCAATCCTCCACGAAGACCCAACTCGATTCTCTCTTATGGTCTGGCCATTGAGAGGACTTACCTAAAGAAGAGCGGATACTCAGGGGGAAGTGATTGACACCTTGCTCCGAGCATGCAAGTTTTCCACATCTTTAACTTACATACATAAGAAATTGCCATGCTGGGTCAGACCAAGGGTCCATCAAGCCCAGCATTCTGTTTCCAAAAGAGGCCAAACCAGGCCACAAGAACCTGGCAATTATCCAAACACTAAGAAGATCCCATGCTATTGATGCAATTAATAGCAGTGGCTATTCCCTAAGTAAACTTGATTAATAGCCGTTAATGGACTTCTCCTCCAAGAACTTATCCAAACCTTTTTTGAACCCAGCTACACTAACTGCACTAACCACATCCTCTGGCAACAAATTCCAGAGCTTTATTGTGCGTTGAGTGAAAAAAGAATTTTTTCCTATTAGTCTTAAATGTGCTACTTGCTAACTTCATGGAATGCCCCCTAGTCCTTCTATTATTCGAAAGTGTAAATAACCGAGTCACATCTACTCGTTCAAGACCTCTCATGATCTTAAAGACCTCTATCATATCCCCCCTCAGCCGTCTCTTCTCCAAGCTGAACAGCCCTAACCTCTTCAGCCTTTCCTCATAGGGGAGCTGTTCCATCCCCTTTATCATTTTGGTTGCCCTTCTCTGTACCTTCTCCATCGCAACTATCTTTTTTGAGATGTGGTGACCAGAATTGTACACAGTATTCAAGGTGTGGTCTCACCATGGAGCGATATAGAGGCATTATGACATTTTCCGTTTTATTAACCATTCCCTTCCTAATAATTCCTAACATTCTGTTTGCTTTTTTGACTTCTGCAGGACACTGAGCTGACGATTTTAAAGTATTATCCACTATGATGCCTAGATCTTTTTCCTGGGTGGTAGCTCCTAATATAGAACCTGACATCGTGTAACTTCAGCAAGGGTTATTTTTCCCTATATGCAACACCTTGCACTTGTCCACATTAAATTTCATCTGCCATTTGGATGCCCAATCTTCCAGTCTTGCAAGGAGAATATTCGAAGCCTGGTGTGAAGACCATGACATCCTTCCATGGACAGTCAAAATTTCCATGATCCTGGAATTTCTGCAGGATGGCTTGAAGGGGTTGTCTCTCAACTCCATCAAATTTCAATTGGCTGCGCTGGCCTGCTTCAGAGCCAAAGTGGATGGCATCAGTCTATCTTCCCATCCAGACATCTCACACTTCCTGAAAGGGGTCAAGCAAATCCGATCACCACTAAAGTGGCCGGTACCCCTATGGAATCTCAATCTAGTACTCTACTTCCTAGCAGGAGCTTCTTTCAGACCTACACGCGGTCTGTCCCTATGGCTCCTGACCTTGAAGACTGCATTCCTAGTGGCAATATGTTCAGCCCGTCGCATCTCCGAACTTCAAACACTATCCTGTTCGGATCCGTTCCTCAGATTCACACTGGAATCCATACAGCTACGCACTGTCCCCTCCTTCTTTCCAAAGGTGATTTCTCATTTCCATCTAAACCAAATCATCTCGCTGCCATCTCCAGATGAGCATAAGGACTCGGAAGACTCACACCCTCTTCGCCATCTTAACGTCGGCAGACTCCTAGTCCGATAACTGGAAAGATCGGAATCCGTACGAAAGACAGACCACCTATTCGTCCTTCACAGCGGGAAGAAATAAGTGGAAGCAGCCTTAGACAACCATAGCCTGCTGGATCAAAGAAGTAATCAAGGCAGCCTACGTAGAGGCAGGCAAGCCTCCACCTCTACAAATCAATGGCCATTCCACAAGGGCCCAGGCAGTGTCCTGGGCAGAAATGAAAATGCTGTCACCCACCGAGATCTGTCAGGCAGTGACGTGGTCCTCTATTCACACCTTCTCGAGGTTCTACCGCCTGGATGTCCAGGCCAGGGAGGACATAGCATTCGCAAGGGCAGTATTAAGTGAGCCACGGGCAGCCTCCCACCCAGTTTGGGAGTAGCTTTTGTACATCCCATTGGTCCTGAGTCCATTTGCTACACGCTAAGAAATGGAGAAATTACTTACCTGATAATTTCGTTTTCCTTAGTGTAGACAGATGGACTCAGTATACCGCCCACAGCTGCCTCAACATACGGAAACCTCGGGTGACAATCCCCAAGAGCAAGACAAGCATGGGTAAGCCAGACTTACCCCTAGTTAAGACACCCATATTTACCGGGTGTCAGCGTTTCTCGGCTGGCGACCTGGCGGTCTCCAGCTACAATTCACGTCAACTAGTTCAAGTTAATCAAGTTACCCAAACACACATATATCCACTATTGCTTTTTGAGGAGAATACTGAAGAGCAGAGCTTCCTGCATGGGTATATGTAGTGCTGACGTCAGATTGAAATCTGACTCCATCTCCAACTGCTATCAGGAGCACACTATACCCATTGGTTCTGAGTCCATCTGTCTACACTAAGGAAAACAAAATTATCAGGTAATTTCTCCATTATTTGTCCAGTAGAAGAGAACCCTAGTCTATCTAATATAAATTTGATAAATTATCATTTAATATCAAACATACCAACTTTAGGTAAGATACTAGAAGAATGGGTTCTTATTTAGCCTGAAGATTATTTAGAGAGATTTAGGGTACTTGATAACCATCAATTTGAGTTCTAAAAAGCACAAGGCACAGAAACCCTTCTGATTGCATTAACAGGCCTTGCATTCTGTTGAGATCGGGGTGTTTTAGTGTGTCCTTGGGCCTCAGCCCAGACCCAGACCTTCAGGGCCAAGCCGAGGGTTGATGGTGGCACCGCATGGCTGACTGTCTGACCCTCTGCCAGGCCGGCAAGCTCCCAAGGCCAACATCCAAGGATGTTGGAAGTTGAATGGTCGTCCGACCATTCCGAGCCCTTTCGGACCTGTTGCGAACAGCATGGAGCAGCAGGCCTGGCCTGAGGTTGAGGGCAGACGGCCTTGACACGAAGACATGACAATGAATGATGCGGCGGCATCGCAGACAAGACACTTGGATGATGCGATGGCATTCTTGAACGAAGACATGGGGTTGATGCAACGGCATCCTTGGACGAAGACACATGGCTGATGCAACGGCATCCATGACAAAGAACTTGACATCCAAATGGGCAAAACACAGGGCATGGACATTGGCACTGTCTCTCAGGGTGCCCTACTCAGGCCAACCGCGGGACTGAGTCGCGGACCACCCTGTCCCACTGCGCGCCCTACACAGCCCTTGCAGGCTGGTCACGGACCACAAGGAGAACGGGACAATGCAGGAAAGATCCAGGACATGACGGCTCGAGAGCGCAGGACACCAATCCACCTGCAGGCCACTCCAACCTGGGAAAGACATCATCCGAGGGAGTCCGGCCCACAGGACCAGAAGGCTTAGGAGCGTTGAAGACGAGACGCAGGAACACACATCAGGACATGGAGGAACATAGCGAGACATCACAACATGGACCGGGACCTCAGGCAGGAACACCAAGACATGAAGACGTGGTAGAAGACAGACAAGACGAGACGAGGAGCTCCACGAAGGCAGAAGACCTTACAAGGCTCTGGCAGGCAGGAGCCTCCAGAGGGAAGACACCATGATGCAAGGCCAAGAACAGACTGACGAAGCAGCCCTTTATAGGGCTAAAGTAGGAAGTCCACTCCCTAGGTGGGGCCAGCACACTTCATGTGCCTGGCCCTTTAAATTCAGAGAAGAGGCGCACGCTGGCGCCTAAGGAAAGAGCAGGAGCAGGGCTGTGCAGGACTGCGGACAGCGGCCTGCACCGACGTCGATGTGGGAAGAGGCAGGGCTGGGCCTAAACGCAGGCCCTGACGTCAGCAGTGGCTCCTGCCGCTGCAGGAAGCCCCGAGGATGGCTCCAGCCGCCAGGAGGATCCCGGGGCTTGCGGCCTAGCGCCGCGAAGATGGCATCAGCGTCAGGGGTGGTCCCGGGTCGCAAAGAAGGCTGGAAAGTCTGCGACTCCAGCCACGGTGAAGAGGAGAAGCACGGGCGGCCTCTGGGCCGCATGAGGAAGGAAGGTCCGCGGCTCCTGCTGTGCGCGGGGGGGGGGGGGGGCCGACATCGGCGGCATCGCACCGTGAAGAAAAGGCAGCATGGGGTAAGTAGAGCCTGCTCGTGGGGAGACCCGCGGGCAGTGCGTTCATAACAACAGATTCTATGTCGGGATATAGATAAAGGCTCAACAGCAATGTTGATACAGTGATCATAAAATTTTGTTAATTCACTTGCAAAATATTGGAATTTCATCTACTCTTTTGGCTTGCTTTGCGTCTTTTTTTTAGCAGGGAGAGAACAGCAAGTATGAAATGATGATTCATCATTGAAAGAACTATTCAGAAGCATGTTAAGGGTCTGTACTATTTTCAGTGTTATTTCCGTTGATAAGCAGGCTGAATTAGCCATGCTCAAAGAGTGATGTCATCAGGTAGCACGATGCGGAGCTATCTCTCAAAGTCAGTTAAAGTTTTTGCGTATTGAGCATGCACAGGACTTTGTATGTGAATGACCTAGAAGCCTCCTCAGTCTCTTGTCATCCGCACTTTGCATGGGGTAGGTGATCCTGTCTTTACATTGTCTTCAGAACTCTTGTTTAATCACTTCCAATGACTAAGAAGCGCTTTTCAGTGCTATTATGGACTCCTATCCATATTCAGGTGTTCCTGTGGGCATATAATGTCCATAACAGACAGCCATAATTATTGTTATTTGTGCCTAGGTCCTGAACATGACCAGGCAAATTTCCAGGACTGAAATTGCATGTTCCCAAGGGCTCAGTTCTAGAGAGCCAATAAAATAGCTCGACTCATTATGGAGAGTGAACATCAAACAGGTAGTTCCTTTTCTGGAAGTATCCACATTACTAGTGGGGCGAAGAGAAAGTCCTCTCATACTTCCACCAAGTATAAAGAAGAGATCCTAGACCAAGAAGTGCTGTTCAGATTCTGGAGAGCCAGCAGATGCACTGACTACATCAAAAGCATTGTTGACACACCCAAATCAGGGAACTGAAACAGCAAAAAGAAGCAGATGTCGAAGTAAAAAGCGTACAGCGCATTAGAGGTGCACGACATACTCCGAGGAGCATTGCACTGTGCACACAAGGCGTACAGCACAAAAATGGCACATGGCATGCCTCTGACCATGGTGCATGGCACACCCCAAACCATGGTGCATTACACAAACACAACATACAATGCACACAAAGCGTATGATGTGACGCACAAGAAGCATGATGCAATAGCACCGCAAAAGACAATGCAAAAGTCACTGCATGGCACTGAGGGATGCAGCAAGTCTCAAACATGCCGAAAGGGATCGGAGACACCCAGAGCTTCTAGTGCCCATAGTAGACCACCATATCGGTCCAGTTTCTCACACTCGGATGGGCATCAGCCATACCCAATGCAAGCATAGAGTGCAGTAGATGATATTTTAAAGGCATCAATACCTCCACCCAGACTATCTTTGGGCTCCTATCCAGAGGATAGACCAACTTTTGTCCTACCCACTACTGGTCCCAGATTGATGCTGGCATCCACTGTGTGGCAAAATGATACTTAAGGAACCACCAGTGTATCACAGAACAAATATAGAAAAAGTGGCTGGTGTATAGTGCTGTTACAGAAAAGACTGTTATCTGAAAATAACTTCCTACTATCTAATAGACAAAAGTTTATTTTGAAAAATAGGAAAAGACTGCAGCACTGGTATGTGTCTGAAAAGATTTCATCAGAGATTAAACCAGTTGTTGCTAGCATGGGTCAAAAACCTCTTTCCGATAAAGTCTTATTTTATTCAAAACATATTTTAAAAAGATTTTTTATAGATTTTTTGTTATGAAAGATTTAAAAAAAAATCTAAACACAGTATATTTTCTTCAAATTGAGCTTATGCCGTATCGAGTGTTAAAGCCAGTGACAAAATGGAACCGGTTTTTCTAAGGCTTAGCTCAAATTACTATGTATCTTAAACAGTCTTGTAATCTTGTAACATTCATTGTTTGCCAAGAGGAATGACCAATTTTGAATCTCTTTCTCAACGGTACTTTGCTAAGTTACCAAAAATGCAATGCTATTCACAATGTTAATGGCATTGGTTGAAATTGCCTTGCTGGCGTCGAATTTACTTATCTTAGAAGCTGATTTTTCCTTCTTTTGATATTTTGCCCTACCCACTACTGGTCCCAGATTGATGCTGGTATCCACTGTGTGGCAATAGGGCTTCCGCCTTCAGACTTAAGATCCCATTAGCTCAATCATTCCTATCTCGCTGCCACCAACCTTGGAGCCTTACCAAATTCTAGTCCCTGAAGAAGATGCTTCTCCTATCTCCGGGACACAGATCTCAACAAGCGGCACACAGCACTATTCTCATAAATGTGCATTACAATATTTTAACAAATTGAGTA
This sequence comes from Rhinatrema bivittatum, assembly GCF_901001135.1. Classification (NCBI taxonomy): domain Eukaryota; kingdom Metazoa; phylum Chordata; class Amphibia; order Gymnophiona; family Rhinatrematidae; genus Rhinatrema; species Rhinatrema bivittatum. The sequence continues at coordinate 4,822,521 of NC_042632.1, forward strand.
CACAATGAATGTAATAATATAACACAGTAAATGTGATTTTTTTGACCTATAAAAGTACCTTCTAGTTACACCTGGCCAGAACCTACATCACTAAACATTTGTACGTATTTTTATGATTTAATGTAACTGAAACTTAATGGCACCTGTTAGAATGTACTATAGTACGCTTACTCCAAACTTACTTATGTGCCTACATGTAAACCGTTGCAATGGTATATAACTTAGCGACGGTATAGAAAAGACTTTAAATAAAATAAATAAATAAATAAGGATATCATGAGAAGCTTTTTCTCTAATCTTTTTCCACAAATAGCACCTCCATCTTTCCCGCCAGTGTATCCTATTCTTCCACCAGCAGAGCAAGTAAAGCCTAGAGAGCCACCGCTTCCGACATCATCTTCGGGAAGTCCTATATCACCTGTACTGAAGGAATTGCCACCTCCTTTTATTCCATCAAAAGAGCATTCACCACCTCATTCACTGGAACCATATCTTCCATCGGATCATTCATCTGGGGAGATCCTGAGCAGTTCCATGGGTCTACCATAAGATCCTCCAGAGGAACCACCAGAGCACATGTCACCCCCGAAGGATCTAATATACTCCAGGTTTGTGGAGAAATTGGGCTCTGCCCTCAAATTGAAGGTACAGAAGGAGCTGGACTTATGGGCAGAGGTCATGCGACTTCTCAAAATTCTTGACATCTCACCAGAACCTTCTACTCTATCATCCAACAATGTGCTCGACATAGTGCCCCTGAAAAAAAGGAAAACCCTCTTCTAAGTGTTATGCTCGCCACCTGCGGCAACCCCGCAGTGTGGCCCTTGTACCTTGCTGCACAGCCTGCAGGACCCAGCTCTCGCTGGCGGCAGTGGGCTGCCGGTCCCTACCTCGGGTGTCCACCAGTGCCTCCTGCCTTGCATAGCATCCTGGTGTCTCCGTTCAGCGAGTCTCTCTGTGTGGGCCGCAGAGAGACGCCTACAGTAGGGCCGTGCCTTCCCCTAGGCGCGCACGCGCACCACCTTGACACTTTTAAAGGGCCCGCGGTGGGAACCGGGCCACAGACCCCAGATGATGACATCACACCCTGCATAGTATATATACTCCGGTGTTCCACAGAAGCTTTGCCTTTGCAACAGGTCTCCTTGGTTAGCCTATTCCTGGTTTCCAAGTGCTTATTGCCTCCTCGTGTTCCTGATCCTTTTCCTGTGTCTTTGGTACCTGGTTCCAGTGTTCGTCTGCATAGTCAGGCAAAGCAGAGGTTGGGCTCAGAGAAGTCAGGCATAGTTGGGCAAAGCAGAGGTCAGGCTTGGAGAAGGCAGGCGTAGTCGGGCAAAGCAGAGATCAAGCTAGGAAGTCGATCAGCACACTCTGTGTCTTGACCATTGCTTCGCCTGACCACGTCTGCCTTCTCTGCGCCCTGACATTAGCTACGGACTACTACACTTCTGACTTTTCCAAGTCCAGAGTTCCACATTGCTTCCTACACTACCTGAGTGCTGCCAATCCTAAATCCAGCTTGACAGAGACTCATCTGTCCCTATCCTCTGGACGTGGACTGTTAAGGCTTCGGCCTTCCTCTGCTCAGGCACCCTCTGTCTCTGCTGGTTCTTCGGTGCTTGAGTTTCAGTTCCACATCCCATCCAAGACAGTACTACACCATCTGCTGGCTGCTGTCTCTGGGCTGAACCATCATAAGAACATAAGAACATGCCATACTGGGTCAGACCAAGGGTCCATCAAGCCCAGCATCCTGATTCCAACAGTGGCCAATCCAGGCCATAAGAACCTGGCAAGTATCCAAAAACTAAGTCTATCCCATGCTACTGTTGCTAATAATAGCAGTGGCTGTTCTCTAAGTCAATTTAATTAATAGCTGGTAATGGACTTCTCTTCCAAGAACTTATCCAATCCTTTTTTAAACACAGCTACACTAAGGGGCAGATTTTATAAATCTGCGCACGCGCGAACAAGAGTACACGGGATTTCCATAGATACGCGCGTATCCATTAAAATCCGGGGTCGGCGCATGCAAGGCTGCCCAAAATCGGCAGCCTGTGCGCGCCGAGCCGCGCAGCCTGCCTCCGTTCCCTCCGAGGCCGCTCCGAAATCGGAGCGGCCTCGGAGGGAACTTTCCTTTGCCCTCCCCCCACCTTCCCCCTACTTCTATCACAAAAGTTACGCCTGCTCGAAGCAGGCGTAACTTTGCGCGCACCGGGCCAGCTGCCGCGCTCCATGTTCCGGTCTGGGGGCTGGTCCAAGGGCTGCTGTTACGCCCCCGGAATGCCCCCGGGCCGGAACCACGCCCCCGGACACGCCCCTGAAACGCCACGCCACTCCCAACACGCCCCTGAAACACCGCGCCACTCCTGACATGCCCCCGAAATGCCGCGTCACTCCCGGCACGCCCCCCCGACTCGCCCCTCCATTCAAGCACTGCGACTTACGCTCGTCCCAGGGCTTGCTGCGCCACCGAGCCTTTGCAAAATAGGCTCGGCATGCGCAGGGGGGGGGGGTTTGGGGTAGGTTTTCGGGGGGGGGGGGGACGTGCATATCCCTTTGAAAATCTACCCCTAACTGTGCTAACCACATCCTCTGGCAACAAATTTCAGAGTTTAATTGTGCGTTGAGTGTAAAAGAACTTTCTTTGATTAGTTTTAAATGTGCCACATGCTAACTTCAAGGAGTGCCCCCTAGTCTTTCTATTATCCGAAAGAGTATATAACTGATTCACATTAACCCGTTCTAGACCTTACATGATTTTAAAACATCTCTATCATATCCCCCCTCAGCCGTCTCTTCTCCAAGCTGAACAGCCCTAACCTCTTTAGTCTTTCCTCATAGGGGAGCTGTTCCATTCCCCCTTATCATTTTGGTTGCCCTTCACTGTACCTTCTCCACTACAACTACATCTTTTTTAGATGCGGCGACCAGAATTGTACACAGTATTCAAGGTGCGGTCTCACCATGGAGCGATACAGAGGCATTATGACATTTTCCGTTTTATTCACCATTCCCTTTCTAATAATTTCCAACATTCTGTTTGCTTTTTTGACTGCCGCAGCACACTGAACCGATGATTCCAATGTGTTATCCACTATGACACCTAGATCTCTTTCTTGGGTGGTAGCTCCTAATATGGAATCTAATATTGTGTAACTATAGCATGGGTTATTTTTCCCTATATGCATCACCTTGCACTTATCCACATTAAATTTCATCTGCTATTTGGATGCCCAATTTTCCAGTCTCAGAAGGTCTTTCTGCAATTTATCACAATCTGCTTGTGATTTAACTATTCTGAACAATTTTGTATCATTTGCAAATTTGATTATCTCACTCGTATTTCTTTCCAGATCATTTACAAATATATTGAAAAGTACGGGTCCCAATACAGATCCCTGAGGCACTCCACTGCCCACTCCCTTCCACTGAGAAAATTGACCATTTAATCCTACTCTTTGTTTCCTGTCCTTTAGCCAGTTTGTAATCCATGAAAGCACATCGCCACCTATCCCATGACTTTTTACGTTTCCTAGAAGCCTCTCATGAGGAACTTTGTCAAACGCCTTCTGAAAATCCAAATATACCACATCAACCAGTTCACCTTCATCCACATGTTTATTAACTCCTTCAAAAAAGTGAAGCAGATTTGTGAGGCAAGACTTGCCTTAGGTAAAGCCATACTGACTTTGTTCCATTAAACCATGTCTTTCTATCTGTTCTGTGATTTTGATATTTAGAACACTTTCCACTATTTTTACTGGCACTGAAGTCAGGCTACCTATACTAAACCTCGATGCCCGCCTAAGTCCTGCCGGCCCCGGCACCCAAAGGCTCAACCTGAGGGGAATGTGGGCTGGTATAGGTGAAGCTCCAGTGGCCTCTCGCTTCAGCCCACTCCACCTGCTGATGGTGGGGACTTGTAGGCCCCTGCGTATGGGTAGCACCAACCCCACCTCAGCCCAAGGATTCACCTCCAATGCAACAGATTACAAAGGACATGGATTTGGTGGAGCCGTGTGCCCTCCAGTCCATCCCAGGTCTGGCTTCCAAGGTACAAGAACAGCAGCAGTTCCTTGAGGCACTGGCCTCTTCCATGGATCGTCTTCATGCCCGGTTTGACGCCCTCGTCAACATTCCGACTCCTCCTCCACCATAGCCTTCTCCATCATCATTACCTCAAGCCTTGTTGGCACTTCCAGCACCTCCACATTTCAATGGAGATTCCAAGTTCTGCAGAGGGTTTTTAAACCAGTGCTATATGCAATTTTCTCTACAGCCCACCATCTTTCAGGACAACTTCACTAAAGTCACGTTCATCCTGTCTCACCTGGAAGGGAAGGCCCTGACCTGGGCCTCCCCCTGTGGGAACGTTCGGACTCTTTGTTAAGAGAGCTGGTTCAGTTCGTGGCTGTGTTTAAACGGACCTTTGACGACCCAGGGCGGCATGCTGTAGCAAGCACTAATCTACTACACCTTCAACAAGGACAGCAAAGTCTTTTTGACTATACTTTCGAACTTTAGCTACTGAGCTCGCTTGGCAAGAGGAGTGCCTTCGAGCTATATATCTGGATGGTCTCTCCTTGTAGTTAAAAGATGAACTGGCTGCTCGGGAGCTTCCTTCCTCCTTGGATGACCTTATAGATTTGATGGGCCAAATTGATCACCATCTTCAAGAGCGTCACCAGGAGAGTAGGATGCCCAAGAGGCCCTCACAGGCTTGCTCCTGCTCACCACCCGTTACTAATCCTCCACCTAGTGACAATAGAGTGGTCAAGGTGGAAGAACCCATGCAATTGGGCCATGGGCAGCTGACACCGGAAGAGCGCCTCCGGTGAAGACAGACCGGCTTGTGTCTATACTGCAGAGCACCAGGCCACCATCTTCAGGATTGTCCCATCTGTCCGGGAAACTCCAGGGCCCGAGTTCAGTAGGGGTCCTGAACTTGGGTACAACTTCTCCAGCCCCCCAACTCTTCGTTCTAGTTACCCTGATCTGGGACTCCCGATCTTTTCCAGTGCTTGCTTTGGTTGTTACTGGAGCAGGAGGTAATTTTATTCTTAGAGACCTTGTGCAACTTTTGGGCATAAAGACCTGTCCGCTTGAACCCTCATTATGTATTGCCTCTATCTATGGAGAACTGCTTCCTGGCCTACCACCTTGAATACGGAACCTGTTCAATTACACATAGGAGCCTTGCATCTTGAGGAGCTTGAGTTACTGGTATTGGATAAATCTATCCATTCCATAGTGCTTGGACTTCCCTGGCTACAGAAACATTCTCCTCAGTTTAATTGGGCTTCACTACAGCTGGTAGAGTGGGGTCCAGCTTGTCACCAGTCCTGCTTCTAAAAGGTGACTGCATCTTCAACGATTCCTTTGGTTACCTCTCCTTCAGGCATACCTGCTCCATACACTGCCTATGAGGACGTATTCTCCAAGCAAAAGGCCAACCTCCTTCCGCCTCTCCTGTGGTTCGATTGTCCAATTGATCTGCTCCCCGGAACCACGCCCCCCTCATGGACGCACCTATCCTTTGTCTCTACCCAAGACAAAGGCCATGACTGAATATATCCAGGAGAATCTGGCAAAAGGGTTTATCTGTCCATCCACGTCACTCGCTGGAGCAGGATTCTTTTTTGTGACCAAGAAAGATGGGTCACTTAGACAATGCATTGACTACCGCGGTCTTAATGCTATCACCCATAAGGATAAGTACCCCTTACCATTGATTTCTGAACTATTCGATCGTCTCCAAGGTGCTACCATCTTCACAAAGTTGGATTTACGTGGGGCATACAATTTTACCTTTACCTTTTCCAGACCTTCTATCAGCATTCTTCTCCATTTCTAGTACACTTCAAGAAGACTATCTGTCCTACACTGCTGCTAGTTTCTGCTTCCTCCCCCCTGCAGCCCATTGGTTAGAAATTATACAGCCAGCCAATAGGCTGCAAGAGGAGGCAGAAGCAGTACCTTGGAGAAAACTGCAGTGCCTGCCCTCACCTGCAGACATTCCATAGCCATCCAGCATATTGCAGGGGGAGGTAAGAGCAGTAGCAAGGAGACATAAGCACTTCCTTAACACTCTCCCCAACAACTCTGCAGCATGGAGCTTTTAGTTCCCAATCTACAGGAGTGCAAGAGACAATATTGGGGGTGCTCATGCTCTTACAGCCCCCACAGAGCTGGAACCTATGAATGAGAGCCGAGTATGTGCAGAGGAGAATGTGATGCCTCCAGGAGAAACACTTCCTGAGAAGCAGAAATGACTCAGAGCTTTTCTGTGGCATCATGCAAGGAACCAGACTGCTGGGCGCTAAACCTTTAAAAAGGAGATAGAGCAGCTTTTAAACTAGAACAAAGGGGAAAGCCGACAGTCGCTCAGCAGCGCATGGTTCGGAGAGAGGTATTTTTAAAGGATACTAATGATGCATTAGAATTAGGGCATCCCGACAGTGAGGTTCCAATAATTAGAAAAGTAGTCCAAGTGCCTGTAACTAAAAACTCACCTGAGGCTATAAAATTCAAACTTATCCCTATCAATTAAAAAGCAGAATAAAAATACAAACAAAAAACAAACTTTGAAATGTTTGTATGCTAATGCCAGAAGTCTGAGAAGTAAGATGGGAGAATTAGAAAGTATAGCAGTAAATGATGACATAGACTTAATTGGCATCTCAGAGACATGGTGGAAAGAGGATAACCAATGGGACAGTGCTATACTGGGGTACAAATTATATCGCAATGACAGAGAGGAGCACTCGGGAGGAGGTGTGGCGCTTTATGTCCGGGATGGCATAGAGTCCAACAGGATAAACATCCTGCATCAGACTAAATACAAAATTGAATCTTTATGGGTAGAAATCCCTTGTGTGTCAGGGAAGACTACAGTGATAGGGGTATACTACCGTCCACCTGGTCAAGATGGTGAGATGGACAGTGAAATGCTAAGAGAAATTAGGGAAGCTAACCAAATTGGTAGTGCAGTAATAATGGGAGACTTCAATTACCGCAAAGTACATATAGTGCAGATAAGAACATAAGAAAATGCCATACTGGGTCAGTCCAAGGGTCCATCAAGCCCAGCATCCTGTTTCCAACAGTGGCCAATCCAGGCCATAAGAACCTGGCAAGTACCCAAAAACTAAGTCTATTCCATGTAACCATTGCTAATGGCAGTGGCTATTCTCTAAGTGAACTTAATAGCAGGTAATGGACTTCTCCTCCAAGAACTTATCCAATCCTTTTTTAAACACAGCTATACTAACTGCACGAACCACATTCTCTGGCAACAAATTCCAGAGTTTAATTGTGCGTTGAGGAAAAAAGAACTTTCTCCTATTAGTTTTAAATGTGCCCCATGCTAACTTCATGGAGTGTCCCCTAGTCTTTCTACTATCCGAAAGAGTAAATAACCGATTCACATCTACCCGTTCTAGACCTCTCATGATTTTAAACACCTCTATCATATCTCCCCTCAGTCGTCTCTTCTCCAAGCTGAAAAGACCTAACCTCTTTAGTCTTTCCTCATAGGGGAGTTGTTCCATTCCCCTTATCATTTTGGTAGCCCTTCTCTGTACCTTCTCCATCGCAATTATATCTTTTTTTAGATGCGGCGACCAGAATTGTACACAGTATTCAAGGTGCGGTCTCACCATGGAGCGATACAGAGGCATTATGACATTTTCCGTTTTATTCATCATTCCTTTTCTAATAATTCCCAACATTCTGTTTGCTTTTTTGACTGCCGCAGCACACTGAACCGACGATTTCAATGTGTTATCCACTATGACACCTAGATCTCTTTCTTGGGTTGTAGCACTTAATATGGAACCCAACATCGTGTAATTATAGCATGGGTTATTTTTCCCTATATGCATCACCTTGCACTTATCCACATTAAATTTCATCTGCCATTTGGATGCCCAATTTTCCAGTCTCACAAGGTCTTCCTGCAATTTATCACAATCTGCTTGTGATTTAACTACTCTGAACAATTTTGTGTCATCTGCAAATTTGATTATCTCACTCGTCGTATTTCTTTCCAGATCATTTATAAATATATTGAACAGTAAGGGTCCCAATACAGATCCCTGAGGCACTCCACTGTCCACTCCCTTCCACTGAGAAAATTGCCCATTTAATCCTACTCTCTGTTTCCTGTCTTTTAGCCAGTTTGCAATCCACGAAAGGACATCGCCACCTATCCCATGACTTTTTACTTTTCCTAGAAGCCTCTCATGAGGAACTTTGTCAAACGCCTTCTGAAAATCCAAGTATACTATATCTACCGGTTCACCTTTATCCACATGTTTATTAACTCCTTCAAAAAAGTGAAGCAGATTTGTGAGGCAAGACTTGCCCTGGGTAAAGCCATGCTGACTTTGTTCCATTAAACCATGTCTTTCTTTGTTCCATTAAACCAGCCGTATGTTAGTGCAATGCTCTATGATCCGGGTCTTTACCATCCGGGACGTTTTCCCGACATACATTAAAGAACAAGGACAAGTAATAATGTAAACCACTCCTGACGTGGTACAGTCGGAGTGAAAGCGTAACTGAAACCTTTTGCCCGTAGTCGGATGCATAAAACAGGTAGTGACACTCGTATGGACGCATATTGTACACCGGCCACAAGGCTGATGGCCAACATCGCTGATGGGATCCCGTGCCACTGGAAGGTCCGTATGGATCAATTTGTCTCGCAGGTTTTTGCCCCGATGAAAAAGTAAAACAAGGGGACCAGAGAACAGCGTGTTTAAAGACAAGGCCTCCCAGTGTCTCCGGATCATATCAGTGATGGGCCGACTAAGGGTAGAAAACGGTAAAATGCAGTTTATGACTGGAGGTTCAGAATGACGAGAGGGGACAAATAATAAATCCCGATTGGTGTATAAAGCGCGTTTCATTGCTTTTTTAACTACTGCCTTCGGGTACCCCCTTGATATAAAGCGAGATGACATATCATGAGCTTTATCTAAGAATTCACTGTTAGTTGGTGCACAGTCTACGGAGCCTAAAAAATTGGGCCAGTGGGAATGTTCTTACGCAGTGCGCTAGGATGACAACTTTGAAAAGATAGCAGGGTATTTCGGTCCGTCTCTTTTCGGTAAATGGTAGTCGAAAAAACGACCGTCATCTACCGAAACGAGCACATCTTAAAAACGAAATCTGAGACCGATGAAAACACCAGTTGAACTGGAGATTAGGGGTCACTTGCATTAAGATGATCAATGAACATAAACAATTGCACCTCTGTGCCTAACCACAGTAAAAAAATATCGTCAATATAGCGGAGCCATAGTGCAACATTTTCAAAACCTTCAGCAGGGTACACATAAGAGTTCTCAAATTCCGCCACATAAAGGCAGGCCAGGCTCGGGGGCCATGGTGGCTCCCATGGCCGTCCCTTTAATCTGATGATAAAAGATATTGTCAAAGCGGAAAAAAATTTTTGTAAGTGCCAAAGTGGCTAAAGTAATTAGAAAGGAGGTGGGAATACATTGAGGGCCAATTCGAGAGTCCCAAAACTTGTTCAATAACCCGTAGAGCAACCGATTGGGGAATACTAGTGTAGAGGGAGACAATATCTAGAGTAACAAAAAGAAATGATTCATGAGGGACTGGTGTCTGATCTAACAAAGTAATGAAATGGGATGAATCCCTAATGTAAAACCTGATCTTTGGCACAAATGGTTTCAGAAACAGGTCTACGAATTGGGACAGGGGTTCTAAATAGAACCAATACCTGCCACAATGGGGCGACCTGGAGGATCCAGTAGACTTTGTGTACTTTAGGCAGAGTGTAAAAGACCGGAGTAATAAAACATGGTGGTGTAAGAAATTTAGAGCCTCCCGGGATGTAAGAATGTGGCGGTCTATATGCCTCTTCCACCACTTGTCTTATCTGCTGATGTAACTGCGGAGAAGGATCTTCTGATAAGGGAGGTAAAAGGAACTGTCGCTCAGTTGCCATCAATGCTTCAGCTAAATATCGTGATTTATCTTGAATCACGATACCCGCCGCCTTTGTCTGCCGGTTTATGACTATGGAGGGATCGTTCTGAAGAGGATAATACCGCCTGAAATTCAGATTTAGAGAGGTTAAATTTAGTGTATGGCCGACTAGCAGACGATATTTTCTTACTGTGGTTAGCCACAGAGGTGCAATTGTTTATGTTCATTGATCATCTTAATGCAAGTGACCCTAATCTCCAGTTCAACTGGTGTTTTCATCGGTCTCAGATTTCGTTTTTAGATGTGCTCGTTTCGGTAGATGACGGTCGTTTTTCGACTACCATTTACCGAAAAGAGACGGACCGAAATACCCTGCTATCTTTTCAAAGTTGACATCCTAGCGCACTGTGTAAGAACATTCCCACTGGCCAATTTTTTAGGCTCCGTAGACTGTGCACCACTAACAGTGAATTCTTAGATAAAGCTCATGATATGTCATCTCGCTTTATATCAAGGGGGTACCCGAAGGCAGTAGTTAAAAAAGCAATGAAACGCGCTTTATACACCAATCGGGATTTATTATTTGTCCCCTCTCGTCATTCTGAACCTCCAGTTATAAACTGCATTTTACCGTTTTCCTACCCTTAGTCGGCCCATCACTGATATGATCCGGAGACACTGGGAGGCCTTGTCTTTAAACACGCTGTTCTCTGGTCCCCTTCGTTTTACTTTTCGTCGGGGCAAAAACCTGCGAGACAAATTGATCCATACGGACCTTCCAGTGGCACGGGATCCCATCAGTGATGTTGGCCATCAGCCTTGTGGCCGGTGTACAATATGCGTCCATACGAGTGTCACTACCTGTTTTATGCATCCGACTACGGGCAAAAGGTTTCAGTTACGCTTTCACTCCGACTGTACCACGTCAGGAGTGGTTTACATTATTACTTGTCCTTGTTCTTTAATGTATGTCGGGAAAACGTCCCGGATGGTAAAGACCCGGATCATAGAGCATTGCTCTAACATACGGCTGCAGCGCGAAAAAGAACCCTTGGTTGACCATTGGATTAAACAGTCACATTCCCTCTCTGATCTTTCATTTTGTGTAATTGAAGTTGTTCCACGTCCTTTACGGGGGGGCAACTATGCTGAGCTACTAGGCAGGATTGAACAACGCTGGATTTTCACGTTAGACACAGTGGTCCCAAAAGGTTTAAATCGGGATATTGAATGGTTTCTATTTACCTAGCAGGGTAGGCTGGTCAATGTTACTGCTTTGGTGCACTACAGGAACGGGAACCAATAGATGAGGTCCCTTGACTCACGTGGTTCCCTCCCCTGTAGGTTTTGGCGCCTTCGTCTTCTTTAAATACCTGTCAACTTTGAAGGGCATTGCGCTCCCTGTCACTTTCTAAACGCTGCTGTCAGGTATGTTACATTTTGTGTAACTTATTACGGTCGGTTATAAGTCCTTTCACAATCCTGATTCTTTGTTAATTTCTTTATGTTTTAGCTTCTTTGTGAATTCCTGCGGTGGCGATCCCCCCCGATGCAGCCCGCGGCGAAACACGGGACCGTGTCGGGGGACGCCATTAAGTCGGTGCTTGTATAAACCTGTGGAGTTGCCATATTGAAAAAATAAAACACTTCATGTTTTATATGACTTTCTAAGTATTTTGTCAGGATTGAACATTCATCTGCACTATATGTACTTTGCGATATTGCTTGAAGTGCAGCACTTGCTCACTTTTTGTTCTTTGGTCTTGGATTACCTTTAGACTTCAATTACCCCAATATAGACTGGGTAAATGTATCTTCGGGTCACGCTACAGAGATAACGTTCCTGGATGGAATAAATGATAGCTTTATGGAGCAATTGGTTCAGGAACCGACGAGAGAGGGAGCAATTTTAGATCTAATTCTCAGTGGAGCACAGGACTTGGTGAGAGAGGTAACGGTGGTGGGGCTGCTTGGCAATAGTGATCATAATATGATCAAATTTGATTTAATGACTGGAAAAGGAACAGTGTGCAAATCCAAGGCTCTCGTGCTAAACTTTCAAAAGGGAAACTTTGATAAAATGAGAAAAATTGTTAGAAAAAACTGAAAGGAGCAGCTACAAAAGTAAAAAATGTCAGAGGCGTGGTCATTGTTAAAAAATACCATACTAGAAGCTCAGTCCAGATGTATTCCACACATTAAGAAAGGTGGAAAGAAGGCAAAACGATTACCGGCATGGTTAAAAGGGGAGGTGAAAGAAGCTATTTTAGCCAAAAGATCTTCATTCAAAAATTGGAAGAAGGATCCAACAGAAGAAAATAGGATAAAGCATAAACATTGGCAAGTTAAATGTAAGACATTGATAAGACAGGCTAAGAGAGAATTTGAAAAGAAGTTGGCTGTAGAGGCAAAAACTCACAGTAAAAACTTTTTAAAATATATCCGAAGCAGAAAGCCTGTGAGGGAGTCAGTTGGACCGTTAGATGATCGAGGGGTTAAAGGGGCACTTAGAGAAGATAAGGCCATCACGGAAAGATTAAATGATTTCTTTGCTTCGGTGTTTACTGAAGAGGATGTTGGGGAGGTACCCGTAATGGAGAAGGTTTTCATGGGTAATGATTCAGATGGATTGAATCAAATCACGGTGAACCTAGAAGATGTGGTAGGCCTGATTGACAAACTGAAGAGTAGTAAATCACTTGGACCGGATGGTATACACCCCAGAGTTCTGAAGGAACTAAAAAATGAAATTTCAGACCTATTAGTAAAATTTGTAACTTATCATTAAAATCACCATTGTACCTGAAGACTGGAGGATAGCAAATGTAACCCCAATATTTAAAAGGGCTCCAGGGGCGATCCGGGAAACTACAGACCGGTTAGCCTGACTTCAGTGCCAGGAAAAATAGTGGAAAGTGTTCTAAACATCAAAATCACAGAAACATATAGAAAGACATGGTTTAATGGAACAAAGTCAGCATGGCTTTACCCAAGGCAAGTCTTGCCTCACAAATCTGCTTCACTTTTTTGAAGGAGTTAATAAACATGTGGATAAAGGTTGAACCGGTAGATATAGTATACTTGGATTTTCAGAAGGCGTTTGACAAAGTTCCTCATGAGAGGCTTCTAGGAAAAGTAAAAAGTCATGGGATAGGTGGCGATGTCCTTTCGTGGATTGCAAACTGGCTAAAAGACAGGAACAGAGAGTAGGATTAAATGGGCAATTTTCTCAGTGGAAGGGAGTGGACAGTGGAGTGCCTCAGGGATCTGTATTGGGACCCTTACTGTTCAATATATTTATAAATGATCTGGAAAGAAATACGACGAGTGAGATAATCAAATTTGCAGATGACACAAAATTATTCAGAGTAGTTAAAATCACAAGCAGATTGTGATAAATTGCAGGAAGACCTTGTGAGACTGGAAAATTGGGCATCCAAATGGCAGATGAATTTAATTTGGATAAGTGCAAGGCGATGCATATAGGGAAAATAACCCATTCTATAATTACACCAATGTTGGGTTCCATATTAGGTGCTACAACCCAAGAAAGAGATCTAGGTGTCATAGTGGATAACACATTGAAATCGTCGGTGCAGTGTGCTGCGGCAGTCAAAAAGCAAACAGAATGTTGGGAATTATTAGAAAAGGAATGGTGAATAAAACGGAAAATGTCATAATGCCTCTGTATCACTCCATGGTGAGACCACACCTTGAATACTGTGTACAATTCTGGTCGCCGCATCTCAAAAAAGATATAATTGCGATGGAGAAGGTACAGAGAAGGGCTACCAAAATGATAAGGGGAATAGAACAACTCCCCTATGAGGAAAGACTAAAGAAGTTAGGACTTTTCAGCTTGGAGAAGAGACGACTGAGGGGGGTTATGATAGAGGTGTTTAAAATCATGAGAGGTCTAGAACGGGTGGATGTGAATCGGTTATTTACTCTTTCGGATAGTAGAAAGACTAGGGGGCACTCCATGAAGTTAGCCTGGGGCACATTTAAAACTAATTGGAGAAAGTTCTTTTTTACTCAACGCACAGTTAAACTCTGGAATTTGTTGCCAGAGAATGTGGTTAGTGCAGTTAGTATAGCTGTTTTTAAAAAAGGATTGGATAAGTTCTTGGAGGAGAAGTCCATTACCTGCTATTAAGTTCACTTAGAGAATAGCCACTGCCATTAGTAATGGTTACATGAAATAGACTTAGTTTTTGGGTACTTGCCAGGTTCTTGTGGCCTGGATTGGCCTCTGTTGGAAACAGGATGCTGGGCTTGATGGACCCTTGGTCTGACCCAGTATGGCATTTTCTTATGTTCTTATCTTTACTTATAAATCTAGGATAAAAAAATAAACATTGTAGGCTTGATTTTCAAAAGCAGTTACTCGTTTTAAAACTGGATTTACATGTATAAGTGCACTTTATGGTTAAACCTTTTTTCTAATAATCTCTTTATTACATTTTGTAGAATTACAAACATTTTCATCCAATAATTCTGAATAAGAGAGTTCCCTTGCCCTACCCTGCCCCCTTGGAGCACATTAATAGTCATATTGACCAGACAAAGTTAAGTTAGCACAAATCCCAAGATAACATGTCTTCTTAACCTCTTCTAGTACAATGCTGTACCAGTTTTCAAGCTCTTTTATCTGGAATTTTACCCATTTGTGTGTCTATATATGAACCCCAAATCTTTAGGACTTTAGATCTTGCCACCTTTGATTTAAAGTACCAAAATTTAAATTCTAAACCCATCAGTTCAAATAGGTCGGCTAGCCAAAACATTTTGCATGGCGGGTCACTATCAACCATTTAGCCGATATATGTTTAGTCACGAAACAGCATTTGAGAAAGTGAGGAAACCTCCTTTCAATTTAGGTCTCTGGTCCTTCTCCTTACTTAGATGTAATAAAGAACACACCCAAATCTTCTGCAGTAAGTAGTTACCATTTATTAAGGATGCATACGCAGAGAAGTATGACAGAAAGAAGCCGAGTCACAGTTCTGATCTTATCAGGAACAAAGCATGATTTTTATACCAATACAAAGTTAGCATGAATCTCTTATCTCAGAATTTTATTTCAGCTTGCCCAATCACAGTTTCATCTCTGCATTTTATTCCAGCAACATATAGCATATGTCATTGTATATATCTTTCTCAATATCTATTTAATTCTTCAACCTTGAAATATTTATTTCTGCACAGCTATGCAATGTTAGAACATCGCCATTCTTCCTTCTTCCTTGACATATGGTCTCATTCCCTTTTGCCCCTTCTCTAGCACCAAATTCTAATTGTACAGCCTTGAGCAATTTCTACAACAACTGTTAAATAATATATTGTCTTTAAAATCTATTAATGGCTAGTTTCTACTTGTACAATCATTTACCTTTGACCTGCTCTGATAAATAAACTGCATAAGCTCAAATGAAAAGCTTTGCTAAACACCACTATTCCTCCCTAGTTTAGCTATCAGAGCTGGTCAATTAAACCCTAGAGGGGTTCAATAATGATGTGGGCGTAGCAAGCGATCCACCAAGCACTGGAAGGTAGCTGGAGCCCCATGAAGTCCAAACGGTGTTGAGGAAAGTCATCTTCTCCTTCGCAGCTGGCACCAGAGGAACTTGCCAGTCTCCCTTTGTCAAATCAAGCGTGGAGATGAACTGGGCAGTTCCAAGCGTTCGATGAGTTCATCACGCGGGGGCATCGGGAATGCGTCCAGCTTCGAAGCCCCATTGACCTTCCAGAAGTCAATACAGAACCAGATACTACCATCTGGTTTAGCTACCATTACAATAGGCGAGGACCAATCGCTATTGGATTCCTCTATAACTCTAAGTCGAAGCATTTCTTTTACCTCAGCTTCTACAACCTGCCTCCTGGCTTCGGGAATCTGGTAGGGCCGTTGTTTAACTATTACTACTGGGGTTGTAATAATGTCATGACAAGCTAAGTGAGCTCTCCCGGGCATAGTCGAGAAGACATCTTTATTCCGAGTCACCAGTTTATCTAGGTCCACTTTTCTGCATTGTGGAGAGTTGGTCCCCATATGGGATCATCTGGGGCCCGGAGGTTTGTGAAACGTCTGGACCAAAGTCTTTTTCTTGGACCAGACTGCAAGTTGGAGCAACCCACTTCTTTAGTAGATTCACGTGGAAGATCTGGACCTTCTTCTGTTTGTCAGGTCGGGCCACTTTATAATCCACTGGGCCCATCTTCTCCAATAACTCATACGGACCTTGCCAATGGGACAGCAATTTACTTTCTGAAGTTGGTAGTAACACTAGTACGCGGTCTCCCAGCTGGAAGACCCAATGGTTATATTGCCGGCCTTGGGTAGCCTGGGCCTTTTCCAGGCATAGTTGGGCAGCCTCTCCTGCCCTCCACAGTCGGTCCTGCATCTGGATCACATAATTGGCCAAATTCCGTCCCGAGTTGGGTTCCTCCTCCCAGGTCTCTCGTACTACATCCAGGATTCCCCGTGGTCTACCATACAATAATTTGAATGGGGAAAACCCGGTCAAACTTTGAGGGACTTCCTGAATGGCGAACAATATATAGGGCAAGAGTAAGTCCCAATTCTTGCCATCTTCCGCTATGAACTTCCTCGATATATGCTTGAGAGTTTTGTTAAAACGCTCCATGAGTCCATCAGTTTGTGGATGGTAAACTAATGTTCACAGGGTTTTTACCTGCAATATTGCGCAAACTTGCTTCATCACTTTAGAGACAAACGGGGTCCCTTGGTCGGTTAATATCTCTTTGGGTAATCCCACCTGGGAAATCACCTCCACCAAGGCCGTGGCTATTGTTTGAGTCTTCATATCTTGTAGGGGAATAGCTTCTGGATACCTGGTCGCATAGTCGAAAATGACCAGGATATATTTGTTTCCATGGCTAGACCTTTCTAAGGGGAATCCAAGTCCATAGCAACCCTCTCAAAAGGTGTCTCTATAATTGGCATGGGCACTAGGGGATCTACGTGAATTGTTGCCGGTCTGGTCAGCTGATAGGTAGGGCAGGACTGACAGTAGTCCTGAATGTGTTGATACAAGCCAGGCCAATAGAACTGGGCTAGAATCTTTTCTCGTGTTTTCTCTTCCCCTAGGTGGCCCCCCAAAAGATGACTATGGGCGAGCTGTAACACTTGCTGATGATACTGCTGGGGAACCAATAGCTGCTCAACTGTTTCACCCTCCAGATTCCCCTTTGCTACGCTGTATACTAGATTTTTCTTAAGTACAAAAAAAGGGGGGGGGGGCTGGCTTTTGACCCTCCACCCCAGAGACTAATTCCCTATCTATCATCTGTATATTCTCCCGGACCCCTTTTAGTGTCCCATCTTCTTGTTGGTCCCGTCTAAAATTCCTGGGGTTCCCCTCGCCTGTCCAGTCTGAGGGAACCTCTATGGGTTGGGGAGCTCCCTCTAAGTCCACGACTGCCTCTAAACCTTGGGAATAATTATACTTTTCTATCCTACATTGTCTACGAGGCTTGGGTGACTTAGGATTATTAATATACATGTCTGGGTCTTCTAATGGAAAGACCTCCGGAATGAGGTCTCTTCCTCACTGAAGTCATCTGGATAATCTGGATAATCTGGATAATCTTGTTCCAGTATCACAGGATATGGTATCCAGGGGAGCACTCCCACTTCTACCGTAGCTTTCCCACTGGAATCTTCAACAGGACCTGACTGGTCGGGTATTGTCTCTGGTCTTCATGTATGCAAGTGAAAGTCACTGTTCATAATCAATCTGTGTTCTTTTGACCAGTTCCCTCCGAATGAGACTTTTTACACTTCCCAAGTCTACTAGGGCTTGGGTCGGGTTGCCATCCAGCTCCACCGGAACCACAAAGGTTGTAAACCCCGAGCGGGGAATGTCCACAAACGAGCAGGAGTGAGGGGTCACCAAATTGAAGGTCCCTTTGGGCATCACTGCTTCTGGATGTTTACTCCTTCCTTCCTCAGGCCCTTCTAATGCATTATCAGGGTCTCGTGAGGTAGGGAGACTGTCCACTTTTCGGCTGATATTTATTTATTTATTTATTTAGAATTTTTATATACCAACATTCTTGTATCAGATACAAATCATACCGGTTTACATTAAAAACAGAGTATGCGGACTCCAAGATGGCGTCGGAAGGACTCCAAGATGGCGTCGGAGAACTAGCTGTGTGTGCGTGGGCTGTTTTCCTCTGGTTAATTTTCCTGGATTTTCTTGCTTACAATGCCCCATTCAGCTAGGAAACGGCGGGCGAAGGAGGGAACCATCCCTGAGGAGCCCCCCGAGACACCGAAAACTGGCCCAATGGACGCTCACGTCCTAAGAGGTATTTTGCCTTCGGGGATCGAGCCGCAGGCGATAGGAACCGAGTTGGAGAATACGTGTTCCCCACCGGACTCAGAAACCACTTTGTCCCCGATGGTGAGGGAGGCTCCGAGGAATCCTGTGTCACTGCGTGATCCGGAGAGAGACCCGGTAGACCCCCAAGCCGAAGCAGCTGGAGGATATGTCCGGCAGGGAGTCTTAATCTGGAAGACACCGTTAATGAAGAGCACCCTGAGGGGTTTGGCGCGGATATCGGCATTCCAGACAGAGGCCTAGAGAGTCCGAGTACGCTGGGAATCTCATCAACTCCGCGACAGATAAGTCTAAAATTCCTCCTTTTTCTTTACCAAAACCTGATTTGATATCACTGGAAACGATTTGGGAAGCAATGGAGAGACTTGGAAATTTGGTTATTGAACGAACTGAACCTATTGTGTCAACAGTAGGTTGGTGGGCGTGGCCCGAAACAGGAGCCAGCTAGGGGTAGGAGACCCCCAACGAACGGGGAAAGTCCCCCAGGGCCGCCGCCACCGCCGACCTTCTGCTGCCTGCCGCTTCGTGGTGCGAAGGCGGCAGAAGCAGTGCGAAGCCCCGCCCACCAACCTCCGAGGGCCTATCAGAGGCCACGAAGACGCCCACAACAGCAGCCCTTTAAATCTAGGGCCTCGTCTTCGGCGCCGCCTTTCCCGCGGCAGAGTGCCCGAAACAGGAGCCAGCTAGGGTCAGGAGACCTTCAACGAAAGGGGTAGGAGACCCCCAATGAACGGGGAAAGTCCCCCAGGGCCGCCGCTGCCGACT
Source organism: Rhinatrema bivittatum (assembly GCF_901001135.1). Classification (NCBI taxonomy): domain Eukaryota; kingdom Metazoa; phylum Chordata; class Amphibia; order Gymnophiona; family Rhinatrematidae; genus Rhinatrema; species Rhinatrema bivittatum. The sequence continues at coordinate 4,841,618 of NC_042632.1, forward strand.
TTCTGCCGCCTGCCGCCTCGTGGTGCGAAGCCCCGCCCACCAACCTCCGAGGGCCTATCAGAGGCCATGAAGACGCCCACAACAGCAGCCCTTTAAATCTAGGGCCTCGTCTTCGGCGCCGCATGCCGAAGGTGCGCGACAAAGGGGCAGGCCCCTTTGTACGCCCCTTCGTACAGCCCCTGAAGTCAGACCCTGCTGACGCTGAGTCCTAGCGGCACCGAAAATCTACCTTTGCATTAGTAAGCAATTCTCTCTCTCATAGCTTCCCTCCATAGTAAAATCTTCTCTCATTCTTGGCTCCCACTCTGACTAAACTCTCTCTCTACTTGACCTCAGAGAACCACCATGCACCTCTCCACCACTCCTATCATTCCTCATCACAGGAGACTATCAGCAACCAATCCTGGCCTAACACCTTCCAAACAACACCAACAACAAAAAAGACTTTCCCCATCATGCTTTCACCACTGAACCAATTACTGGGTCTTACCCGTTTCTCCTTAACTCTTGTAAATGCCCAATCACTCTCGAAAAAAACCCACCTCTTATACGACTACCTCATGGATGAACTTCCAAACCTATGTGCCGTCACCGAAACTTGGCTTAAACCTGAAGACACGGTCCTTCTGAATCAACTCCCTCTTCACACATTTATTTATTTATTTATTTATTTAGGGTTTTTATATACCGACATTCTTGATATACATATCAAATCAAGTCGGTTTCCATACAACAAAACTGTCGCCGGTCAAGGCGTTACATTAAACAATAGACAGCGTATTGAACAGAGAACGTGCAGTGTTACATTAAACAATCAACAGATTATTGAACAGAAGAACGTCACATTCTTGATTATTGAACAGAAGAACGTCACATTCGACATATTCTCCATCCCCAGACTGAAGAAAAGAGGAGGTGGTCTGCTCCTTGCTGCCAATAAAAATCTGGGGCTGAGGCTTCATTCGACAATTTCATCCCGTTCCATTGAATTTGCAGTCTTCAAATCGTCCCAACTTCAAATTGGACTCACCTATGCCCCTCCAGGATGCCTAGACTCTGACCCATCTCCTTTAAATAGAACACATAGCTAAATACATCAACTCAGACGCCCCAGCCATCCTGTTAGGCGATTTCAATCTTCATGTGGACGCCACCCCGCGTCCCCCCAACTGTGATTCCTTCCTCAACACTCTTTCCTACATGGGTTTCAAACAACTCATAAATGAACCCACTCACAAAGCAGGGCACACCTTGGATCTAATTTTCATTAACCAAAGCTTAACCCAAGCATCGAACATTGTCTGTCAGTTAATTCCCTGGTCGGACCACAAGCTTATCTCCACTTCCTTCCTTAACCAACATCCTACTCCTTCAGCCACACAGAATGCCACAATACAATTCAGAAAATTATGCAACCAGGAAACCCTAATTCTCACCTCACTCCGGAGTTAAAATCAATTGACCTTACTGACGCAGACACGGCCTTATCCTCTTGGACCAAAATCACAAACAAAGTGGCTGACTTGACCTGCCCTCTCAAAACCAAAGTTATCCTTTCTAACAAGGATAAGAAAAAACCTTGGTTCACTCCAGAATTAAAATCCATGAAGCGTGAACTCAGAAAAAGAGAACAAATCTGGCGCAGGAATCCTTCGTCCTCAAATCTATCGTCTTTTAAATCTCTCATGCACCAATACAGGATCGACATTCTTCAGACAAAAAGAGATTTCTACTCCCAGAAAATCCACAATTTCATCTTTGATCCAAAAGCCCTTTTCTCCCTGGTCTCTTTGCTCACCAAGCCGCCAGTTCCAGCAATTCCAGATGACAAAGCAGCACTCAAATCCATTGAACTTGCCAACTATTTCAAGTCAAAATAGCTAACTTACTTGCCTCCCGCATAGAGAAAACATCTCCTGGCCAACCATATCCTCTGTTCGCAGCTCCGCCTCTCAATTCCAAGCCTAATGAACTACCTACTGCCTCATCGCCTCATACGGCATGCCTTGAGGAATTCGAATCTACTTCCTCTCTAGAAATTGAAACACTACTAAGGAAACTAAAGCCTGCCTCTCACCCATTTGATGTGATTCCATCCAATCTTCTCATAGCGAGTGCCAGTGAAGTTTCTAAGCTATCTCACAAATCATCAATGCCTCCTTAGCCCAGGGTCATGTCCCCGACCCACTCAAACTGGCCATCTTAAAACCCCTACTAAAAAAAACAAACCTCTCCACAGACAACCCAGCAAACATTCGTCCGATTACAAACCTTCCAATCATCGCTAAGATCCTGGAGAGAATAGTCAACAAACAACTCTCTGAATTCCTGGACAATAACAACATCCTCTCTCCAGCACAACTTGGATTTCGTAAAGCCAGAAATATGGAATCCCTCCTCCTATATCTTTCAGACAACATCCTCATGAACCTAGAAAGGAAACAGCCCTGCCTGCTCATCATACTAGACTTATCGGCCGCATTCGACACAGTGAACCATCAGTGTCTCATTGAAAGAAAGATCGGCATCAAAAACACTGTCCTAAATTGGTTCAAATCCTTCCTTCAAAATAGGCATTACAAAGTCAAGATCAATAGCAAAGAATCGCCCCCTTTCATCTCCACACTTGGAGTTCCACAAGGATCATCGTTATCACCCCACGTTATTCAACATCTATCTTCTCCCGCTTTGTAAACTTCTTTCTGAGCTGAAACTAACACATTACCTATATGCAGACAACGTCCAAATCCTGATACCGATCACCGACTCTCTGCAAAAAAACATTCTCCGTTGGAACGCCTGTCTACTCTCCATTAACAACCTCCTCTCGAACCTCAATTTGATACTCAACGCAGACAAGACAGAGTTCCTACTAATCACACAAGATGGCAGCTTACCACTAAACAACCTACAACCTTCAGTGCTTCCTACCTTTTCACCTAAAGTCAGAAACCTCGGGGTAATCATGGACAGCCAAATGAGCTACACAGGCTTCATCAATAACATGGTAAAGGAGTGTTACTTTAAACTACAAGTTCTAAAAAGACTAAGACCCCTCCTCCATTTCCATGATTACAGGTCAGTCTTACAATCTATCATTTTCTCAAAAATTGACTATTGTAATGCACTTCTTCACGGCCTGCCAGACATCTCACTTAAGCCTCTCCAGTTGCTACAGAACGCAACTGCAAGGATTCTCACAAAATCCAATACAAGGGACCATATAACTCCGATTTTAAAGAAGCTACATTGGCTCCCAATCAAGTTCAGAATCCTTTACAAACTATTAACAGTCACTCACAAGGCCATACACAACATTACTCCACTCGACCTCACAATTCCCTTGCAACTCCACACCTCCTCCCGTCCTCTAAGACTAGCCCAGAGAGGTTCTCTTCAAGCTACCACTATCAAAACATCATTTAGAAAAAGAGCTTTGTCCGCTTCTGGCCCCAAGCAATGGAACCTGCTCCCACCTGACCTAAGGCTTGAACAATGTCCAATCACCTTCAAGAAGAGACTTAAGACTTTGCTGTTTGGCCAAACTTTCCCATAGCCACTCAGTTTCCTCCTCAGCCTTACCTGTCTGTCCCGACCAGCCTTTCCCTTAAGTTTCCTATCTTTTTGTAACAAAAGCCGCTATTTTTCTTACCCCCCTTTTTAACCTACCCCGCCCTACCGGTTTTTTCACCCTTCTAGTTCTTCTCACCACGGTTCTTCTTTGCTCTCACTCAAATGATGGTTAGACAAGTTTTCTCCACCCTGTTCAAAGTAAGTCAAGACTCTGGCTCTACTTTCCCCCAAATTTTGTTTTATCCATGTTTCTCTACCTTGTTCAGTGTAAGACAAGACTCTGTCATTTGTTGTTTGCTGGTTGTAATGTAAACCGAAGTGATAATTAATTCTGTTAATTGAACCTCGGTATATAAAAGTTATAAATAAATAAATAAACAGTACAGGATCATGAGACTCGTGTTAAATTGTTAGAGAACACGGTTAAAGTCTTGCATCGATCCAAGATGGCTGCTCGTATTAAGACCTAAGCGGGAGCGCTCTGCCTTTGCTGTATTTTTTTGGACAGAAAAATGCCTGCTAAGAGGAAGGGCAAAGTTCGGACATACCCGACTGAAACAAACCCTTCCCTAACTATTCAGACAGAGATTACCCGCTTTGTGAGCCCAACACCTCAACAGAGAACTGAGGAAACCGATGTGCAGGAGAGCGTGGAACAGCTAACCTTGCCGACGGGGGAGGTGTCTCTAAGCCCAGAGCAGAGGGAACCACCTATGCAGAGTGCAGTTGATGAGACGAGGAGCGGTGGCGCGGCAGCGATTCAGGCCGGCCAAACTCCAGAGCTCACCTCACTGATTCCAGACGGGGCAACAGCCGGTCCTTTTACATCTAGTCCGGTGGAGAAGCTAAGGTCTGAGGGGCTAACCGTAACCAGCATAATCCTGGGAGAAGGTATGTCTACAGATAATAGCACAAAGAAAGATCTAATTGCCATTCCTGAGAGGCCTGCGCAGGTGACTTTAGATTCCCTCTGGGAGTTTATGGTTGGTATGGCCTCGGCAATAAACTCCATGAATGAAAAAATCGAGATTTCCAATTTACAGAGCGTCCATAAGACTGTTGCTGTGCAAACACAACTAGATGGTTTGAAAGGGAAAATAAGTGAACTGGAAGAAGAAAATAAACAATTTCAACAGTATAAAATTGCTGCGATTAAAGATTCTCAAGCTTTTTCCAGACGTATGGAATTCATAGAAAATAAATCTAGACATTTGAATCTAGGTTTTATTAATTTCCCTAAAGTTGTGGGGGAAATCCCATACACAACTTTGAAGAGATTTCTACAAACGAACTTGGAGATAACTGAAGAAAATTTACCATCTATAAACTCCTGCTTTTTTCTACCTACATCGACGCGTACAGGAGACCCTGTAAATGTTCCCTTTGCAGGGAACTTAACTGGGTTCCTTGAGGACTCTACATTAGAAGTTATAAACAGGGGAACACTTTTGGTGTCATTTATTACTGTTAAAGATATCCGTCTAGTTATGAGAGCATATTTTCGAAAATATCCGCTTAACTTTCATGAGGCTGTAGTTAAAATTTTTCCTGATTTAGCTCCAGCCACACAGGCCAGGCGTCGGGGGTTTATAAGCCTTAGACAAGAGGCCATAGGGCTGGGCTATACTGTTAAAATTCAGTTTCCTTGCAAATGTTTTCTCATGAAAGAAAATGAACGTTATGTTTTTTTTATTCCTGAGCAATTAAGGGAGTTTATCGAGGCTAGGAAAATTAACATCCTAACCTAAATTGATAAAAAAGGTTTGTTAATTATGATATCTGATATATTTCTTTAAATTTGTTCCTTAAAAGATTTCCGGATCCATAAATTAATATTCTGCTGGGTGCGGGATTCAATATACTAAATAATGTAAAAAAAAAAATTATATAAATATTTTGGTCACCAGTGTTTAGATAATATCTAAAAAGCTATTCCTTGGATGGTCTATCTTTGTGTTGTTTAATAATGTAGGTGGCAAAATAACTATGTTTTTGTTTGTTATTGGAAACGCAATATTTCTTTATAAGCAAAATTGTTTTTGTTTATGTATTAAAATGAATAAATAAAGAATTAAAAAAAAAAATAAAGTCTTGCATCAACATCATCTGGAGAAAACACCATCTGGAGAATAAAATAGAATCTATTAAAGTTAAACATGACCTGATGGTTAAAGATAATTTGGCGCTGTTGAGCAAAATTGAAAATTTGGAAAATTCTTTAAAAAATAAAAACTTGCGCCTGGTGAATTTCCCAAAAGTCCCACATATTTTACCCAGAGATATAATAGATATCTCCAAGAAATATTAAAAGTGAGACAAGAACAGATCCCACCAGTAGTACGTATGTTCTATATTACAGCGAAAGAAATGAGAAAAAGTGAAGTTGATAGAATATCTATGAGGGGAAATGTGGAGTCCTTGGGAGCAATAGGAGGAGAAAAAGAAACAGGAATTGGACTTAATCTTACAGATTTTCTGGAAACCTCTGATCAGGCCCTGGCTGAGCCTGCGACGTTGATAGTAACATTTGCAATGGAGATGGATAGAGAAAGGGTGTTGAAATTATTCTTTAAATATCGGCTTGAAAAATTTCTGGGAATGCAAGTTAGAGTGTTTCCTGATGTTTCTAAAACCACTCAAAAGAAACAAAGGCAATTCCTAGTATTAAGACCTCAAGTGTTACAAATAGGAGCAACATTTATGTTAAAATTTCCTTGCAAGTGTTATGTTAAATTTAAAGAAAAATCCTATTTGTTCTATACACCCTCACAATTAACACAGTTCCTGAGTGACAAGTTAGTTGAGCGTTCTTGAAGAGATACCCTTGTACTCGGTAGTAGTTGCCTCATAATGTCTGTGAATGTATCCCTCATAATTAATATAGTTCTTACCTCTAAAAGCTAGTTGAAATATAGATTTTCCTCCTTTATTGTGAAGATATTATGAGTAAAAGGTTATTCTTGGAGTCATTGGTGGACTTAATAATGTATGCTATTATTGTATTTTCCTGAGAATTTTGAAATAAGGTGTAATATCTGTTGTATACATAATAATATGTCGAGATGATTTCTTGATGTAAATTTTGAAAATTGAATAAAGAGATAATTAAAAAAAACAAAACAAAAAACAGTATGCAGGAAAATAGGTTTCCTAAGTCAAATACATTGAACATATTTAATAAACAAGGGATTACTAAACACTATGAAAAAGGTTAATTAACAAAAGAAAACTTAAGGGAATTAAAATAAGCGTAGCACAAAAGATTGCACAAAGGGGAGTGCCCCTTCAGCGTGCAACACCTGGTGGAATGTGGCCGTTTACCGGCTCGCCGCTGAGCGTGATGATGTCAGTGGGGGCGGGTCTCTTCATCCTTGAGTTCACAGCATTCTCGGTTTCAGCGCGAAGTTTTTACAATTTTTTTGGTCTCTTTTTCTCTCAGCGATTGCCCCTAAAGGTGCCCGGTACTGGTGGGCTGCCCCTCTGCATCACTGCCTGGTGGAATGTGGCCGTTTACCGGCTCGCCGCTGAGCGTGATGTCAGTGGGGGCGGGTCTCTTCATCCCCGAGTTCACAGCATTCTCAGTTTCAGCGCGAAGTTTTTACAATTTTTTTGGTCTTTTTGGTCTCTTTTTCTCTCAGCGATTGCCCCTAAAGGTGACCGGTACTGCTGGGCTGCCCCTCCGCATCACTGCCTGGTGGAATGTAGGGGCTTAGGGTTCTGCCCCTCAATTCACTCCTTCCTTTCTCCAAGACCTTTACTTGAGAATTCTTCTCTGCTGGAGTAAGCCCACTGCCTGTGTCTGCAGCATTCAAATAATACTCTACTAGGGAAACCACATCCTTCATGGTCACCGCTGTCTGTCTCCGTACCCATTCACATACCCAGGAGGGGAGAACGTCTACAAACTGTTCTGCCATGACAGCCTCTGCAACTTCAACTCCCCTTTTATTATTGGGTTCTAGCCACCGCCAGCACCGGTCCTTTAATTTCTGAGCCAGAACCTGGGGTCTCTATCCTGGTATAAAGGTTAAGCCCCAGAAAAGTTTCCGATAAGACTCTTTAGACAGTCCCAGTCTATAAAGTATGGCAACCTTGACCTACTGATAGTCTTGGGCTTGCTGGTTGTTAAGGACCTGGTATGCGGCCTGGGCCTCAACGGTTAAATGTGGGGCCACTCTCATGGCCCACTGGGACCTAGGCCAGGCCATGGCCTCCGCTACCCTCTCAAAGGTGACCAGCAATGCTTCCGGGTCATCTTGGGGCCCCATCTTTGTCAACCGGATTTCCAGTGTTGGTGGGGGTGGACTCTGTTCCTTTCCAGTATGTACCTCAGTGGTTTCTGGCGCTGCTGTCCTTCATAGTAATTGGCTGTTAAGCTGTGCTTGGGCTTCCAGGTGTTGCTGCAATTAAGAACATAAGAACATAAGAATATGCCATACTGGGTCAGAACAAAGGTCCATCAAGCCCAGCATCCTGTTTCCAACAGTGGCCAATCCAGGCCATAAGAACCTGGCAAGTACCCAAAAACTAAGTCTATTCCATGTTACCGTTGCTACTGGCAGTGGCTATTCTCTAGGTGAACTTAAGAGTAGGTAATGGACTTCTCCTCCAAGAACTTATCCAATCCTTTTTTAAACACAGTTATACTAACTGCACTAACCACATCCTCTGGCAACAAATTCCAGAGTTTAATTGTGCGTTGAGTAAAAAAGAACTTTCTCCGATTAGTTTTAAATGTGCCACATGCTAACTCCATGGAGTGCCCCCTAGTCTTTCTATTATCCGAAAAAGTAAATAACCTATTCACATCTACCCGTTCTAGACCTCTCATGATTTTAAACACCTCTATCATATCCCCCCTCAGCCATCTCTTCTCCAAGCTGAAAAGTCCTAACCTCTTTAGTCTTTCCTCATAGGGGAGCAGTTCCATTCCCCTTATCATTTTGGTAGCCCTTCTCTGTACCTTCTCCATCGCAATTATATCTTTTTTGAGATGCGGCAACCAGAATTGTACACAGTATTTAAGGTGTGGTTTCACCATGGAGCGATACAGAGGCATTATGACATTTTCCGTTTTATTCACCATTCCCTTTCTAATAATTCCCAACATTCTGTTTGCTTTTTTGACTGCCGCAGCACACTGAACCGACTATTTCAACGTGTTATCAACGTGTTATCCACTATGACGCCTAGATCTCTTTCTTGGGTTGTAGCACCTAATATGGAACCCAACATTGTGTTATTATAGCATGGGTTATTTTTCCCTATATGCATCACCTAGAACTTATCCACATTAAATTTCATCTGCCATTTGGATGCCCAATTTTCCAGTCTCACAAGGTCTTCCTGCAATTGATCACAATCTGCTTGTGATTTAACTACTCTGAACAATTTTGTGTCATCTGCAAATTTGATTATCTCACTCGTCGTATTTCTTTCCAGATCATTTATAAATATATTGAAAAGTAAGGGTCCCAATACAGATCCCTGAGGCACTCCACTGTCCACTCCCTTCCACTGAGAAAATTGTCCATTTAATCCTACTATCTGTTTCCTGTCGTTTAGCCAGTTTGCAATCAACGAAAGGACATTGCCACCCATCCCATGACTTTTTACTTTTCCTAGAAGCCTCTCATGAGGAACTTTGTCAAATGCCTTCTGAAAATCCAAGTATACTATATCTACCGATTCACCTTTATCCACATGTTTATTAACTCCTTCAAAAAAGTGAAGCAGGTTTGTGAGGCAAGACTTGCCCTGGGTAAAGCCATGTTGACTTTGTTCCATTAAACCATGTCTTTCTATATGTTCTGTGATTTTGATGTTTAGAATACTTTCCACTATTTTTCCTGGCACTGGTCAGGCTAACTGGTCTGTAGTTTCCCGGCTTGCCCCTGGAGCCCTTTTTAAATATTGGGGTTACATTTGCTATCCTCCAGTCTTCAGGTACAATGGATGATTTTAATGATAAGTTACAAATTTTTACTAATAGGTCTGAAATTTCATTTTTTATTTCCTTCAGAACTCTGGGGTGTATACCATCCGGTCCAGGTGATTTACTACTCTTCAGTTTGTCAATCAGGCCTACCACATCTTCTAGGTACACCGTGATTTGATTCAGTCCATCTGAATCTTTACCCATGAAAACCTTCTCCATTACGGGTACCTCCCCAACATCCTCTACAGTAAACACCGAAGCAAAGAAATCATTTAATCTTTCCGCGATGGCCTTATCTTCTCTAAGTGCCCCTTTAACCCTTCGATCATCTAACGGTCCAACTGACTCGCTCACAGGCTTTCTGCTTCGGATATATTTTAAAAAGTTTTTACTGTGAGTTTTAACCTCTACAGCCAACTTCTTTTCAAATTCTCTCTTAGCCTGTCTTACCAATGTCTTACATTTAACTTGCCAACGTTTATGCTTTATCCTATTTTCTTCTGTTGGATCCTTCTTCCAATTTTTGAATGAAGATCTTTTGGCTAAAATAGCTTCTTTCACCTCCCCTTTTAACCATGCCGGTAATCGTTTTGCCTTCTTTCCACTTTTCTTAATGTGTGGAATACATCTGGACTGTGCTTCTAGAATGGTATTTTTTAACAATGACCAAGCCTCTTGGACATTTTTTACTTTTGTGGCTGCTCCTTTCAGTTTTTTTCTAACAATTTTTCTCATTTTGTCAAAGTTTCCCTTTTGAAAGTTTAGCACGAGAGCCTTGGATTTGCACACTGTTCCTCTTCCAGTCATTAAATCAAATTTGATCATATTATGATCACTATTGCCAAGTAGCCCCAGCTACCTTTGTAGCTGCTCCTTTAATTTTTTTAAAACTATTTTTCTCATTTTATCAGAGTTTCCCTTTTGAAAGTTTAGCACGAGAGCCGTGGATTTGCTTACTGTCCCCCTTCCAGTCATTTGATCATATTATGATCACTATTGTCAAGTGGCCCCACCACCATTAGCTCTCTCACCAAATCCTGTGTTCCACTGAGAATTAGATCTAAAATTGCTTCCTATCTCGTTGGTTCCTGAACCAATTGCCCCATAAAATTGTCATTTATTCCATCCAGGAACTTTATCTCTCTAGAATGTCCCGATGATACATTTACCCAGTCAATATTGGGGAAATCTCCCATTATTACCGCACTACCAATTTGGTTAGCTTCCCTAATTTTCTTAACATTTCACTGTTCGTATCGCCATCTTGACCAGGTGGATGGCAGTTTACTGCTATCACTATAGTCTTCCCCAAAACACTGAGAGGAGAGGATCACCTTGCTGGTGGCTGAAAGGAATCAGTACATTTTGCTTGGGACACTGTCTTTTTTAAAAGTATTGGGGCAAAGTTAACTTTTTGGGAATATTATTTAGTGTGTTTGTGCCTTTAATAGTCAGAAAGGCAGTGAATAAACAAGTTAGACTGTTTGTATTTTTAGTCAGTCAATAAGGTAGCAGTAGGTAGTGTGTTTATTTTTAAAAGTCTGCAGAACTGAGTGTTCTCTAGACTTTTAAAGACTGAGTGTTTGTATTTAATACTAAGTGTTTGTATTAAAAAAAAAACCCCCACAAAAAAACCCCAACCCAAAAAGTAGCCAGAAGCTAGAAATAAGCTAGGAGCAGTGTATACGTAAGTAAAAAAGTTGAATAGTTCAGCTCAGTTACTCATCTTGGAAAGGTGTTGAGGTAGTGTGATTGGGTTTGAATAGGGACCAACATTTGTTAATCAACAGAGCAGTGAGTCACTCAGGCTGACTAACTGAAGTTAGACTGTTTGTATTTCCTAACCTTCCCACCCCTCGCCCACCCACCCCTAGCTCATCCCTTAATTTATAGGCAGGTGCCACTTTCACAAAAAAAAAAAATCAACAAAAACTTTATTGAGAATTTGATCAGACACCGGTAGGCCACTACCAGACATGTACGGGTAGATTTTCAAAGAGGTACGCGCATATCCTACGCGCGTACCCCCCGAAAACCTACCCCAAACCCCCCCCTGCGCGTGCCGAGCAAGCCCCGGGATGCACATAAGTCCCGGGGCTTGCATGGAGGGGCGTGTCAGGGGGCGTGTCCGGAGTGACGCGGCGTTTGGGGGGCGTGTCGCGCATGACGAAGCATTTCGGGGGTGGCGACGTCGGCGTGGTTTTGGCCCAAGGGCATTCCGGGGGCGTGGCCGCGGCCTCCGGACCAGCCCCCGGGACCGGAACACGGAGCGGGGCAGCCAGCCAGCACGTGCAAAGGTGGGGGGGGGGTTTTAGATAGGGCCGGGGGGGTGGCTTAGGTAGGGGAAGGGAAGGTGCGGGGGGGGGGGGGGGGGGTGGAAAGAAAGTACTCTCCGAGGCCGCTCCGAAATCGGAGCGGCCTCGGAGGGAACGGAGGCAGGCTGTGCGGCTCGGCACGCGCAGGCTGCCGATTTTGGGCAGCCTTGTGCGCGCCGACCCCGGATTTTAATGCATACGCGCGTATCTATTAAAATCCCGCGTACTTTGTTCGTGCCTGGTGCGAAAACAAAAGTACGTGCTCGCGCACATTTATAAAATCCGGCCCATAGTGAATTCACTAATACATTTAAAGGACGTTAGACACATTCCTACTCCCATAGCAACCTAAAACTTAACTAGGAACTGATCAAAATTGAGATGAAGGCAGCAGCCCAGCAGCAAGAGGGGGGCTTCCCAGTCTTTTGCATCGAGTGTCACATGTATGATTTTTTACCCACCCGAGAGAAGTTGTACATGTGCATGCGATGTAAAGAGCTCCTGGTTCTCAGAGAACGAGTCCGATCTCTGGAGGCTAGAGTGGAAGACCTGGAGGAGCTGAGGCAGACAGAGAGGTATATAGATGAGACCTTCAGGGACATAGTAGTCAAGTCCCAACTTCAGACTGGCAGCCCTGGTGCTGCTTGGAGGAAGAAGGTCTCATGATAGGAGAGCACCAACAAGGTGCAGCAGGAAAGGATCCTGTAGCAAGGACCTGCTCTCCAGGTGATACATTGTCCTTTCGCACTGAGGATATCTCCCCAAGGCCTACTGCCCAGGAGGGAAGGGTTAGGTCGGCCGTCATAGTTGGTGATTCGATTTTTAGGAATGTAGATAGCTGGGTGGCTGGTGGGCGTGAGGATCGCCTGGTAACATGCCTACCTGGTGCGAAGGTGGCGGACCTCATGCGTCACCTAGATAGGATTTTAGACAGTGCTGGGGAGGAGCCGGCTGTCGTGGTACATGTGGCCACCAACGACATAGGAAAATGTGCGAGGGAGGTTTTGGAAGCCAAATTTAGGCTCTTAGGTAGAAAGCTTAAATCCAGAACCTCCAGGGTAGCATTCTTTGAAATGCTCCCTGTTCCACGCGCAGGTCACCAGAGGCAGGCAGAGCTCCGGAGTCTGAATGCGTGGATGAGACGATGGTGCAAGGAAGAGGGATTCAGTTTTGTTAGGTACTGGGGAACCTTTTGGGGAAGGGGGAGTCTTTTCCAAAGGCATGGGCTCCACCTTAACCAGGGTGGAACCAGACTGCTGGCGCTAACCTTTAAAAAGGAGATGAGAGGAGCACTCGGGAGGAGGTGTGGCACTTTATGTCCGGGATGGCATAGAGTCCAACAGGATAAACATCCTGCATGAGACTAAATACAAAATTGAATCTTTATGGGTAGAAATCCCTTGTGTGTCGGGGAAGACTATAGTGATAGGGGTATACTACTGTCCACCTGGTCAAGATGGTGAGATGGACAGTGAAATGCTAAGAGAAATTAGGGAAGCTAACCAAATTGGTAGTGCAGTAATAATGGGAGACTTCAATTACCCAAAAATGCAGCGAAGCAATACCTTGCACATGAGCAAATACTAGAGAACAATAGTGCAGGTACAAATCTAAGGTCCACCCAATATTTCAAACAATGTATGTTTATTTCAGAGTGTTAGACAGGCAACTCCACTTATAACAACAAATAGCTTATCAAAGTCCCCCGACACGGTCCCGTGTTTCGCTGTGGCTGTATCGGGAGGGACCCAGAATTTCAATGGAGGGACCCAGAATTTCCATCCCCCCAGATCTTAGAATGGAACCCATCCTCTCAACCTTCAAGAAAAGACTCAAGACCTGGCTGTTCATGCAGGCTTTTCCTAACTCCAATATTATTTAACTCCTAACAATAAACACACATCACCATCAATATCACTATTAGCTACCTCTTACAATGTAATTATATGTAATTAGCTGGTTTTCCTTTCCTTTTTCCTTCTCACTCCAAGTTCTATTTTTCCTTGTTACATGTAACTGCTTTTCCGCACTATTGTTCAAGTTTAAGTTTATTTTGCACTCCTGTTTCATGTGAACCAGCATGATGGGACTATTGTCTTGAATGTTGGTATATAAAAAACTTAAATAAATAAATAAATAAAAATAAATAAATAAAATAATGTAATCTGCAAGGAAACATATATATATCTATATATATCTATCTATATATATAGATATATGTATACATATATACATATATAGATATATGTATATATGTTTTTTTGCAGATTACATTGAAATTCTGGATCCCTCCCGATGCAGCCACAGCGAAACACGGGACCGTGTCGGGGGACTTTGATAAGCTATTTGTTGTTATAAGTGGAGTTGCCAGTCTAACACTCTGAAATAAACATACATTGCTTGAAATATTGGGTGGACCTTAGATTTTACCTGCACTATTGTTCTCTAGACTTCAATTACCCCAATATTGACTGGGTAAATGTATCATCGGGTCACGCTAGAGAGATAACGTTCCTGGATGGAATAAATGATAGCTTTATGGAGCAATTGGTTCAGGAACCGACGAGAGAAGGAGCAATTTTAGATCTAATTTTCAGCGGAGCCAGGACTTGGTGAGAGAGGTAACGGTGGTGGGGCCGCTTGGCAATAGTGATCATAATATGATCAAATTTGATTTAATGACTGAAAGAGGAACAGTGTGCAAATGCAAGGCTCTCGTGCTAAACTTTCAAAAGGGAAACTTTGATAAAATGAGAAAAATTGTTAGAAAAAAACTGAAAGGAGCAGCTACAAAAGTAAAAAATGTCCAAGAGGCGTGGTCATTGTTAAAAAATATCATTCTAGAAGCACAGTCCAGATGTATTCCATACATTAAGAAAGGTGGAAAGAAGGCAAAACGATTACCGGCATGGTTAAAAGGGGAGGTGAAAGAAGCTATTTTAGCCAAAAGATCTTCATTAAAAAATTGGAAGAAGGATCCAACAGAAGAAAATAGGATAAAGCATAAACGTTGGCAAGTTAAATGTAAGATATTGATAAGACAGGCTAAGAGAGAATTTGAAAAGAAGTTGGCTATAGAGGCAAAAACTCACAGTAAAAACATTTTTAAATATATCCGAAGCAGATATATTTTTAAATATATCCGAAGCAGAAAGCCTGTGATGATCGAGGGGTTAAAGGGGCACTTAGAGAAGATAAGGCTATCGCGGAAAGATTAAATGATTTCTTTGCTTCGGTGTTTACTGAAGAGAATGTTGGGAATTATTAGAAAGGGAATGTCATAATGCCTCTGTATCGCTCCATTTTGAGACCGCACCTTGAATACTGTGTACAATTCTGGTCGCCGCATCTCAAAGATATAATTGCGATGGAGAAGGTACAGAGAAGGGCTACCAAAATGATAAGGGGAAGGAACAACTCCCCTATGAGGAAAGACTAAAGAGTTTAGGACTTTTCAGCTTGGAGAAGAGACAACAGAGGGGGGATATGATAGAGATGTTTAAAATCATGAGAGGTCTAGAACGGGTAGATGTGAATCGGTTATTTACTCTTTTGGATAGTAGAAAGACTAGGGGGCACTCCATGAAGTTAGCATGGGGCACATTTAAAACTAATCGGAGAAAGTTCTTTTTTACTCAACGCACAATTAAACTCTGGAATTTGTTGCCAGAGGATGTGGTTAGTGCATTTAGTATAGTTGTGTTTAAAAAAGGATTGGATAAGTTCTTGGAGGAGAAATCTATTACCTGCTATTAAGTTCACTTAGAGAATAGCCACAGCCATTAGCAATGGTAACATGGAATAGGCTTAGTTTTTGGGTACTTGCCAGGTTCTTATGGCCTGGATTGGCCACTGTTGGAAACAGGATGCTGGGCTTGATGGACCCTTGGTCTGACCCAATATGGCTTTTTGTTATGCTCTTATGTTTTCTTATCCATAAAGATCTCATGCAGGATGTTTATCCTGTTGGACTCTATGCCATCTTTTGTTTTGAATTTTTATAATTGTTTTCAAACAAATAGGTGTTGGTTGGATCCTTTGTCCCTCTCTTTGCTTCCTTTTTTTGTTGTTTGATCTGAATTTTTCACATTCAACCATCTTTTCCATCATAGACAAATGTAGGCCATCCTTACCATATTATCTTTTATTGCTCCGTACATGGCCCCAGCCTCCAATGTATTTAGAACCACTTTCCTTACACCAGGATTTGAGCCAGGTAAGTAATGTCGGCCGGCCATAGAACCTGTGGCCGGCCTTCCTCACCTTCCACCGCTGCTGTCCTGGGAACAGACTGTGATGCCCTTGGAGCGGTCTAAGACAGGAGAAGGTCGGAGAACAGACCAGGCTGGAGTCTGTTCTGCTTTTCAACAGTTTAATTATAAAATGTTCAGCAAGACAGAATCAAAATGGCTGCTTACCTCAGCAGACTGACAATGCAAGAACAGTTTTTCCAAAAGAGCACAGCACTCCATTACAGCTTCCTTCTTCTCCCTGGGGCCTCTCTAACTCTCTCAGGGCCTCACCTTTGTATCCCTTACCTCAGGGAAATGCCCCCACCCGAGGATCCCTTTCCTGTCTGTCTTAAGGTAGATTGGGCCAGATAGCTAGAGCCGGACCGTTAAGGCAGTCTGAGGCTTTCTATCATATACTCTATCACATTCCCTCCCCCTCAGCTCAATCTTCCTTAGTTGAGCGCCTGCCTGTACAAGGGAGACTTCACTAGAAAGGAAGTCTGCATTTATATTTGCCTTCCCTGCTCTGTGTCTAACTTTAAAGTCAAATGGTTGGAGTGCCAGAAACCACCTCATTACTCGCCCATTGGACTCTTTATTCTGAGAGTCAGACAAGGGGTTGGTGATCTGTTACCAGCGTGAACTGGCGGCCTAGTAGATAATAACGAAAAGCCTCCAAGGCCCATTTGACAGCTGAGGCCTCTTTTTCTATCATTGAATAGCATCTTTCTCGGGGTAGTAACTTCCTGCTTATGAAGGCTACTGGATGTTCTTTGTCTTCTTTCTCTTGTGTGAAGACGGCTCCTAGCTCCACCTCTGATGCATCTGTCTGTACCATAAAGGGCTTAGTAAAGTCCGGACTTAGCAGAACAGGTTCCGAGCATATGTCTTTCTTTAAACCCTGGAAGGCTTCCTCCGCCTCTGCAGACCATCTAACCTTCTCTGGGGCTTTCTTCTGTAATAGGCATGTGAGGGGCTCCGCTTTTTCTGAAAAGTTTGGTATGAACCTTCGATAGTAACCGATGAGACCTAAAAAGGCTCTCACCTTACTCTTTCTCTGTGGAACTGGGACTCGGGTAATTGCTTCTATTTTCTGCGCCTGCGGGTGGACTTTTCCTCTCCCAAGGGAGTATCCCAGATATTGTACTTCTTGACCCCCTAACCAGAGTTCCGTAGCTGAGTTACAGTCATTAAGTGTTATGTCTTTTAGTTCTTCTTCTAATTTGTCCTTTAGTTCATCGTTGTTATAGGGTGGTCGATATTTAAATTCTATGGGATTATGAGTTTGTATGGTCTGAGGATTGAGTATATTAATATTGGACTGAATAAGGAGGTGGTCACTCAGACCAAGGAATTTGTGTGTAGCTTGTTGCTAAGTGTTCTAGATAGTTGCTGTTTATGAATGTTAGATCAAGTGAGTGTCAGGCTCTGTGTGTTAGTTTATTGGTTATTAGTGAAAACCCTAGTGCTGTCATGGCATCCATTAGTGTCTGGCATGTGTTAGAAAGGGGTTGGATGCCCATGTGTAGATTAAAGTCACCTAACACTACGGTAGGTTTTGTTGCGGTCCCGACTGCCCCTCTCCTGATAGGGCTCAGGTCCGCCTACCTCCGCTCCAGTAGTCGCCGGATTCCGCCTGGTCCGGGTTCCGGTGATCTCTCTCCTTCCATGTGGTGGCCGCCATTACGGGCCTGCTCCTCTCCGGTCTCGCGCACCCAGCTCCCGGAAGCCCGGCCCCGCCCTCGCGGCTGACGTCACGCCCGACTCCCGATATAACCGGTGTTCAGTCGTTCCCTAAACGCCTTGCAACGAGGTTCCCAGCTTCTTAGTTGTTTCCAGTTGCGTTCCTGTTGATCTCCAGTTGCCTGCTTCTGACTCCGGTTTGCTTCTGACTCCACTTCAGCCCGCTGCCTGCCTCTGACTCCGGTTTGCTTCTGACTCCGCTTCAGCCCGCTGCCTGCTTTTCACTCCGGTTTGCTTCTGACTCCGCTTCAGCCCGCTGCCTGCTTCTGACTCCGGTTTGCTTCCGACTCCGCTTCAGCCCGCTGCCTGCTTCTGACTCCGGTTTGCTTCCGACTCCGCTTCAGCCCGCTGCCTGCCTCTGACTCCGGTTTGCTCCTGACTCCGCTTCAGCCTGCTGCCTGCCTCTGACTTCGGTTTGCTTCAGAGTCCTCTTCAGCCCGCTGCCTGCCTCTGACTCCGGTTTGCCTCTGACTCCGCTACAGCCTGCTGCCTACCTCAGACCCCGGTTGGTTTCACACTCTGCTACAGCCTGCTGCTAGCCTCAGGTGCCGGCTTGCTTCTGGCTCCGCGCCGGCCTCCGGCCTGCCCTGCCTTCAACCAGCCTTCTGCTCAGCGCAGCCAGCTCCCAACCCTTCCCGGGTTTCTCGAACTCTTATTTCACTCTGCCTGCCCTGGTTCCGGCTTCCTCCCGCCTCAGCATTTCTGGACATTCTATAACAGCATCTAAGTCCCAAGGGCCCGGGTCTCTACGGGCTCCTCCCGGGGGGTCCCTGGCTCCGGGTGAAGCCTTGCCAGGTTGTGTCACCCCCCAACCTACCCTGTCTCCCTCGGTAGGTCGGCCCAAGGGTCCACTATCCTATCCAGCAGCATCAAACCGCAACAGGTTTAGAGGTGTTTAGATGTGTTGTCAGAAACTCGATTAGTGGTGACATATTTAGCTCTGGTAAACTGGGAGGGCAGTATATAAGGCATATTTGTATATTGTTAGTGTTGAAGATGGCAATTTCATGGTTAGGTGGTGGTATTATTGGGATTAGTTTACATTTAAAAGCTTTTTCGATAATTAGTAGTAGGCCGCCTCCACATTTATTTATCCTTGGGACTGAGAATACCTCATAATTTTTGTGTGCTATTTGATTTTTTAAGACTACATCAGATTTTTTTAACCATGATTCAGTAATTGCAACGAAGTTGGGTTTATTGTCATACAGTAGGACGGAGATGATTGGGAATTTTTTGGTGATTGAGCATTTACTAAGATGAATGTTAACATTAGTAAGTTATTTAGAGTTAGGGTGTTTGATTTGGTGGTTCTTATTATCTGTACCAGGTTGTTTTCTTTTTTAAATGACTTCTGCAGATCTCTTTTGTTGTGATTAGATCTGAACATTTTAAAATTCTTGTTATATTTATCTTTGTTCATGCAGACTGATATTGGTTGCTTACTCGAGACTTCTCCTTCCTTTTCCATGTTTGTTGTGTGGTTTGGACTGTTGATCTAAGTTCCTTTGGTGTGCAAATGGGTGTACGAAGGGGCGTAAAAAGGGGCATGCCCCTTTGGAGCACCCCTTCAGAGCACGGTGCCGGAGCGCAGCACCTCCGGTCCTTCTTGCTAATCCTCCCTCTTGGCCGTGCTTCCGGCTTCGGTGACGTCAGCCAAGGGGGAGGAGTTTGATGGTCTTCTGGGTTCCTCGGGTTTTGCAATCAGCGTCGGCTGCAGGAGAAAAAAAGCAGAAAAAAGCTGAATAAGCAGGAGGGAGGGGATAGAAAACACAGAAACAAACAGGTTAGTGAGCCACAGGGCAGGGCGAGAAAGGAAGGCAGAGGGGGAGGGTAGGTAGGAGCGAGCGGGAGGGTGGAAAGATACAGGGAGCCGTACCCTGGCCATGGAACTAAATTGGTAGGGGGATAGTCTGCATGCCATCTTCCTGGAGGGATTGGCCCCCAGGATAAAAGATGAACTGGTGGTATGGGAACTTCCTACTTCCCTCGAAGACCTTATCGACCTAACTGGGAAGATTGATAGGCGTCTTCAGGAGCGGTCTCGGGAGAACCGCTCTACCCTGAAGAGTCGCCCCAGGGAATAACCCCTTTCTTGCAATCGTCCCCCGCCTTCTGGAAATTCTTCAGAGGAACCCATGCAGCTGGGTCACGTTCATCTTCCAGATGAGGAGAGATCTCGTCGTCATCAACTCGGACTCTGTCTCTACTGTGGGAATTCGGGAGATCTGTTACCTCAGTGCCCAAGAAAGAGCACGATCTTACATCGAGATGACCCCTGAGGCGATAGCCCTTGGCCTCACAATGGACTCATCCTTATTCCTGCTGCCTGCCTCTGTACAGACATCCTTCATCAGTTTCTCTACTCAGGTCCTAGTGGACTCCAGCGCGGGGGCAAACTTTATTCAGCAGGACCTCATGGACCAGTACCAAATTCCCACAAATGCTTTAACTCCGCCACTGGCTCTCTCTTCGGTCCATGGGGACTTCCTTCCCGGAATAGTGACCCGGGCCAATCAACCCCTTACTCTGAAGGTTGGCCCGGATCACTCAGAGCTTATTTCCTTTTATATTCTTCCTACGGCTGTGAACCCAGTCATTCTGGGCCTTCCATGGCTGCGGAAACATCAGCCTCAATTTGACTGGGCCACGGCCAATCTGATCCAGTGGGGACCGCGGTGTTCCGAATCCTGTCTGGAAACAATAGAGTCTCCCCAGTCCTTAACCGTGGCTACCATCCTTCCTAACCTTCTTCCTTGCCAGAAAATTCAGGAAACCCAGACCAGATCCAGTTTTCCTCGAAAAGATGTCTTGAGGGTAGTCTTCGCCCAACTGGAAGATCAACTGACAAGTAAGATGGCTGAAAATGAAACCCTCATTAAGAAGCATACCCGGGCCATGGAAGGATTCATGTCCCTCTTGACCTTTAAGGAAGATGAGATCTGGAACTTATATGCTCTTTTACAACAAGGGAAGGGAAAACATTGTTCACTCTAGCTCCAGCCAACGCCCTAAGTAACTCCGGAATATTTTTCTCTTTACATTCCATGGAACCGCACCCACCGGATTCCCATGATTCTGATAACATTCAGTACCCCAGCCCACGAAACCCTCAGAAGGGGGGCCTAGAGGAGGGGGTACTGTTACGTCGGCCGGCCATGGAACCCGTGGCCGGCCTTCCTCACCTCTTGCCGCTGCCGTCCTGGGAACAGACGCTGGCTCCTCCACGATGTGGAGGGAGCACCTCCTGCGCTGCCCTCCTCTCGGCAGCCCTCGACATAGAAGCACGGTGGAAACGCTGCTACCATTTCTCTCACGGCTCTGCCTCGTGGCAGATATGCCGCCGGCGGCCTGCCTCCTTCTTCCAGGTTCCTCAGGCGTGAGCGCGCGCCTCTCTACTCAATTTAAAGGGCCCGTGGCACACTGAGGCTGCCGGCCCGTCCAGTTGACGTCATCACCCAGACCTATTTAAGGCAAGCTCTGACAGTCAGAGCTTGCCTTTACAACAGGTTACCTCGCTCCCTATTGCCTCCAGGCTATTCTTCAAATTCCTGAGTTCTTTACCTTTGGATTGCTTCCTTGGACGTCAGCCTCTACTTTGCCTGATTAAGCCATTGACTCTCTCCGAACTTTGACTTCTGCTTTGCCTGACCACTCCATTGACCATCATCAGACCCAGACTCCTGCTTCGTTTGACTACGCTTGACTTTCTCCATGATCAGACCTCAGCCTCACTTGTCGCTGCATCTGGATTGCCGCTAGCCCTGACTCAAGCCTGTTCCTCAACGCCTCTTCAGCTTACTTCCTGGACGGTCTATTCAGGCTTCGGCCTGCTCTTGCTCAGGTGCCTCCTGTCTGCCTTCGTTCCACGGCACCCAAAGGCTCAACCCGCGGGGAATGAGGGCTATTATTGGTGAAGCTCCAGTTGGCCTCAGTCCATCAGCCCACTCCTACCTAGAGGCTGCATCAACCCCACCTCGGCCCAAGAGTCCACCTCCGACATGACAAGGTATTGAAATTATATATATATATATATGGATTAGCCTTTCCTTTACTTTTCCATGAACAAGTAATACTTCTGAAAAGGCAATAGTCTTTGCCATGTGTCTAATCTTCTTCCCTAGAATATGGAAATCTTCCTGTACTTTATGGACACCATTTCTAGTAAGGTCATTGGTTCCCATAGAGATGATAACATTGATATCAGAGTTATTACTTTCTTCTATAAGTGCTTTGACCACTTGATTTGGATTTCTGTTAACTGATGATCCAGGAAGGCATTTAACTGTTGTGTTCTCATCCAAATGAGTTCCCTACTTGGTTCCTTTGATGACTGAATCTCCCAGCAGAAGAAGCTTTCTTTTATGACATTTTATCATGTTGAAGGATTTCTAGGTGGATTAGGTGACTACTTCCCTTTCAGACTTTATATTCTAATGCTGGAGATTCTTAATTTTCCAGTGCAAAAAATGCATTTTGTAAGGGTAACAGCAGGAAGAGTGGATGTCTCCATCACAGACCTTGTTCTGCCAGAGCTCACTGTAATCCAATTATTCCTGAGTTTCTGAATCCTGGATGTCTGACTTCTCTGTGGGAGTGGGATGCTTCAAAGTTTAGGAAATTATGTGTCTCAGAGTCACAGGTCTATCAGAGCCTACTATAAATCATTTATGTCTGAGTTTCTGAATGCTCTGAAGGAGTTAGGAGAGATATTCTAGATGCTGCAAGGAAGGAAGGCTATTTGAAACTTGGACAATTTTTCTTTCAAGTGCATTAGCTCCTTACTCATGGCAGACAGCTGAAAGCAAATTAGATAACCCTTACTTCTGAAAATGATAGGCCTTGGGACATAAGCACCACAATTGTTGCACTGAATAAAGGACATTTTGCTAAAAGTGAGATTGGTACTTTGGTCCAATAATATTCATTTAACCCTTTGGAAGAACTATCTAAGAAGGAAACATTCTAGGGGTGGGAGGGAGATGGGAGAGTGAGAGGGAAACATCTGTAGTGATAAAGCAAAATATATTGGGTAAAATAAAGAATAAAGTTATATTAAATTAGACTTTAAAACTTAGCCAAGCAGGAACCAGGTAAGCTGTTCAGCCCTCAGGCAGGCCACATATACTTGAATTCTATGTGTATCTAGAAGTTAGTAGTGCTTGGTTGGATGCCCCTTGCTGTGCAACTGATTACACAGGAATTAAAAATTATAACTAGCAAGATAGTACCACAACACAGAGTAAGAACTAGCAGGAGAAGAACTCTATGGGGCGGATTTTCAGAGCCCTGCTCGCCTAAATCCGCCCAAAACCGGGCGGATTTAGGCGAGCAGGGCCCTGTGCGCCGGTGAGCCTATTTTACATAGGCCTACCGGCGCGCGCAAAGCCCCGGGACTCGCGTAAGTCCCGGGGTTCTCCGAGGGGGGCGTGTCGGGGGCGGGCCCGGTCGTCGCGGCGTTTCGGGGGCGTGTCGGCAGCGTTTTGGGGGCGGGTACGGGGGCGTGGCTACGGCCCGGGGCAGTCCGGGGGCGTGGCCGCGCCCTCCGTACCCGCCCCCAGGTTGCGGCCCGGCGCGCAGGAGGCCCGCTCGCGCGCGGGGATTTACTTCTCCCTCCGGGAGGCGTAAATCCCCGGAGAAAGGTAAGGGGGGGTGTAGACAGGGCCGGGCGGGTGGGTTAGGTAGAGGAAGGGAGGGGAAGGTGAGGGGAGGGCATTAGAGGATTCCCTCCAAGGCCGCTCCGATTTTGGAGCGGCCTTGGAGGGAATGGGGGTAGGCTGCGCGGCTCGGCGCGCGCCGGCTATACAAAATCGATAGCCTTGCGCGCGCCGATCCAGGTTTTTAGCAGATATGCGCGGCTCCGCGCGTATCTACTAAAATCCAGCGTACTTTTGTTTGCGCCTGGAGCGCAAACAAAAGTAGGCCTATTCGCGGAGTCTGAAAATCCGCCCCTATATTTATTGGAGAATTTTTTTTTTTTAATTATTCAGCCTCACACATGACAGAAGCAAAACAGTAGAAATATTATTTATTTATTTATTTATAACTTTTCTATACCGAAGTTCAAATAACAGAGTTAATTATCACTCCGGTTTACATTGCAACCTTAAACATACAGTGACAAAAAATTGTCTTACATAGAACAGGAGGAGAAAACTTGGATACAACTTAAGCAAGGGGAAAATATAACATATCGAACTGGTAAGAGCTGAAAAGAGTTGGCTTTCGGGGGTGAAAAGGAAAAATCTGAGGGAGGGTTTGGAGAGGTGGGGGATGGAAAATATGCGGGTTACCATAGCTTTAATGAGAGTCAAATGTATATACTGAATAGCTTAGGACGCGGAAAAAGTGCTTAGGAATCTCAAGTTGGGAGGAGTCCTTGGAGGAAGAGGCCAGGACGAGTGGTTATGGGAAGGCTTGTCTGAACAGTAGCGTCTTAAGTCTCTTCTTGAATGTAATAGGGCATTGTTCCTGTCTCAGGTCGGGAGGAAGCAAATTCCACTGTTTGGGGCCTGCGGCAGAAAGAGCTCTTCTGCATAGGGAGGTTTTGATTGTAGGTGCTCTGAGAGTGCCTCTTTGCGCTAATCTAAGAGGGAGGGCAGAAGTATGAAATTGCAGGGGGGTCGAGAGGTCCAGCGGGGCGATGTTGAGAATAACTTTGTGGGTGATTGATAAAAGCTTGTAGAGGATTCTGAATTTGACTGGGAGCCAATGGAGCTTTTTAAGGATGGGTGTTATGTGGTCCCTTTTGTTTGACTTTGTAAGAATCCTTGCAGTTGCATTCTGAAGCAACTGGAGAGGTTTGATGGAGTTGTCAGGAAGGCCGTGAAGAAGTAAATTGCAGTAGTCGAGTTTTGAAAAAATGATCGCTTGTAAGACAGATCTGAAGTCTTGAAAATGAAGGAGGGGTCTTAGTCTTTTTAACACTTGAATATGCAGCAATTGTTATGACATCAAGTAGCACTCCTTTATTGTGTTGTTGATGAAGCCTGTGTAGTTAAATTGATTGTCCATGACTACCCCAAGGTTTCTGACTTTGGGAGAGATGGAAGGGAGCGCTGTAGAGAGAGAGTTGTTTAGTGAAAGATTACCATCTTGTGTGATTATTTCACACAAGATTACTATCTTGTGTGAAATAAGCAACCTCTATCCTCTATCGGGAAAACTATAATTCCGCCACCCTCAAGAACAGATTCAAAACAGCAGAAATAAAGCAAAATATATTGCGAAAAATAAAGAATAAAGTTATATTTACACTGTGCACAGGGAGGCAAAGGGAACGGAGGAGAGGTGTAATTACTTTTAAGATTGTTTTGCATATTAAGAGAATTGATTTAGAGATTGGAAATGGTTATGAAAGTTTGGTGGTCCAGTTACATAAGTGGTTATTCTGTATATTATATTGCCTACCTGAGGTTATTGTAAAAGATTTAACTTTTTTTTTGGACTTTGTTGTTTCTTTACAGTTGCTTTCAGATTCTGTATTATTGTTTGGGGATCTAAATAGTCATAGTCTGCTATTTTTGGTAATTTTGTAATTTGCTTTTAGTACTTAATATGCAGCAATTGTTATGACATCAACTCATAAAGCTGGGAACATCCTGGATTGGTTGCTATTTCCTGCCCAGGATGCTATTCTGTGTAAAATTAGTGATCTTGCTGTTGTTCCAGTGCTTTGGTTTGATCATTACCTTGTTACTTTTACTTTTTCTGTCCATGAAGTTAGCAAGTAGCACATTTAAGACTAATAGGAGAAAATTCTTTTTCATTCAGTGCACAATTAAGCTCTGGAATTTGTTGCCAGAGGATGTGGTTAGTGCAGTTAGTGTAGCTGGGTTCAAAAAAGGTTTGGATACGTTCTTGGAGGAGAAGTCCATTAACTGCTATTAATCAAGTTGGCTTAGGGAATGGTCTCTGCTATTAATTGTATCAGTAGCATGGGATCTTCTTGGTGTTTGGGTACTTGCCAGGTTCTTGTGGCCTGTTTTGGCCCCTGTTGGAAAAAGGATGCTGGGCTTTATGGACCCTTGGTCTGACCCAGCATGGCAATTTCTTATGTTCTTATGGAACTTGACTATTTAGATAGGCAACAGCAATTTCTAGTTCACAATGCTATAGTTTCTGATATTGTTTGGGAAGAATAGTTGAGAGTAAAGGATCAGGTGGTTATAGAAAATATTGATCTTTTAACCACTTGCTTTTTGGAAACTTTGGGATCAGTAGTAGAGAAAATTGCGCCTTATTAGTTAAAACAGGGAGGATAACTTTAAAACATGTGCAAGCACGTCCTTATATGCAGCTATATGAATGCATGCGAGCATGTACATGTTTGTTTATTTGTATTTATTCATTGTCTAAATGCCGAAGCTCTAGGCGATTTACAATTTGCAATCAGTTAAGAACAAACAACAACAGTATGTATGTGTGCACACTATATAAAATATACGTAAGTCTACCCAACAATATGTTTATGTATCAAAAAATACATGGCATGTATTTTAATCATAGCCACATGACTAAGTGGCAACAAATATCTGGCTAAGTAGCGCTGTGGTGACTTATCCAGTTAAATAGAGCTCTTTAAGACTTATCTGGCTATAAAAGTGTTGCATTCGTGGACCCCTGAGCAGAGGCAGGATTGGCGCAACCTGCAGGGAGGAATCCTGCAGGCGGATCCAGAGAAGCAGAGGCCCAGCTGGAGCTTTACCTATATTAGCCCTCATTCCATTTGGGTTGAGCTTTTGGGTGCGTGCCGGAGCCAGCAGAGGTGAGAGCCTCTGCTGATGGTAGAGGTGGTCATCATAGGGTAGCTGGGTCGAACCAGATAGAGGTCAGACATATTCAAGGTCTGGGCAAGAGGCAGGAGCTGCTGGCAGTCAGGCTTATCTGGTGGCAGGCGGTGGTCAGTGGCAGACAGCAGTCAAGCATATCCGGGATCAGGCTGAGGTCAAAATCCATCCAAATGGAAAAGGGGGTACTGATAGGCAGGCAGGAAGGTGAACAGAAGAACAGGTGGGTAATGAGGAAGGAGCTGAAGAACTGAAGACATGGATGCTGGACATGAAGAACTGAAGACAAGGACGCTGGATAGCAATACCCTATACAGGTGTAGGAGAAACTGTTGCTGAGGCAATGAGGGCAGGAGCAAGTGAGCCTTTTATAGGGCTTTAGTGGTGATTTCATCATCCTGCATCGCTGGGCTTTTCCCACCACTGGCCCTTTAAATTGGCAGAGGTCCGGCACGTGCCTAAGGAGGGTGCGTCAGCTAGGGCTGGTGGCGTTAGGCTATGTGGGAGGTCGGTGGCATTTTGCCATGGCGAACTGCCACATAGGATATGGCCATGTCAGGAGGTGAATGTGACGGTTCGTGAGAGCAGCCTGCGGACCGCCAAATGTAACAGTAAGATAGCTGGATAAATAAAAGGAAAGTGCTACATAGGCAGATAAATAAGATAGTTTTCGGATAATAGAAAGACTAGGGGGCACTCCGTGAAGTTAGCATGTGGCACATTTAAAACTAATCGGAGAAAGTTCTTCTTCACTCAACGCACAATTAAACTCTGGAATTTGTTGCCAGAAGATGTGGTTAGTGCAGTTAGTATAGCTGTGTTTAAAAAAGGATTGGATAAGTTCTTGGAGGAGAAGTCCATTACCTGCTATTAATTAAACTGACTTAGAAAATAGCCACTGCTATTACTAGCAACGGTAATATGGAATAGATTTAGTTTATATATGCATTGAAAAAGCAGCTTTCTGTAAAGGGAATGGAACAGCTCCCCTATGAGGAAAGACTGAAAAGTTTAGGACTTTTCAGCTTGGAGAAGAGACGGTTGAGGGGGGATATGATAGAGGTATTTAAAATCATGAGAGGTCTAGAACGGGTAGATGTGAATCGGTTATTTACACTTTTGAATAATAGAAGGACTAGGGGGCACTCCATGAAGTTAGCATGTGGCACATTTAAAACTAATCGGAGAAAGTTCTTTTTTACTCAATGCACAATTAAACTCTGGAATTTGTTGCCAGAGGATGTGGTTAGTGCAGTTAGTATAGCGGTGTTTAAAAAAGGATTGGATAAGATCTTGGAGGAGAAGTCCATTACCTGCTATTAAGTTCACTTAGAGAATAGCCACTGCCATTAGCAATGGTAACATGGAATAGACTTAGTTTTTGGGTACTTGCCAGGTTCTACTTCTTATGGCCTGGATTGGCCACTGTTGGAAACAGGATGCTGGGCTTGATGGACCCTTGGTCTGACCCAGTATGGCATGTTCTTATGTTCTTAGATGGATAACTAGCATTTAAATACATCCGACTATCTTACTTAACCAGCTATGTAGTGCTTTTTAAGACTTATCTGGATAAGTGGCGACTTTGCCACCACTTAGCTGGATGAGTTAAAAATTACCTAGATAAGTGGTGGACATTTGCTATGCATGTGTATTTGTCCTCCTAATTTTAATCATCTACACAAGGAAATATAGCCTGCATATTTTTCTTAGGAAATTACCAGTGAAACCAATTCGTCCACTAGTTTGCCCAGTCTAACTCTAGGTTTTTAAGACACCCCCCCCCCCCAGGGGGGTTTCAGCCTACACTCCCAATTTACCCAGACCCTTCATCCAGTCAGTATTTGCCTATAAATAATTATATTCTGACTTACACCTGATAATTAGCAGGTGTTAATTCGCACAGGTAACAGCCATTTGCGTGTTTCGTTCGCAGTTTTTAAAATAGCATCTTATACAGTTAAATGTTGGCCCTGCCCTGGAATGCCCCTAGTGCACCCCTAGCCTACCCCTTTTTTATCTGAGCAAATTTATTCATGCACTAGGGGCATTCCACAGAGCTTCACTTTGCTGTCGGCAGGCTTGTGCTTTGCTCAAGGTAAAAACTCTGCGGACCTCGGAATATCACTCACAGACCAATGGCCTGGTTGAGCACTTCAAACGCTCAAACAAATGTTAAGGAAATTTGTGGATGAAGATGGCATGAACTGGGATGCCTTACTACTCTATGTGCTGTTCGCAATCTATGAAGTACTACAGAGCTCGATGAGGTATTCCCCATTTGAGTTGCTATATGGGAGGAGACCGAGAGGAATCTTGGACATAGCTCATGAGACCTGGGAAGAAGAAGCAAACCCTGGGCAGACCCTCATTAACTACATTCTCTGAGTGCAGGATTACCTAAAAAAGGCTGGGGAAGTGGCCCACCTATGTCTGGGAAAGGAGTTCTCAATCTCAAGTTTACAATCGTCCCACAGTCCAATGAGTATTCCAGCTAGGGGATTGCATCCTTGTCCTCCTTCCATTGTCAGAAAGAAAGCTGTTAGCCCATTTGCAAGGACCCTATGAAGTTTTGGATAAAATGGGGCACATGGATTACAAAATTGCTCAGCCAGATAAATTAAAGAGAGCTCAAAACAACCATGTAAACTTCCTGAAGAAATGAGTGGCAGAGGAGTGTGGCATTGTACAGGAAAAGTATTTGGCCCAGAGGTCGGGCCTGAAGTGAACCAAGCCCATGTTCCCTTTGGAGAACAGCTGTCCACTACACAGACAGCTGACTTAAAGCAGCTGGTAGAGAAAAACGAGATCTTCTCAAACCATCCTGGTCATACCACCTGGTGCAACATGCTGGTGCAACATGACATAATTATGGCTCCTGGGGATTCCTGAGGCCAGGTGCCACATCATGGAGACTGAAGTGAAGGAGACGCTCTAGATCAGGGTAATAGAGGAGTCTAACAGTGAATGGTCTTCACCCATAGTATTGGTGCCAAAACCAGATGGGAGCATCAGGTTCTATAGGTTAACGAGGTCTCAAAACTCGACGCCTATCTGATGCCATGAGTGGATGAACTGATTGAGCATATGGGATAGGCCCAATTCATCTCTACCCTCGATCTTATCAAAAGATATTGGCAGGTGCCTCTCATGCCATTGGCGAAAGAGAAGACTATGATCCTAACTCCTGGGGGGCTTTTCTATTTGACTGTATTCCAATTTGCCCTTAATGGCACCCCTGCATTGTTTCAACAATTGGTTGACCGCCTGCTTCACTCACATCAAGGGTACACGGCTGTCTACTTGGATGATATTGTGGTCTACGGATCTGTTTAGAAGATAAATCTTGGCCAACTCCAGGCTGTGCTAACCAGTCTGAAGAAAGCAGGGCTAACAGCTAACCCTAAGAAGTGCTTACTGGGAGGGCAAGAAGTCCAGTATCTTGGCTACCCCTTAGGGAAGGCCAAGGTCCATCTACAGACCAGGACGATCGAGGTGCTCACTCAGGAGCCGGTCCTGCAAACAAAAGTGAAAGTGAGAGCGTTTCTAGGCCTTATAGGATATTACAGAAGATTTTTGTTTGTTTGTTTTTATTTGAAATCATTTTATTGTAAGCATAAACAATACAAACAAATACTGGTATACATGGAACTCTGATGCATACCAGGACAATAGCAGAGATCAAGTGCAGCTTACATTTACAATTCCCCCCCCCCCCCCTGTTCCCTCCCAAACTCCCCCATCCTCTCCCATGGATCACACTGATTCCAAACAGTAAAGCAAAGAGAAAGTAATAACATCAGAAACAGAATAATTAAGTCGTCCTTGCTAGATATATTGGCACACAGCAGAGGATACAATCATTGTACAATTAAGGATAATTAAATACCAGACTTCTTGCTTTAGGGGAGAGCGATTGGATGTATTTGTTCCAGATGGCTACAAATCTCAATTTACTTTTAAAAGATCAAGTAGAATCTACATTCTCCATCTGCATTAAAGCATGCAAACTATTTCTCCAAGCCCAATATGCAGGCGCATCTTTGTCACACCACACAAAAAGTATGTTGCGTTCGTGGACCCTTGGCCCGAGGTAGTGCTGGCTTCACTGTCGGGTGGTGAGGCCAGATGGGAAGCAGAGGCCAGCTGGAGCTTCATCACTACCAGCCTGTGTTCCCCATAGGTTGAGCCCTTGGGTACCGAGGCCAGATGGTCTTAGGTGGGCCTCTGCGTGGATGATCCCAGGAGTAGACGAGAGCATGGTTGCAACCAGGAGAGAGAGGCCAGAGGCCTGAAGCCAAAGGCGGCACTGATCCAGTCCAGTAGGCCAGGCTAGGCGGAGAGCATGGCCGGGCCTGGCCCAGGAGAGCGGAGGGATGAGGGGAGGTTGTGTCCGGGCCAGAGGCCAGAGGCGAGCAGCGGTAAGCGAGGTTAGGTCCGGTCCAAAGGTCAGAGGCAGGCAGCGGTAAGCGAGGTCAGGTCCGGTCCAAAGGTCAAAGGCAGGCAGTGGTAAGCGAGGTCAGGTCTAGTACAAAGGTCAGAAACAGGCAGCAGGAACAGGAGAACTGGAACAGCAACTTCAGGAACTCAAGCAAGCGAGAATGAGGAGACCCATTGTCAAGGCAAGCTCTGAGTGTCAGGGCTTGCCTTATAGCCTATAGCCTATAGAGTTTTTCTGTTAAATGTAAACTGAAGTGATTTGTATCTGATACAGGAACTCCGGTATATAAAAAAATAAAAAAATAAATAAAATAAATATATCCAGGACATGCAATGTCATCACTAGGGGCCGCAGGAAGGTTTCCTGCCATGGCCCCTTTAAATCTGGACCAGCGGTGCGCACGCACACCTAGGGGCAGGGACCAGGCAAGGCGGTATGGCGTTGCACCCTCACCGTGGTTGGGAGGCGGCCTATGCGGAGGTCGAGGCAATGGCATCCCTCCGCCGCGGAGGAGCTGAGGGGCAGTCCGGAGCCGAGCCAGGAAGCGGCAGTACCGCGATGGGATCTCTTGGGACCGGGAATTGTAACAGTCCCCCTTCTCCTTACGGCCCCTCCCGGGGGGTCTGGGCTTCCTGGGGTGAAGTGCGTGGAATTGTCTCAAAGGTTCTTTGTCCAGAATGTTGGAAACTGGCTCCCACAAATTCTCTTCGGGGCCATAACCCTCCCATAAGAACATAAGAACATAAGAAATTGCCATGCTGGGTCAGACCAAGGGTCCATCAAGCCCAGCATCCTGTTTCCAACAGAGGCCAAACCAGGCCACAAGAACCTGGTAATTATCCAAACACTAAGAAGATCCCATGCTACTGATGCAATTAATAGCAGTGGCTATTCCCTAAGTAAACTTGATTGGTCACCTTCTCTGGACTGCCTCCATCCTGTCACTGTCCCTTCGGAGATACGGTCTCCAGAACTGAACACAGTACTCCAGGTAGGGCCTCACCAAGGCCCTGTACAAGGGGATCATCACTTCCTTTCTCATAAGAACATAAGAAAATGCCATACTGGGTCAGACCAAGGGTCCATCAAGCCCAGCATCCTGTTTCCAACAGTGGCCAATCCAGGCCATAAGAACCTGGCAAGTACCCAAAAACTAAGTCTATTCCATGTTACCATTGCTAATGGCAGTGGCTATTCTCTAAGTGAACTTAATAGCAGGTAATGGACTTCTCCTCCAAGAACTTATCCAATCCTTTTTTAAACACAGCTATACTAACTGCACTAACCACATCCTCTGGCAACAAATTCCTCTCTCTATGCAGCCCAGCATTCTTCTGGCTTTAGCTATCGCCTTGTCACATTGTTTCACCGACTTCAGATCGTTAGACACTATCACCCCAAGGTCTCTCTCCTGCTCTGTGCACATCAGTCCTTCACCTCCCATCAAATACAATTCTTTCGGCTTTTCACTCCCCATATGCATGACTCTGCACTTCTTGGCATTGAATCTCAGCTGCCATATCTTCGACCACTCTTCCAGCTTCCTTAAATCCCATCTCATTCTCTCCACTCCTTCCGGCGTGTCCACTCTGTTGCAGATCTTAGTATCATCCACAAAAAGACAAACCTTACCTTCTATTCCATCTGCAATGTCGCTCACAAAGATATTGAATAGGACTGGTCCCAACACCGATCCTTGTGGCACTCCGCTTAACACCGCTCTCTCTTCAGAGTAAGTTCCATTTACCGTCACACATTGTCTTCTGTCCATCAACCAGTTTGCAATCCAGGTCACCACCTCTGCACTCACTCCTAAGCTTCTCTTTTTATTAACAAGCCTCCTGTGCGGGACCGTATCAAAAGATTTGCTGAAATCCAAGTAGATGACATCGAGTGCTCTTCCTCTATCTAATTCCTTAGTCACCCAATCAAAAATGTCAATCAGATCTGTCTGACAGGACCTTCCCCTTGTGAATCCATGCTGCCTTTGGTCCAGCAATTCTTCCAACTGTAGATAGTTCACAAATAGGTTATTTTAAATTGAAGATGATAAGGCTTGTCAAGTATATTTTCTCTTGTGATGATTTCTGTAACTTAGTGCAGGCTTTTCTTCTAACAACTTTGGATTACTGCATTTCTCTTTATGTTTGGCTCCAAAAAGTGCAAGTTAAGGACCTCCAAGTTCTGCAGAATTCTGAAGAATAATTGGTGTTGGGTGGTAATTAATGGGAGCACATTACCCCATTTTTTAAAGAGCTGCATTGGTTACCTATTGATCAGAGAATTTATTTTAAGCTTCTGGTTTTAATATTTAAATATGTAAATAGTGTAGCT
This sequence comes from Rhinatrema bivittatum, assembly GCF_901001135.1. Lineage (NCBI taxonomy): Eukaryota > Metazoa > Chordata > Amphibia > Gymnophiona > Rhinatrematidae > Rhinatrema > Rhinatrema bivittatum. The sequence continues at coordinate 4,874,983 of NC_042632.1, forward strand.
CCCACTTTTTTAACTTAACTGTTTTCTCCTTATGATCTTTGTGTGTCTCACCATTCTGCACATGAGGTTTTTCTTAAGAATCCTTTGCAGGAAACTTGATGTCAAGCTTGTGAATTGTTGGGTCAGTAGTATGGAATACTTTTCCATTAGGTTTGCGTTCTTCTGATCTAGTAGCATTTCGTAAAAAACTAAAAGCTTATTTGTTTCAGGAAGCATTTGGACAATAGAAGCTGTATTTGCATGTTAGCTGGAAGAAACTGTTTGCGCGTTATTGTTTTACCTTTTTTTTTTTTTTTTTTAATTATGAATAAGAATTAAGATATGCCATACTGAGTCAGACCAAAGGTCCATCAAGCCCAGCATCCTGTCTCCAACAGTGGCTAATCCAAGTCACAAGTACCTGGCAAGTACCCAAACATTAAATAGTTCCCTTGCTACTAATCCCGGCAACAAGTAGTAGCTGTTCCCTATTAATTAATAGTAGTTTATAGATTTCTTCTCCAGGAACTTATCCAAACCTTTCTGTTATGGGCAGTATAAAATGTTTTTAAATAAATAAATAAACAAACAAACAAACAAACAAATAAATAAATAAAATAAAAGAGCAGCAGAGTCCATTACAGTTGAAGAAGAATAAGTGAGTATAAGTGTGGCAAAGGATAGCTGAAGTAGAGGAGGTTAATTGAAATAAAAATGGAGGAAATCTTAGCAGAATTAGACAGATAGAAGTAGAGCTAGGTTTGTCAAATGGTTTCCATATGGGTGTGAAGCACGAACTAGCTCAGTCTCCTGCCTGGACACCTTCAGAATGATCTACTGCTGTTAATATTGCGATAACGTTTTGGACGGTCCCTCTTAAAAAGAAGTTCTGCAGGGCAGCAAAGGCTGGGTGTCACAGTTGGTAAGCCCTTAGGTTGACACAGCCTAGTAGGTAAACCCACTAGGCCCACTAGACAGCTGATGGAAATGCCCTTGCTGGAACAGGAATTGGAGCTTCATCTGAACCAGTCCCATTCCCAGTAGGTTGAGCCTCTGGATTCCAAGGACTGGCAGGACTTAAGTGAGTGTCCCTCAATGGGTGGTATAGGAGAGTCCCTGGATGGGTGGTGGTCAGGGCTGTATCCAGGTCCAGGCCAAGGGTCAGGGCAGGTGGTGAGCTGACAGTATCCGGGTCCAGGCCAAGGGCCAGGGCAGGTGGAAGGCAAGAGAGAAATCATGGTCCGTAGTCGAGGTCAGTACCAGAGAATCATGCCTAGGCAAACAAGACACCAGGGGATGAAGCAGGGCAGGATGGACCAGACAGGACAAGGGAGACAGGGAAGACATGGATGAGGTAAGAACACAGACAAGACAAAGAGCGGGGTACAAACAAGGCAAGGCATGAACTAAGCAAAGGTTGTGTAAACAAGGAGACACGAAGAGCACACACACTACAGGCTAGGCAGGAGACATGTTGCTGAGGCAAGGTATGGAACATGGCTGGGGTTTAAATACCCAGCCATATGACGTCATTGCTGAGTCCCGACGGAATAGTTTCCCATCACAGGGCCTTTATATGACAGCACACTGTGCACATGTGCACCTAAGAAGTCTGCAGGAGGAGTGGCATGGAAGTGCCCTGGCCGTGTCAATGGCATCTTCGGCATTTGGAAGTGAGCAAGGCCGGTAGTAGGGTTGTCCCGCAACTAGCAAAAGGTTATACATGGTTGGGGGAAGTATTTTATTTATATATAAGCTACATATTTCCTAAATGTCAGGTTGTTATGTATTAGTGTTTGTATACTGTTTTATTATGTATTATTGATATAAAATAACACAGCGTTAAATCAATAATATATAAGAACACAGTATATAAATAGATAAATAAAAGTACTTCCTCCAATCTAGTGTAACGTTTGGCTGGTCTCAGGATGGCCCCGCAACCAGCTGCACTCACTCCCAAACACCGAAGATACCATTGCTGTAGCCAGGACCCCGTCATGCCACTCCTCCTGCAGTCTCCCTTAGGTGTACCATTATTTAAAGGCCCCATGGCAGGAAACTGTTTCATTGGCATTGACGTCTCACAGCTGTGTATTTAAACCCGAACCACGCTCAATACCTTCCTCAGCAACAAGTCCCCTGCCTGCAGTGCATGTTACTCTTTGTATCTCCTTATTTACCCAGCCTTGTGCCTTGCCTTTTCTCTCTGCCTCTGCCTTGCACTTGCAAATGTTAGATACCAATGTAGTGTTTAGACTTTATTAGTGTATCATGTCTCTTAAATAATATGTTTAATATTTTCTTTTATTGTACTCACATATTTTGAATGACTTAATATGATAGTTAATATGCAAACTGCTTTGATTTGTATTGACAAGGAGGTATTAAATAAATAAATACACAGTGATTGGAAAGGAGGGGAAAAGGGCAAGTGACTATTTTTTAAAGGTCTAGGTCTCTCTGTCCTCAGAGTGGTGATTTCTGCCTTTTTGTTTTATAGCACTACCTGACCTGCTTCAGTGGCACCATTGCAATCCCATTTCTCCTTGCAGAGGCTCTCTGTGTGGGCAAGGACCAGATTACAATCAGCCAGCTCATTGGGACAATATTCACCGGGGTGGGAATTACTACCTTAATCCAGACAACAATAGGAATCAGGTTTGTTTTGTACTGATCTTGAGCAATCAATAATAGCAGAATTAATTATAATATTCTCAATAATAACTGGAAACAGCCTGTGATTTGAGTCATTTTCTGTCAGCTTGCACATTTTAACAGTAAGTTTCAAAGCCATCTCTATGGGTAAAATGTATTTATTTATTTATTTATTATTTATTTATTTAGCATTTTTATATACCGATATTCATGTAACAGGTTACAAATCACCTCGGTTTACATTATAATAATAACCATTGCATAAGAATGCATTACATTGAACAGGGATGAATCAAACTTGGATCAGTGAAGTTGGGTTTAACATAGAGGTAAGAGAAGGAAATTTAACCAGCGGGCCGGGTGCTGACATAGGAGTATAGCCAGGTGTCTAAGAGGTGACACTGGTAATAGGTATTGAGGAGGAAAATTATTAACTCGTCTGTAAAGTGCGTGGCTTGTTAGTGAAGATGGTCTACTATCGAAACCGTAAGAGGTTCCGTGGGTCATCAGAGTTAGGTGAAGGCTTGGCAGAACAACCATGTCTTGAGTCTTTTTAAAACAGTGCTTTTCCCATGAAAATGAACTTTGGCAAAACTGCCTGCATAATATGTGGGTAAAAATATGCACAGAGCCTATATATACATACTTAAACATTTTTAAATGGCTCTCAAAATTATTTGCTGTATGAAGGCTTGAACATTGGGTGTTATATATTTTGCAGGCATGAGAACAGCCAAGGATGTGATGCACTAGCTTGTTTCTCTAGTTAGTGACTGCTATTCTATGGCCAGTTTGTTTATATTTGGTTATTGCTTTCCATTTTTTCTTTATATTTTTAATAATGTTTATATTTAATTTTTGTTTGTTTTATGTTTTATGGTTATATTTTATGATTATGGATGTAGCATTGTGAGCCACTTGAGTGCAGCATATAAATGAAATGAAATAAATATTTTTACCTGCAATTGGAAGAGGCATTCTTATGAGTGGGCCTGGAGTAAGCTTTGGAATTACATACACACTTTGGCATTTGCTAAAACAATCTGCCTACAAATTAGCAGGTATATTTGTGTGTGGGTAGCTTTGGTAGGGTCATTTTCAAAGAGAAAGTTGCCTTTACATCAATGCATGTATTTAGCAAATTGCCCCTTGGAAGGCATTTCCATGGGTAAAATGCCCTTCTATCCACAGAAATGGGAACTGATTACTGGCCACCCTCAGTGCCTTTTTATACACCATGCATATTTTTCCCACATTATGAAAGACATTCCTGGGGGATGGGTAGATTAGATAACTCACACAGTTTTTGAGTGAACTACATACATTGTCAGTATTTTTTTGTGATTATTTCTTGACTTGGGTGTCTTCTGGGTAGAAGGTGAAGAATCAAGTTTGATAAATAAATACAATAAAAAGTGAAATTACCTGCAAAGAAAGCAGCAAAAAATCTCTGCTGGGGTAACTTCTGAGAAGACAATATCAAAGCAAAGCTACCTGCTCATGTCTGCTTTGTTAAAAATTACTCATGATATTTGCACCAGTGTGGGTATTTTGCTTTCCTGTTTGCATACATAGAGAAAGTAAAACAAGACATATTGGTATATTATAGATCTGTCGGTGCTTTTGGCCTCCCTTCCCTTTCCCTTTTGGGCTTGCATGCTCACAGACTAACTCAAAAGGGCAGTGTGGTGCCTGCCTACCCCTGGTAACAGCCCTGCATATTAACTGGTCTCTTCCTTATCCCTGCAGGCTCCCCCTCTTCCAGGCCAGTGCCTTTGCTTTCTTGGTACCTGCTAAAGCCATTTTAGCCCTGGACAAATGGAAATGTCCTCCTGACGGTAAATTATTTATTTTGTTTAAAATATGATTATAATTTTATTTATTAAAAATTATACAGTAGGAAGTAGATTTATCTGTGTTTTGTCCCAGCATTTTTCACATTGAAATTACTGGGAGTGTGATGTTTTCATTATTGAATTTGGAGCAATTTTTGCATATAAACAAAAATGGAGCAAGTGTTTGATAAATCTGCTGCCAAGTAAGAATTGTGTGTGTTTAGGGAGAATAGACTTTGAATTAATTTTGTGAGATAATAATAATATGTTAGAATTTGTTTGCAAGTGTTAAGAATATTGTGTGTGTGTGGGGTGGGGGGGGGGTGGAGAATACTCTTTGGATTAATTTTGTGAGCTAGTATAAATTAGTATTTGTTTGCAAGAATTAGAATTGTGAATATTTAGGGAGAATAGACTTTGGTTTATTTTTATGAGTTAGTAAAGTTAGTATTTGAAAGTATTAGAATTATGAGTTTGCAAAGGTCACATACTTGATCTGAAAACGTGAGAATACTAGGTCTTTGGCAACTAGATACTAGTTTGATTCACCACCTCCTCCCTAAATCTCCCACCCTCACCACTCATATTATTTATTATATAGATAATCCCCCAAAGTAGGAGGAAAATAGTCAAAATAACACTTGCCGAATTGCACTGGCTGCCAATAGAACAAAGAGTGCACTATAAAACACTATGCACAATTCACAAACTGATAAACGAAGAAAAAGCAGACTACGCCTACACGTCTCACAGAGAAATCTCAGATCAGCTAATAAAGCTCTACTACCCATCCCATCAATCAAGACAGCAAAACTGACCCAAGTCAGAGAACGAGCCCTATCATTAGCCGGACTAGCACTATGGAATTCATTGCCACTGGAAACAAGATTACAGAGAGATCTAAAACTCTTTAAAAAAAGTTTGAAAACATGGCTTTTCAAGAAAGCATTTTACAAAGAGAATGGAGATTCTGAAGTCTAAATGAACAAGCTAAAGTCACCGTATACCACACCTATTAGTATACAATATCATTTTTACCTAACATTATAATGGAATAACTTAAGAGTTCTGTAGTAAATAGTGCAATGGTTGTATGGTTTCCTATTAACCTTTAAAAAGGACAAGATACAGATCACACAACATATACCTTATATTATGAATACTTGTTACCGATAAATATTCTGGCACATTGTTAGTAAGAATTTCACCAAATATATATTTACGTGCCTCATTGTAAACCGTTGTGACGGTGCTTTACTAAACGACGGTATAGAAAAGGTTTTAAATAAATAATTTAGAATAACATACAATTAATCCTGATTTTAGTGATTGACTAATTTTAGTGTTGTCATTCACAAATAACATGTCACCTAGGCCTAGATTTATCAAAATGCATTAAATATCACATGCGATAGGAAAAGGGGTGTGTTTTATGGTAATAGGCAGTTTATTGCAAAGTGCACTAATACCTATGTGAAATGCTAACCTTTTCACACTTTGTGATACATTTTGGAATTGTTGTTTTTCCTGCATACAACCACTGGGTGGACCATTTTTAGTAGTTTTGAAGCTCCTGGAGAGCCAGCCTAGCTATCAGGGCCCTCCTTGGGGGGGAGGAAGAGAGAGAGAGCGAGAGAGAGAGAGAGAGCCTAGCCATAATGCCCTCACACTAGATAGGTATTTATATCTCTATGGGATGCCCACCTAGAACTTGTGGTTAGGTTTAGGTATTAGTGTACAGGTTAGGGGCCACTTTGACATTCAAAGTGAGACGTACGCTTGTGAAGATTTGAGGACCTTCGGAGTGAGGAAACTCACCCAAAGATGATATTTGTGCAATGTTCTCTCAACCTAGCTTGATGGACTCTCTACCTGGGTAACATCAAGATAGGCTGAGAGAACACTGCATAAATCTCATCTTTGGGTGAGTTTCCGTACTCCGAAAGTCATCAAATCTTCACAAGAGAGCAATGTACTGTTCATACGTCTCACTTTGAATGTCAAAGTGGCCCCTAAGCCCTACACTAATATCTAAACCTCACCTCAAGTTACTAGGTGGGCTTCCCATAGAGATATAAATACCTATCTAGTGTGAGGGCATTATGGCTAGAGAGTGTCTGTGTGTGTCTATGTCTCTGTCTCACTCTCTCAAACCAGTATGTGCAATAAAGCCCTATCACACAGCCTAATGCTAATGAGAAAGGTGTAGTTAGTCATGCAATAGGGCTTTGCAAAACTGTGAGCCCAGCTGACTCCCACCCCTAACTCTTCCTCTGTTGGGTTTGAGGCATAGTGTGGACTCTTAGTTAAAGTGGAGATGACTCCTCCCATAAGAACATAAGAAATTGCAATGCTGGGTCAGACCAAGGGTCCATCAAGCCCAGCATCCTGTTTCCAACAGAGGCCAAAACCAGGCCACAAAAACCTGGCAATTACCCAAACACTAAGAAAAACCCATGCTACTGATGCAATTAATTGCAGTGGCTATTCTCTAAGTATAATTGATTAATAGCCATTAATGGACTTCTCCTCCAAGAAATTATCCAAACCTTTTTTGAACCCAGCTGCACTAACTGTACTAACCACCTCCTCTGGCAACAAATTCCAGAGCTTTATTGTGCGTTGAGTGAAAAATAATTTTCTCCGATTAGTCTTAAATGTGTTACTTGCTAACTTCATGGAATGCCCCCTAGTCCTTCTATTATTCGAAAGTGCCAAGAACCTTCACTTCCCAGGTCACTCTCGCAAGTTGTGCCCCAAATTCTGTGGTCCTTTTCCCGTGGCAGAACGAATAGGCTTGGTGTCCTATAGGCTTCGCCTCCCATCATCGTTATGTATCCACAACGTGTTTCACGTATCCCTTTTGAAACCTGTGGTGTACTCTCGTTTTCATCGTCTTACTCCTGATGATATCGCAACCTCTTCTCCTGAGGAACCTGTTTACCAAGTACACGAAGTATGGGATGTGCGCTTTCACAATCGTTGATGGGAGTATTTACTTGCATGGGAGGGCTGTGGCCCCGGGGAAGACTCCTGGGAGCCTGCAAGGAATATCTTGGACAAGTCTCTGCTGACTCAGTTTCACTTGGATAATCCCGGGAAACCCGGTCCTCTTCGGAGGGGGCGTAAAAGGGGGGGTACTGTTACAGTTCCGGTCATTAGGGTGGTGACCGGGCACTTACCTCTCCCTCCCACGCCGAGGACCGCGCCGCAGAGCGCCCGATTCGCGGCCTTCCAGGCCGCATGGCAGCGGCATCTCCACAAGGGAGACGCCGCCGAAGACTCCTCCCCTCGTCGGGGGAACGTGCGCGCGCAGGGGCCAGCGTTTTCAGCGTCAGCACCCGGATGTGCTGACACGCCTCCTATGACGTCAGACACCGGGTAAGGGGATTTAAACCGGGGACCGGGGATTTTCTAATTGCCTTGCAACGAGGTTCCTTCTTTGAAGTACTAGTTGCCGTTCTGTCTACCCGGTTCCTGATTCCTGCTGCCCGTCTTGGATTCTGCCTGCTTGACCTTGATCCTTGCCTGCTGCCTGGTTCCTGGACTTCTGCTTGCTCTTGCGGTTCTGCTTCTGCCTGATCTCTGCCTGCCTTGACCTCCGGTTCGTGACCCTGACTTCTGCTTGCCTGCCGCCTGCCTTGACCCCCGGTTCGTGACCCTGACTTCTGCTTGCCTGCCGCCTGCCGCCTGCCTTGACCTCCGGTTCGTGACCCTGACTTCTGCTTGCCTGCCACCTGCCTTGACCTCCGGTTCGTGACCCTGACTTCTGCCTGCCTGTCGCCTTGACTCCGGTTCACTCTCCTTCCCTGGATTTCTTCGGTTCTTCGCCTAAGTCCCAGCGGTCCGGGTCCCTACGGGCTCCTCCTGGGGGGACCTCGGACTTCCAGGGTGAAGACTCCTAAGTTCTAGCGACCCGGGCTCCCACAGCTCCTCTGGAGGGGTCACGGGTTTCCAGGTGAAGCTTCGTCAACCCAGTGTGAGTTCTGCCTCCCGACCGTTCCCTCCGGGTCGGTCGGCCTAAGGATCCACTTCCGGATTTGGACAGTCATAACAGCCCATGAGCCTCAGAGATATTGAGGGCCTCGCTGAGCCATGTCACTGTAAAATCAGGCAGCGCCCTATCTTCTAACGTTTCAGAGAGGCCTATTATTCTAACATTGCAGTGACAAGATCTGTTTTCCAGATCATCAATTTTAAGCTAAGCTTTTTATCGCTGCCAATTTTATCAACATTAATTCAATTTCCAGGGTTTGCACCCTTTCATCCACACTTGTAAGATGGTCTTCGACCTCCTGGATATGTTTGGTGTTTTTGGTAAATAACTTTTGTACTTCAGCACATTTTTCATAAATTTTCTCAAATCTGCCATCTAAGGCCATGATGATTTGTGCCGCAATGTCACTTACCCCCTCAATCTGAGCGCTGGGTGAGGGAGGATTACTGGTGCTGTACACCATTTTGCCGATCGCCGGCTTTCCTTTCTTCCACCGGTTCATCTTAAAGGACATAAAAGTTTGTATCTATCCCCAATGTTATCCAAAAAGTGGAATCCTCAAATGCTAAAGTCACTGAAGATACCCGCAGCAGTTAAATCGCCGAATTCAGGGTCGAGATGCACACGGATTAGGGAGTGGGGCTCTAGAGCCGTGAAGAATCACATCTTCACACTTGCATCTGTTGCGCCCATCAGTCGCAGGTGGCTGCGACCTTTGCTGCTCACCTCATTTTGCCCTGTAGCTCCAATTCTGGCAAAGATGGCCACCACTGCCTCTGCTCACCGATCTCCCTGGCGTCCCCGGGATGGCGTGGGCGATCCTGGTCGCCATCTTGAATGTGGTGTAACTTAGGGCATGCGCGCGCCTGCCTCCATCTTATCCACGTCATGGCAGGAACATCGGGGGCGTCCCCTTCGCAGATGTCACTGCCTACATGTACTTAAGCCTACCAGACCTTCCTACCAACGAGTTAGCAAGGATTCCATCTTGCTCAATTCCTTTTCTCTGAGACGCTTCGCCTCGCTGTTCCTGCATTCCTGACTAAGTGACTCAGGTACCTGCTCCTCGGGGGCCTTGCTGCACTCAGGGCTATCTGCTCCACGGAGAGCCTTCTCTGTAAGTCTCACCTTCACCAGCTTAGTGAGTACCTCTCGCTACTTCTATGGACGACCCTTCAGTGTTCCTGCTCCGGGTCGCTGTGGCTGCTACCACAATATCTCAACTGCAACACTATGGAGTGAGTACTGGACCTGATCGACAAGAACATTTTGGGGAAGGGGGAGTCTCTTCCAAAGGGATAGGCTCCACCTTAACCAGGGTGGAACCAGACTGCTGGCGCTAACTTTTAAAAAGGAGATAGAGCAGCTTTTAAACTAGAACAAAGGGGAAAGCCAACAGTTTCTCAGCAGCGCATGGTTCGGAGACAGGTATCTTCAAAGGATACTAATGATGCATTAGAATTAGGGCATCCAGACAGTGAGGTTCCAATTATAAGAAAAGTAGTTCAAGTGCCTGTAACTAAAAACTCAGCTGAGCTAAAAAATTCTAACTTATCCCTATCAATTAAAAAGCAGAATGAAAATACAAACAAAAAACAAACTTTGAAATGTTTGTATGCTAATGCCAGAAGTCTAAGAAGTAAGATGGAAGAATTAGAATGTATAGCAGTGAATGATGACATAGACTTAATTGGCATCTCAGAGACATGGTGGAAGGAGGACAACCAATGGGACAGTGCTATACCGGGTTACAAACTATATCGCAATGACAGAGAGGAGCACCCGGGAGGTGATGTGGCGCTTTATGTCCGGGATGGCATAGAGTCCAACAGGATAAACATCCTGCATGAGACTAAATTCACAATTGAATCTTTATGGGTAAAAATCCCTTGTGTGTCAGGGAAGACTACAGTGATAGGGGTATACTACTGTCCACCTGGTCAAGATGGTGAGACTGATAGTGAAATGCTAAGAGAAATTAGGGAAGCTTACCAAATTGGTAGTGCAGTAATAAAGGGAGACTTCAATTACCCCAATTTTGACTGGGTAAATGTATCATCAGTACATGCTAGAGATATAAAGATCCTGGATGGAATAAATGACATTTTTATGGAGCAATTGGTTCAGGAACCGACAAGAGAGGGAGCAATTTTAGATCTAATTCTCAGTGGAGCACAGGTTTTGGTGAGAGAGGTAACAGTGGTGGGGCTGCTTGGCAATAGTGATCATAATATGATCAAATTTGAATTAATGACTGGAAGGGGGACAGTAAGCAAATCCATGGCTCTTGTGCTAAACTTTCAAAAGGGAAACTTTGATAAAATGAGAAAAATTATTAGAAAAAAAACTGAAAGGTAAAAAATGTGCAAGAGGCATGGTCATTGTTAAATACCATGGTAGAAGCACAGTCCAGATGTATTCCACACATTAAGAAAGGTGGAAAAAAGGCAAAACGATTACCGGCATGGTTAAAAGGGGAGGTGAAAGAAGCTATTTTAGCCAAAAGATCTTCATTCAAAATCTGGAAGAAGGATCCAACAGAAGAAAATAGGATAATGCATAAGCGTTGGCAAGTTAAGAACATAAGAACATAAGAAATTGCCATGCTGGGTCAGACCAAGGGTCCATCAAGCCCAGCATCCTGTTTCCAACAGAGGCCAAAACCAGGCCACAAGAACCTGGCAATTACCCAAACACTAAGAAGATCCCATGCCACTGATGCAATTAATAGCAGTGGCTATTCCCTAAGTAAATTTGATTAATAGCCGTTAATTGACTTCTCCTCCAAGAACTTATCCAAACCTTTTTTGAACCCAGCTACACTAACTGCACGAACCACATTCTCTGGCAACAAATTCCAGAGCTTTATTGTACGGTGAGTGAAAAATAATTTTCTCCGATTAGCCTTACATGTGCTACTTGCTAACTTCATGGAATGCCCCCTAGTCCTTCTATTATTCGAAAGTGTAAATAACCGATTCACATCTACCCATTCAAGACCTCTCATGATCTTATAGACCTTTATAATATCCCCCCTCAGCCGTCTCTTCTCCAAGCTGAACAGCCCTAACCTCTTCAGCCTTTCCTCATAGGGGAGCTGTTCCATCCCCTTTATCATTTTGGTTGCTCTTCTCTGTACCTTCTCCATCGCAACTATATCTTTTTTGAGATGCGGCGACCAGAATTGTACCCAGTATTCCAGGTGCGGTCTCACCATGGAGCGATACAGAGGCATTATGACATTTTCCATTTTATTCACCACTCCCTTCCTAATAATTCCCAACATTCTGTTTGCTTTCTTGACTGCTGCAGCACACTGAACCGACGATTTCAATGTGTTATCCACTATGACACCTAGATCTCTTTCTTGCGAGGTAGCACCTAATATGGAACCTAACATTGTGTAACTATGGCATGGGTTATTTTTCCCTATATGCATCACCTTGCACTTATCCACATTAAATTTCATCTGCCATTTCGATGCCCAATTTTCCAGTCTCACAAGGTCTTCCTGCAATTTATCACAATCTGCTTGTGATTTAACTACTCTGAATAATTTTGTATCATCCGCAAATTTGATAACCTCACTCGTCGTATTCCTTTCCAGATCATTTATATATATATTGAAAAGCACCAGTCCAAGTACGGATCCCTGAGGCACTCCACTGTTTACCCTTTTCCACTGAGAAAATTGACCATTTAATCCTACTCTCTGTTTCCTGTCTTTTAACCAGCTTGTAATCCACGAAAGGATATCGCCTCCTATCCCATGACTTTTTAGTTTTCTTCGAAGCCTCTCATGAGGGACTTTGTCAAACGCCTTCTGAAAATCCAAATACACTACATCTACCGGTTCACCTTTATCCACATGTTTATTAACTCCTTCAAAAAAGTGAAGCAGATTTGTGAGGCAGGACTTGCCTTGGGTAAAGCCATCCTGACTTTGTTCCATTAAACCATGTCTTTCTATATGTTCTGTGATTTTGATGCTTAGAACACTTTCCACTATTTTTCCTGGCACTGAAGTCAGGCTAACCAGTCTGTAGTTTCCCGGATCGCCCCTGGAGCCCTTTTTAAATATTGGGGTTACATTAGTTATCCTCCAGTCTTCAGGTACAATGGATGATTTTAATGATAGGTTACAAATTTTTAATAATAGGTCTGACATTTCATTTTTTAATTCCTTCAGAACTCTGGGGTGTATACCATCCGGTCCATGTGATTTACTACTCTTCAGTTTGTCAATCAGGTCTACCACATCTTCTAGGTTCACCATGATTTGGTTCAGTCCATCTGAATCTTTACTCATGAAAACCTTCTCCAGTACGGGTACCTCCCCAACATCCTCTTCAGTAAACACCAAAGCAAAGAAATAATTTAATCTTTCCACGATAGCCTTATCTTCTCTAAGTGCCCCTTTAACCCCTCGATCATCTAATGGTCCAACTGACTCCCTCACAGGCTTTCTGCTTCAGACATATTTTAAAATGTTTTTACTATGAGTTTTTATCTCTACGGCCAAATTCTTTTCAAATTCTCTCTTAGCCTGTCTTATCAATGTCTTACATTTACATTTTACTTTTACAGAGACAGAAGGGGGAGGAGTGAGCCCGGCCGAGCAGAGCTCAATTGGTCGGTCCTGGCCGCGGCAGCGGCCGCGAAAGCAATTTGCTTGAGGCACCCTACCTCCGCAGAGCCTCCGGAAACCCGAGCCCCTGGTAAGATTCTAGGTCAGGGTCGCCGCAACAGACTTCCCGGCCCTGGACGAGGCTCCCTGCTGCCGGCAGCCATGAGACCTGGCTCCAGTCGCAGGCTGCCGCAGCCGGCGATCCTAACAAACATCTATCTCTGGCCTACCCCGTGCTGTGCACCACTATCGAAGCTACCACGCACAAGAACTACCAAGAAGCAAGTATTTCCAGGTTACCCCGCTCTGCGGACCACTACTGGAGAATCCATCTTAGGTCTTCCTACTCAAGGACTGAGTTTACAAACCCGCTCCTTTTGTTTCTCTTTGCTGTATAATAAATATATCTCTGACTCCTGTGTCCATCACTGCTGAAAGTCCGCCTGTCGTGGAGAGTCCCCACAGGGCTCCTCCCTGTGGGTGGAGTCAGCTCTCTCCATGACCCAAGGGCCCACAAACCAAGTTCAAGTATAGCAGATTGCTAACTCCATGGACCCGGCTCAGCTCTCAGCCTTACAGGCCATCCCTGGCCTGGCCTGGCCCAACGGATTTCGGAGCAACAGAGGACTTTGGAGATGTCGACTACCTCCTTTAATCAGCTGAACGCCAGACTGAATACTCTCCTACTTCTGACCAGAATGCATCGCCTCTGGTGGTTACCGGACGTACTACAGTTCCTTTGCCTGCCCCTACTCGTTTCTCAGGAGACTCCCTATTGTGTAGGGGCTTTCTAAATCAGTGCTGTATGCATTTCTCCTTACAACTGCTGTACTTCCCTACTGCAGTTACCAAGACGACGTATAGCTTGTCTTTGTTGGATGGAAAAGCCCTGGCCTGGGCTTCACTATTATGGGAACGCAATGATCCAGTCCTGAATGACTTGCCTGGCTTTCTGACTCTCCAAGTCTGTATTTGATGATCCTGCATACCAGTCTGTAGCCGGTTCAGCACACCTTCACCTCCAACAAGGGACTAAGCCACTCCCAGACTACATAATGGAATTTAAAACCCTGTCTTCTGAACTTCTTTGGGATTCGGGTTGTTTACAAGCTATCTTCTTAGAAGGCCTCAACTCCCGGATAAAAGATGAACTTGCCGCACCTAAGTTGCCTGACAAAGTTCTCTTATGGACCTCGCTGGATGGATTGACCGTCGTATATGAGAGCAATCTGCTGAGATAAAACCTCTCAAGAGATATTCCTCCGGAGGTAATCGCCCTCACTCCTTGCCTTCAGCTCTGGTCCAGGCATTATCTAATCCTGAAGAAGAAGACGAACCCATGCAATTAGGGCGTAGCCACTTAACCGCCAAAGAGAAGCGCTTTCACAAGAAGATGGGCCTATGCATGTTTTACGGGAGAACCGGCCATTCAGTACAAACCTGTCCCATCTGTCCGGGAAACATGCAGACCTAGGATCCTCCGAAGGACTCTTCCTAGGTCTGACTGCACCATCTCCTCTACTGACTCTCCCGGTCTCCATCATCTCTGGGCCTCTTGAATTCGCCACACAAGCACTAGTCGATTCTGGTGCAAGTGGGAATTTTATTCTGAAAAGATTGGTAGAGCACCTACGAATTCCTACCAAATCAGTACTCACACCGCTGGTTCTGTCTTCCATACATGCCGAACCATTGCCAGGAGATGTCTCGCTCACCACACAACCCATTTGCCTACACACTAGGTCCCTGCATACCGAGACCATCACATTTCTGCTATCCACCCATGGTTTCAAGACCATTCTCCCCAGTTCAACTGGTCTTCAATGGAATTATCACAATGGGGCCCGACCTGCCATGACAGATGCTTGAAAAAAGTAACCCCATTACCATGTATGGCCACCACTACTGCTCTCCCTGGTTTACCACCGCAGTACACGTCATTCAAGATGTATTTTCCAAACAAGTAGCTGATGTGCTCCCACCACACAGATCATTTGACTGTGCAATTAACTTGAAGCCCGATACAGAACCACCCAGAGGAAGAGTTTATCCACTCTCATTATCTAAAACTGAGGCCATGTCAGCCTATATTCAAGAAAATCTACAGAAAGGATCTTTTTTGTCGGCAAGAAGAATGGATCCCTACCCCCTTGCATTGACTATAGAGGTTTGAACGAAATTACCATCAAGGATCGGTATCCTTTACCATTAATTTCAGAGTTATCGGCTCCAAGGCGCAAAGATCTTCACAAAGTTGGATTTAAAGGGCGCTTACATCCTTGTCTGCATTCGTCAAGGAGACGAGTGGAAAACGGCCTTTAATACTTGCGATGGCCACTTCGAGTATTTAGTGATGCCATTTGGCCTGTGCAACGCCCCGGCCATATTTCAAAATATGATGAACGATATCCTGCAAGACTTGTTATATCAGTGTGTGGTCGTATACTTGGATGACATCCTCATCTTTTCCAGTGATGTCCAGAGCCACCAAGCAGATGTCATCAAAGTCTTGCAGAAGCTGCGGGATAATTGTCTATACGTCAAGCTTGAGAAGTGTGCTTTCCACCAGGTGTCTGTTCTTTTCTTAGGGTACATTGTGTCCAACAAAGGCTTCCAAATGGACCCCCAAAAAACAAAAAGCATGCAAGACTGGCCTCAACATACTGGTGTTAAAGCTCTCCATCGCTTCCTGGGCTTCACTAATTATTATCGCACATTCATCAAGAATTACTCGATCTTGACAGCGTCACTTACTGCCATGACTAAAAAAGGAGCCAACCCTTCACAGTGGTCTCCGGACGCCGTCACTGCCTTCCAAGCCCTTAAGGAGGCATTCCTCAAGAAAACTTGTTTATGTCATCCTGACCCTCATCGGCCATTCATCATCGAGGTTGACACCTCTGATGCTGGCATAGGGGGCCATGCTCAGTCAGCACAGTGATATGCATACTCTTCATCCCTGCTCATTTTTCTCCAGATGCTTTTCTCCAGCCGAGAGAAATTATGGTATTGGTGACAAAGAGTTGCTCGCTATCAAGCTTGCATTCGAGGAATGGTGCCCCTGGCTAGAAGGTGCACAACACCAGATAACAGTGTTCACTGATCACAAGAACATGGAATATCTACGTCATGCGCAGAGACTCAACCATCGCCAAGCCCGATGGTCATTATCCTTCAACAGATTTGATTTCTTGCTCAAATACCGTCCTGCTGATAACAATGTCCGGGCAGGCGCCCTCTCATGCTCCTTTACACCTGAAGATGTTCCTGACGCACCCTGTCACATCATCAATCCAGAGAAGATAGTTCTGGCTGCTACCCATTCTGTTCCAGCTGGTAAAACAGTGGTCCCTCAGACACTATGGAAGAAACTTCTGAACTGGGCTCATGACTCCCGGTTAGCCGGCCATCCTGGACAGGCCCATACTCTTGCCACCCTACAACGCTTCTATTGGTGGCCATCTATGAAAAAAGACATCCAAGCATACGTTGAATCCTGCGCTATCTGCATCAGACAAAAGCCTCCTGCCGGTTGCCCTTGGGGTCTCATTCAGCCGTTACCTGTTCCAGATGAACCATGGACACACATCACAACTGATTTCATCATTGATTTACCGCCTTCAAGTGGGAACAATATTATATGGATCACTGTGGACCGCTTCTCAAAAATGGTGCACTTCCTGGCATTACCCAGACTACCATCTGCCCCAGAACTTGCTAAGCTGTTCATATGGCATATATTCCACCTGCACGGCATTCCTAAACACATTGTTTCCAACAGAGGTGTTCAATTCATCGCCAAGTTCTGGAGGGTGCTGTGTTGTAAATTTGACTTCGCCTTAGACCTGACATCAGCATATCACCCCCAATCAAATGGGCAGAGAGAATGAATCGGACTGTCAAACAGTTCATTCGTGCCTATGTCAACTCTAGGCAGAGTGATTGGGCAGAACTATTACCCTGGGCTGAGTTCACCCTGAAGTCTCATCCTGCTTCTGCCACTGGATCTACTCCATTCCAGAATGTTTATGGTCGTCAACCATTACCACCACTTCCAATACCTTTATCAGGTACATCACCAGCAGCTCAGGCTACAGCTGAAGAGATTTACCAACTCTGGACTTGTCAGAAAGCTCTGTTGTTAAAGCTGGTCTTTAGCAATCTGTAGTTATTTAGAATAGTTGTGGGTGGATCCTTGGACACAGAGGCAGGTGACCACGCCCTCGGGGGAAATCCCGAGAGGGACCACTGGTCAGGCTTAGTGTAGGAGACAGACAAACACTAGTTCTTTTATTAGACAAAATAGTAAACCACCAGAGGTGGCAATAGTGAGCTGGAAGCGCCCGGCTGGGATGTAGTCCCTCAGGTTCTGGAACAGTGATCCCAAGGTGGTTGAGCTGTAGAGAAACTAAGAAAGTGAGTAGGCAAAGCATGCTGCGTTCAGGAACAAGTCCTTGATGGTAACACTCACACAATCGTCTCTTAAGGTAGCCCAGGAGATGTTATGCATTAGGCCCTCGAGGAGCGAGTACCTGGACCCAGGGAAAGCTCTGAGAGATAGATGGAAACTCACAATGTTGTAAGCAGCGATGACTTCGTAGCAGAAGTGGTATTCAGGAGCAAGTCCGGGACGTGGGCCCTCAAGGAGCGAGTACCAGTTCCGGACTGCGACCTGAAAAGAAAAAGAGATAGCGAGGCCCCCGAGGAGCGGGTACCTCTAGTGAAGTCCGAGAAGGCAGAGTAGATAGGGTTGCGGAGAGCGAATCCCATCCGCAGCAACCAGGAGGAAGCTAAGTAAACCAGTCCCTTGCTAACTCATCTTGTTAGCGAAAACTGAACATAAGAACATAAGAAATTGCCATGCTGGGTCAGACCAAGGGTCCATCAAGCCCAGCATCCTGTTCCAACAGAGGCCAAACCAGGCCACAAGAACCTGGCAATTATCCAAACACTAAGAAGATCCCATGCTACTGATGCAATTAATAGCAGTGGCTATTCCCTAAGTAAACTTGATTAATAGCCGTTAATGGACTTCTCCTCCAAGAACTTATCCAAACCTTTTTTGAGCCCAGCTACACTAACTGCACTAACCACATACTCTGGCAACAAATTCCAGAGCTTTATTGTGCATTGAGAGAAAAAGAACTTTCTCCGATTAATCTTAAATGTGCTACTTGCTAACTTCATGGAATGCCCCCTAGTCCTTCTATTATTCGAAAGTGTAAATAACCGAGTCAAATCTAATCGTTCAAGACCTCTCATGATCTTAAAGACCTCTATCATATACCCCCTCAGCCGTCTCTTCTCCAAGCTGAACAGCCCTAACCTCTTCAGCCTTTCCTCATAGGGGAGCTGTTCCATCCCCTTTATCATTTTGGTTGCCCTTCTCTGTACCTTCTCCATCGCAACTAAATCTTTTTTGAGATGCGGAGACCAGAATTGTACACAGTATTCAAGGTGTGGTCTCACCATGGAGCGATATAGAGGCATTATGACATTTTCTGTTTTATTAACCATTCCCTTCCTAATAATTCCTAACATTCTGTTTGCTTTTTTGACTGCTGCAGCACACTGAGTCGACGATTTTAAAGTATTATTCACTATGATGCCTAGATCTTTTTCCTGGGTGGTAGCTCCTAATATGGAACCTAACATCGTGTAACTACAGCAAGGGTTATTTTTCCCTATATGCAACACCTTGCACTTGTCCACATTAAATGTCATCTGCCATTTGGATGCCCAATCTTCCAGTCTTGCAAGGTCCTCCTGTAATGTATCACAGTCTACTTGTGGTTTAACTATTCTGAATAATTTTGTATCATCCGCAAATTTGATAACCTCACTCGTCGTATTCCTTTCCAGATCATTTATATAGAAATATATTGAAAAGCACTGGTCCAAGTACAGATCCCTGAGGCACTCCACTATTTACCCTTTTCCACTGAGAAAATTGACCATTTAATCCTACTCTCTGTTTCCTGTCTTTTAACTAGTTTGTAATCCACGAAAGGACATCACCTCCTATCCCTTGACTTTTTAGTTTTATTCGAAGCATCTCATGAGGAACTTTGTCAAACGCCTTCTGAAAATCCAAATACACTACATCTACCGGTTCACCTTTATCCACATGTTTATTAACCCCTTCAAAAAAATGAAGCAGATTTGTTAGGCAAAACTTCCCTTGGGTAAATCCGTGTTGACTGTGTTCCATTAAATCATGTCTTTCTATATGCTCTATGATTTTGATCTTGAGAATAGTTTCTACTATTTTTCCCAGCTCTGAAGTTAGGCTCACTGGTCTATAGTTACCCAGATCGCCCCTGGAGCCTTTTTTAAATATTGGGGTTACATTGGCCACCCTCCAGTCTTCAGTTACAATGGATGATTTTAATGATAGGTTACAAATTTTAACTAATAGATCAGAAATTTCATTTTTGAGTTCCTTCAGTACCCTAGGATGCATACCATCCAGTCCAGGTGATTTGCTACTCTTTAGTTTGCCAATCTGGCCTACTACATCTTTATTTATTTATTTATTTAAAAACATTTCTATACCGTTGCTAAGTTTTATACCATTGCAACGGTTTACAAATAGGCACATAGACTAAGGTTAGTAAATCTAGGATATCGTACATTCTAACAGGTACCAATAAAGTTCGGTTACAATTTCATAAATAAAATCATTATTTGAGTAATATTGGTCAAGTCCAGGTATATTATTGAGTTACTATCTCTTTGAGATATTACTTCTTACATGTAGGATTGAGTAAATTCATTCTCATCTGCATTACTCTGTACTTTCATTCTCCACCCTCCAGGTTCACAGTGATTTCGTTCAGTTCGTCTGACTCATCACCCCTGAAAACCATCTCAAGAACTGGTATCTCCCCAACATCCTCATTAGTAAACACGGAAGCAAAGAATTCATTTATTCTTTCTGCAATGGCCTTATCTTCCCTAAAAGCCCCTTTAACCCCTCGGTCATCTAATGGTCCAACCGACTCCCTCACAGGTTTCTTGCTTTGGATATATTTTAAAAAGTTTTTATTATGAGTTTTTGCCTCTATGGCCAACTTCATTTTCCTGGCGTGTAGCCAGATGGACTCAGAACAAATGGGATGGGGATAGTATCCACGTGCTAGCAGTTGGAGACGGATCTGACGTCAGCATGGGGTATATATATCCCCACAGGAAGCGTAGCAACTTAGTAATTTCTGTCTCCAAAGCAGTTTGGAGTGCCTGCACGCTAGTCGAGCGTGCTTTCCAAGACTACTTTAATTTTTCTCTTTTCTTATAATTCTAGATTCTACTTTCTACTTTCTGCAAAAAGATATCGAGCCCCGCGCTCCTGCGGTGATACCCGAAGGTCACTCCCCCAGTTGAGCTGCCTGGGGTGATTCCCGTGATCCCCCCGGAGGTTAAGTCCTCAGTCCAGCCGAAGCGCGGCAGGGACACAGCCCCCTGGCGAGGTTCGGGTGAGGCTTACGAGGCGCCTCGTTCCCGGCGTGGACGAGGCAGCAGGTGCATATCCTCAAACGCGGTGGTGTAGGTACTTGCCCCCTCCCCCCGCAGCCGGAGACCGCCAGGTTCCAGCTGGGAAGCGCCGAGGATCAGGTAAGGCGTGCATCTCTTATTTCTGGTCTCCGAGGAACAGAGGATCGGCGGCGTGGCACGCTGTGGAGGACGCCAATTTGGGGCCTTGTCCAGGTATTGAGCGCCTGTAATCGGCGCGGCGCTATTCCTCCTTGTGCGTATATTGCCTTCTGTCTGTGAGCATCTGCTACTGAGCGTGTATTACTAACCGCTTGTTATTGAGTGCATATTGGCTGCCACTGAGCGTGTATTGCTGCCCGCCTATTGCTGAGAGCCTATTAAATGCTATTGAGCGTGTATTGCTAACCGCATATTGCTGAGAACCTATTGAATGCTATTGAGCGTATATTGCTAACCGCTTATTGCTGAGAGCCTATGAAATGCCATTGAGCGTATATTGCTAACCGCTTATTGCTGAGAGCCTATTGAATGCCACTGAGCATCTATTGCTAACCGCATATTGCTGGGAGCCTATTCAATGCCATTGAGCGTATATTGCTAACCGCTTATTGCTGAGAGCCTATTGAATGCCACTGAGCATCTATTGCTAACCGCATATTGCTGAGAGCCTATTGAATGCCATTGAGCGTGTATTACTGACCGCTTATTGCTGAGAGCCTATTGAATGCCATTGAGCGTGTATTACTGACCGCATATTGCTGAGAGCCTATTGAATGCCATTGAGCGTATATTGCTAACCGCTTATTGCTGAGAGCCTATTATGAGAATTATTAGAAAAGGAATGGTGAATAAAACGGAAAATGTCATAATGCCTCTGTATCGCTCCATGGTGAGACCGCACCTTGAATACTGTGTACAATTCTGGTCGCCGCATCTCAAAAAAGATATAATTGCGATGGAGAAGGTACAGAGAAGGGCTACCAAAATGATAAGGGGAATGGAACAACTCCCCTATGAGAAAAGACTAAAGAGGTTAGGACTTTTCAGCTTGGAGAAGAGACGACTGAGGGGGGATATGATAGAGGTTTTTAAAATCATGAGAGGTCTAGAACGGGTAGATGTGAATCGGTTATTTACTCTTTCGGATAGTAGAAAGACTAGGGGGCACTCCATGAAGTTAGCATGGGGCACATTTAAAACTAATCGGAGAAAGTTCTTTTTTACTCAATGCACAATTAAACTCTGGAATTTGTTGCCAGAGAATGTGGTTCGTGCAGTTAGTATAGCTGTGTTTAAAAAAGTTCACTAAGGGGTAGATTTTAAAAAGCATTTACTCGAGCAAAACTGGTTTTTGCTCGAGTAAATACACTTTACTCAAGTAAGTGGGCTTTTCAAAATTGCTACAATATATGCCATTGAATTGTCCATAGGATTTACTCAAGTAAGTGCACTTTACTCGAGTAAATAGCTTTTGAAAATTGCTACGATAGTATGTCACATTTACATGCGTAACTCCTTTGAAAATGACTCCCTTGGGGCGGATTTTAAGAGCCCTGCTCGCCGGTAAGCCTATTTTACAGTGGCCTACTGGTGCGCGCAGAGCCCCGGGACTCGCGTAAGTCCCGGGGTTTTTGGAGGGGGCGTGTCGGGGGGCGTGTCGGGGGCGGGCCCGAACTGCGCGGCGTTTTCGGGGCGTGTTGGGAGCGTTCCGGGGGCGGGCCCGGGGGGTGGCTACGGCCCGGGGCGGCCCGGGGGCGTGGCCGCGCCCTCCGGACCCGCCCCCAGATCACGTCCCGGCGCGCTAGCGGCCCGCTGGCGCGCGGGGATTTACTTCTCCCTCCGGGAGGCGTAAATCCCCCAACAAAGGTAAGGGGGGTTTAGACAGGGCCGGGCGGGTGGGTTAGGTAGGGGAAGGGAGGGGAAGGTGAGGGGAGGGCAAAAGAAAGTTCCCTCCGAGGCCGCTCCGATTTTGGAGCGGCCTCGGAGGGAACGGGGGTAGGCTGCGCGGCTCGGCGTGCGCTGGCTATACGAAATCGATAGCCTTGCGCGCGCCGATCCCGGATTTCAGCGGATACGCGCGGCTACGTGCGTATCTACTGAAATCCAGCGTACTTTTGTTTGCGCCTGGAGCGCCAAGAAAAGTACGCCTATTCGCGGTTTTTGAAAATCTACCCCATTATTATTACGGTGCGCCTATTGTATTAAGCGCCTATTGCTGCCGCATATTATTCTTATTGTGCGCCTATTGTATTAAGCGCCTATTGCTGCCGCATATTATTATTATTGCGCGCCTGTTGTATTAAGCATTCCACGCTTATTTTTCGATGGATCAGAACGCAGCAGCGTCTTCAGCGGCGGCGCTGCCTGCCTCAGGCATTAAAGCCCTTGGCCTCTGCTCTGCATGCCAGCTTAGAGCCACGCGCAGTGAAGAGCCAGGCTCCCTATGTACCCAATGGGAGGAGGCCGTGGGACCCTCAGGCCAGGACCGGTCTCAGCCAAGATTTGTTGACAGTTCCCCAGGGGCTACCCCGGAGTTTGGGGGCAGTCTCGACCAATCAGGAATCCCTGGGGAGCTTGTACCCCGGCGATTAGAGGCTGTGTCAATTTCCTGGGTGGATCTCTTTAAGGGGATTCATGCCTTCGTACAGATGCAAACAGCTTCCCGTCCAGGCCCTGCGGTTCCTGTTGTTCCTGTGGTTCCTGCGGTGGCTGCGACTGCGGCGGCTGCTGCGGCTGCTGCTGCGGTGGCGGCTCCTGCGGACCCTGTTCCTGGACCCTCACGCCCTTATCGCGAGCAGGACTTCCCGCCGCTGGACAGTCCGGATCAATCAGACCTGGAGGTCTCACAGGACAAGTCCGAACTCCCGGACGAGGGGGACCTTCCCCCAGGGACTGAGCCATATAGAACCATGAGGCGTTTCTTCCCTAAAGAGGATCTCTCCGACCTGGTGTCTCAGTGTCTGGCGGAATTGGATATTACAGGTCCCAGCGCTTCGGTACCCTCCGCGCAGAACCCCCTGCTAGAAGGTCTTCGTTCTACAGCCTGCCATTTTCCATTCTTACAAGCAGCACAACAACTGATAGATTTAGAATGGGCGGCACCAGTGGCTTCCTTCAAAGGGGGTCGGGCTCTGAAGAGCATGTACCCATTGGCACCGGCTATCCAGGACCTGCTGGCGTGCCCTCAGGTGGACGCCTTGATTAGCGCTGTGGTCAAGCGCACTACCATTCCAGTTGAAGGGGGGACGGCCCTCAGGGAGCCTCATGACCGGCAACTGGACGCCATTCTGAAACAGACCTTTGAGGTGGCAGCTTTAACTTTGCGGATCGCAACCTGCTGCACGGTGGTGACGCGTGCCTGTTTGTCACAGGTTAGAAACAACGCTCCAGCGGCAGACATAGAGTCCGCTCTTTCGTTCCTCACGGACGCGGCATCTGACCTGGTCCAGACAACAGCTAAGGGGATTTCATCCTCCGTAGCTGCCAGGAGGCAGCTCTGGATCCGGAGATGGTCAGCTGATGCACCTTCCAAGACACGCCTCACCAGATTGCCCTTCAAGGGCTCCTTCCTATTTGGCAGCGACCTTGATAAACTGGCCAGTACATGGGGTGCCTCTCCAGTGCCCAGACTACCGGAAGATTGGTTCAGAAGGGGCCAGCGCGCCTTTCCAAGGCCCTCCAGGGGCAGGAGTTCCCAGCATTTTGTTCCTTACAGGGGTCGCTACCAGGCACCTCGTCCTCCGGCCAGGCATCAGCCCTTTCGGACCAAGCAGCGCAAGAGGGGAGCGGGCTCGGGCTCGGGTCCCGGCCGCGTCTCCCAATGAGAATCCGCCGATTCATCTGGGGGACGGAGCCATAGGGGGCAGGTTAACCCTCTTCTACCCCAGATGGGTCGAGATTACGTCGGACCAGTGGGTCCTCGCCATTATCCGGGAGGGATATTATCTGGACTTTCATCATCTCCCTCCGGACAGGTTTGTGGAATCTTCATGTCCCATACACAAGAAGGCAGCATTGGAAGCTACCCTGGCGAGGCTCCTGTCCTTGAAAGCCATCATCCCAGTACCTGCCTGGGAAGTGAATTCTGGACACTATTCCATTTATTTCATGGTACCCAAGAAAGGGGGCACTTTTCGGCCTGTGCTGGACCTCAAGTCAGTCAATCGATACTTACGGGTACCGAGGTTTCGCATGGAGACTCTGCGCTCCCTCAAGGCTGCAGTACAGCCAGGAGAATTCCTCACGGCATTAGACCTGTCAGAGGCATACCTACATATCCCGATCCATCCGGATCATCAGCGCTACCTACGCTTCAAGGTTCTGGGACGCCACTTCCAGTTTCGGGCTCTACCCTTCGGGTTGGCCACGTCACCACGGACATTCACCAAGGTGGTAGTAGTGGTAGCAGCGGCACTCAGGCGGGAAGGAATTCTGGTCCATCCCTACCTAGACGACTGGCTGATCAGGGCGAAATCTCGAGAGGAGAGCCTTCGGACAACCGACAGGGTAATCGCCCTTCTGGAAAGCTTGGGCTGGGTAATCAACCTCAGCAAGAGCTGCCTACAGCCTTCCCAGTCCCTGGAATACCTGGGAGTACAGTTCGACACCCGGGCAGACACAGTCAGTCTCACTACCAAGAGAAAGTTGAAACTTCAGCAGCGTATCCAGTATTTGATGGGAGCCAGTCGGCCCATAGCCTGGGATTATCTGCAGGTTCTTGGTCTCATGGCATCCACCCTGGAAGTGGTGCCTTGGGCGAGGGCCCATATGAGACCTCTACAACACTCCCTGCTCTCTCGCTGGAGCCCCCGTCTACGGAACTATTCCACGCACCTTCCTCTGCCAGCCAGAGTGCGTACCCAGTTGCGGTGGTGGTTGCAGTCCAACCACCTGAGCAGGGGGTCAAAGATGTCCTCACCCACGTGGACCTTGCTCACCACAGATGCCAGCCTGAGCGGCTGGGGAGCACACTGCGAAGAACTCACCGCACAAGGGCGGTGGAACAGAGAAGAGTCAGCATGGAACATCAACCGTCTAGAGGCCCGGGCAGTCCGATTGGCATGCCTTCGATTTGCTCACAGACTGCAGAACAGAGCAGTCAGAGTGATGTCCGACAACGCCACCATGGTGGCATACATCAACCGTCAGGGTGGAACCAGAAGCCGACAGGTATCTCTGGAGATCACCCCTCTGATGACTTGGGCAGAGGCGAATCTTCAGGACATCTCCACCGTCCACATTGCCGGGAAGGACAGTACCACAGCAGACTTCCTCAGCAGAGAAAGCCTAAATCCAGGAGAGTGGCGGCTGTCACCCACAGCCTTCCAGATGATTGTGGATCACTGGGGGATTCCGGACATGGATTTATTGGCGGACAAGTCCAATGCTCAAGTACCCAGATACTTCAGCCGCAAGCGTGACCCGTTCTCGCACGGAATCGATGCCCTGGTCCAGCCGTGGCCTCCAGGGACTCTGCTATACGCCTTTCCTCCGTGGCCGCTGCTGGGCGCCATCATCCACAAGATTCAGAAACACCGGGGCCTAGTTCTTCTAGTGGCACCAGACTGGCCGAGAAGACCCTGGTACGCGGACATGAGAAGACTACTGGCAGGGGAGCCTCTTCCCCTGCCTCCTCTCCGGGACCTTCTACGTCAAGGTCCCATCCTCCACGAGGATCCAGCTCAATTCTCTCTTACGGTCTGGCCATTGAGAGGGCTAGACTGAAGAAAAGAGGTTACTCGGAGCCCGTGATTGACACACTCCTCCGAGCTCGCAAGTTTTCCACATCCCTCACCTATGTTCGCATCTGGAGAGTATTCGAAGGATGGTGCGACACTCACGGCACCATTCCACATGCGACCACAATCCCTATTGTGTTGGATTTCCTGCAGGATGGACTTCAGAAGGGTCTCTCCCTCAGCTCCATCAAGGTTCAGGTGGCTGCGCTGTCTTGCTATGGTCCCAGGAGGGATGGCAAGACCATCGCCAAGCACCCAGATGTTTCTCGCTTCCTGCAAGGAGTCAAGCATATTCGTCCGCCACTAAAGTGGCCTGTGCCCTTATGGAACCTCAATCTTGTTTTGGATTTCCTCGCGGGATCCACCTTTAGACCCCTTCGGGGACTATCTCTCCGTTCTCTAACCTTGAAGATGGTGTTCTTACTGGCGGTATGTTCGGCACGCCGCATCTCAGAGCTGCAAGCACTGTCCTGCCGTGATCCCTTTCTCAGAATCACTCCTGAGGCTATCCATCTTCGTACGGTTCCCTCCTTTCTACCTAAAGTGGTTTCACAGTTTCATCTTAACCAAACCATATCCTTGCTTACCACGGCAGGTTTGAAGAAATCGGAAGAAGGGCGTTTATTGCGCCATCTCGACATTGGCAGATTGCTGTCCAGATATCTGGAAGTGACACAAGAACTATGAAAGACGGACCATCTGTTCGTCCTGCACAGAGGGGGGAAGCAAGGTGAAGCGGCCTCGCGGCCCACCATCGCCCACTGGATTAAAGAAGTTATCAGAGCAGCTTACGTGGAGGCTGGGAAGTCTCCGCCTCTACAAGTCAAGGCTCATTCTACCAGAGCGCAAGCGGCATCCTGGGCGGAATCCAGGATGCTGTCGCCTGCAGACATCTGTAAAGCGACGACGTGGTCCTCCCTCCATACCTTTTCAAGGTTCTATCGTCTGGATGTCCTGGCCAGGGAGGACTCAGCTTTTGCGAGGGCAGTACTACATGGGCCTCAGGCAGCCGCCCGCCCAGGCTGGGAGTAAAGCTTTTGTACATCCCATTTCTTCTGAGTCCATCTGGCTACACACCCGGAAATGTTGAGATTACTACCTGATAATCTCCTTTTCCTTAGTGTAGACAGATGGACTCAGCATCCCGCCTAGCTGCCTGCATACATGGGTTTCACCGATTCAAGGTAAGCCATGTCATCGGTTTCCATAAGAGCGTACACTCTACCAGGTGTCAACGCCTTCCGGTTGGGAATGCTGGCGGTCTCCAGCTACTATCAATCGGTCAGGGGAATCCTGTTTCACTTTTTATTGAGCGTCAGTACACACATCCATAACAGCTTTTGCAAGGAAGATTACTAAGTTGCTACGCTTCCTGTGGGGATGTATATACCCCGTGCTGACGTCAGATCCGTCTCCAACTGCTAGCACGCGGATACTATCCCCATCCAATTTGTTCTGAGTCCATCTGTCTACATTAAGGAAAAGGAGATTATCAGGTAGTAATCTCAACATTCAAATTCTCTCTTCGCCTGTCTTATCAATGTTTTACACTTAACTTGACAATGCTTATGTTTTATCCTATTTTCTTCAGATGGATCCTTCTTCCAATTTTTGAAGGATTTTTTTTGTCTAATATAGCCTCTTTCACCTCACCTTTTAACCATGACGGTAATAGTTTTGCCTTCCTTTCACCTCTCTTAATGCGTGGAATACATATGGACTGCGCCTCTAGGATTGTATGTTTAAACAATGTCCAAGCCAGCCTGTTGAACACTTTTAACCTTTGCAGCTGGACCTTTCAGTTTTTTTCTAACTATTTTCCTCATTTTTTAAAGTTTCCCTTTTGAAAGTTTAGTGTTAGGGCTGCAGATTTCCTTTTTGTCCCCATTCCAGTTATTAGTTTAAATTTGATCATGTTATGATCACTATTGCCAAGTGGCCCCACCACTGTTACATCTCTCACCACATCCTGCGTTCCACTAAGAATTAAATCTAAAATAGCTCCCTCTCTTGTTGGTTCCTGAACCAATTGCTCCATGAAGCAATCATTTATTGCATCCAGGAACTTTATGTCTCTAGTAAGTCCTGATGTTACATTTACCTAGTCAATATTGGGGTAATTGAAATCTCCCATTATTATTGCACTGCCAAATTGGTTTGCTTCCCTGATTTCTCTTAGCATTTCATCATCTGTCTGACCATTTTGTCCATATCCATATAGATTCTACTGAGCATTTAGTCTCTTGTATGATCTTTATCTTGTTGGACTCTATACCCTCCCGCACATAAAGTGCCACACCCCCGCCAAGTTGATCCTCCCTATCATTGCGATATAATTTGTACCCTGATATAGCACTGTCCCATTGGTTATCCTTCTTCCACCAAGTTTCTGTGATGCCAATTATGTCAATCTCATCATTTGCTGCTGAAAGATCCTGGCGCAAACACCAATCCCCCGCAACTAAAACAATATACTACCAACGAATGCATGAATATAGAAATTCCATCCTCCAGTCTAAACGTAATTACTATGCTAAAAAAATACATGGTTTGCAACATAACCCCAAGGCCCTATTCACCATAGTTGCTGACCTCACCTCTCCCGCCCACACGCAACTACCAGCAAATTCCTCTAAAAATCATTGCAATGAATTAGCACAATTTTTTAAAAACAAGGTCTCCTCCATCACTGCACAATTCTCACGCAATAACGTCAATATCTGTCTGCCCACTATCAACTCTCCAGTCTCCCTCTCATCATTTGACTCTTCCTCCTCACTGGAAGTACAAAACATCCTTAAAAAATTGAAACCCTCATCTCATCCCTCCGAAACCATCCCCACTAAACTCCTGCTAGCTATCCCTAAGGTGATCGCCAAACCACTTTCAAATATTCTTAACTGCTCTCTAGAGCACGGCACAGTCCCTAATGTTCTTAAACAAGCAGTAGTGAAACCACTTCTCAAAAAACCCAATCTTGACCCCGACACCTTAGCTAATTACAGACCTGTCTCTAACCTACCCCTCCTAGCTAAAGTTCTTGAAAAAATAGTCAACTCACGCCTCTCCGATCACCTGGAACAAAAAATATTCTCCCATCCACACAACACGGTTTCAGGAAGCACTTAAGTACTGAAACCCTGCTGCTCTCCCTACACGATACTCTCATTAAAGGAACCGACTCAGGTTCCTCTTATCTGATTGCCATGCTTGACATCTCGGCGGCATTCGATACAGTCAATCACGATGTCCTCCTCAACATTCTCAGGAGTATCGGGATCACTGGCAACGCCCTCTCCTGGATACAATCGTATCTCCAGGATCGCTTTTTCACAGTATTAGTTGATAACAAGGAATCTGACCCCATCAGCCTTCCCCAAGGTGTTCCCCAAGGTTCCTCCCTCTCCTCCACCCTCTTTAATATATACATGCTTCCCCTCACCACTCTCCTCACTAACCTTCACATCAAGCATTTCATTTATGCGGACGATGTGCAACTCATTTTCCCTTTCTCTGACTCTCTACAAACTGCTCTACTAAACTGGGAATCCTGTCTCTTCTCCATCAACAAGCTCCTAAATGACATGCAACTGGCTCTAAATCCCAGCAAGACTGAACTTTTAATCATATCTAATAGGCCACCGCTCCCAGACATCCCACCTGCATACTCCTCCACATCTTTCCCATCACACGTTCGCAACCTTGGTGTTCTTATTGATAATCATCTTATCTTTAAACCCTTCATTAAATCTATCATCAAGGAATGCTATTTTAAGCTCCAAACCATAAAAAAACTCAGACCGCTGCTACACTTCTCTGATTTCCGCACTGTACTCCAGTCTATCATTTTGTTTAAGGTAGACTACTGTAACGCACTCTTTCTTGGCATACCCGCAACACATACCAAACCGTTACAACTATTACAAAACGCTGCCGCTAGGATACTATCAAACTAAAAAAAAAGAGACCACATCACCCCCACACTTATCGAATTTCATTGGCTCCCTATACACTCTCGAATTCTTTATAAAGCCCTTTCCATCATCCACAAAAGTCTGTTGAACTCCAACCTCAATTGGATCAACCCCCCCCTACTCCCCCGTGCCTCGAATAGACCCACCCGTACAGCCCTCCAAGGAACCCTACGTGCCCAACCTATCAAATCTTTCAAATTATCATCCACCATAAGCAGAGCTTTCTCTCTCGCCAGCCCCTCTATATGGAACTCCCTGCCTCCCGATATACGCTTGGAGACATATACACCCGCTTTCAAAAAAAAACTGAAAACATGGCTCTTCCAGCAAGCTTACCCCATGTCACCCCCCATTACATAACACCCCACTGTTTGACTAAGAATCGCCTATATGACTAAGAATCTATTTCTAAGAATTTGCCTTATGCCTGTTGATTTTGTACATTGACTTTGTTATTTATGTTCATAGCTATGTATATAGTTTCGGTTATACGTATATAGTGATTTCTGCTGTATATATTTATTGATTTTATTGACTTTGCCCCGCATAGTCAGTTCTATCCCCTATCCCTGTTTTAGCCTTTTGTTTTCAGTTACATGTAAGGGCCCTGCCCAAAAAGTTAACTTGTATTTCTCTGTTATATGTAAGGGCTCTGCCCAACTGTTCCTGTTTAATTGTAAACCGATGCGATGTGTGAACGGATATCGGTATAAAAGAGACTTTAAATAAATAAATAAATAAATATACACTCTAACTCTCCCATCTTACTTCTTAGACTTCTGGCATTGGCATACAGACATTTCAAAGTGTGTTTTTTTGTTTGTTTTAACAACCTGCTTTTCAGTTGTTTGGGATAATTCGGAAATCATTAGCTTTGGTGATTTTTTACATATAGGCATATAGACTATGTTTGCTTTTAATTGAACCTCTCTGTTGGGATGCCCTAACTCTCCTATTTCATTAGTATCCTTCAAGGATACATTTCTCCGAACCATGCACTGCTGAGTGACTGTCGGCTTTCCCCCTTGTTCTAGTTTAAAAGCTGCTCTATCTCCTTTTTGAAACTTAGTGCCAGCAGCTTGGTTCCACTCTGGTTAAGGTGGAGCCCATCCTTTCGGAAAAGTCTCCCCTTTCCCCAAAAGTTTCCCCAGTTCCTTACAAAGCTGAATCCCTCTTCCCTGCACCATTGTCTCATCCACGCATTGAAACTCTGGAGCTCTGCCTGCATCTGGGGACCTGCACATGGAACAGGAAGCATTTCAGAGAATGCCACCCTGGAGGTTCTGGATTTTAGCTTCCTACCTAACATCCTAAATTTGGCTTCCAGAACCTCTCTTCCACATTTTCCTATGTTGTTGGTGCCCACATGTACCACCACAGCCGGCTCCTCCCCAGCACTGTCTATAATCCTATCTAGGTGACACGTGAGGTCTGCCACCTTCGCACCAGGCAGGCAAGTTACCAGGCGGTCCTCACGTCCACCAGCCACCCTGCTATCTACATTTCTAATAATCGAATCACCAACTATGATGGCCGGCCTAACCCTTCCCTCCTGGGCAGTAGCACTGGGAGACTTGTTCTCAGTGCGACAGGACAATACATCACCTGAAGAGCAGGTCCTTGCTACAGGATCACTTCCTGCTACACCAAGGTGATGTTCTCCTACTGGGAGACCTTTCTGATCCAAGGCAGCACTAGGGCTTCCAGACTGGATTTGGGGCTTGGCTACTATGTCCCTGAACTGGTGACGTCATCTAGGGGGACGACCCTGAGGTTCGCGCCAATGCTGGTACATCAGTCGGGCCGCGCGCGCATGCCCTTAAGCATCTGGTCAACATGGTGGCTTGCAGCGTTGAGCCGGTCCGGGAACGCCGGAGGAGGACGGCATGGAGATGCTGCAGCAGCTAGCCTTCCATCAACCCCGAAGGGAGTCGCCAACGAGGTGAGGTGAGCAGAACGGAGACGTCGGGCAGCGATGGACACAACAGGACTCAAACTAAGGACCTTTTGCACAAAACAGGACAATGGGCCAAAAAGCATTACGATGCTCATCACAGAGCAGCACCCCAGTTTGAGCCAGGAGACAAGGTATGGCTCAATACAAAATACCTCCACCTCAAGCTGCCTTCAGTCAGATTCGCTCCATGCTACATTGGACCCTTCACTTTCCTTCGCTGCCTAGGTCCCTTGACCTACAGCCTGAAGTTACCTTCATCCATGAAAATACACAACGCTTTCCACGTTTCACTTTTGAAGCCTCTCATCCTCTCAGAGTTCTCTTGCAAGACTCCAGATCCACAGCCTCTTGATGCTGAAGAGGACATCGCATACAAAGTGGATGACATCTTGGATGTAAGTAAGAGAGGAAAGCATTGGGAATATCTAATTTCCTGGGAAGGATACGGACCAGAAGAAAACAGCTGGGAACCTGCTGTCAACATCCTTGACAAAGACATGTTACACCAATTCCATCTTAACTCATCCTAGGAAGCCGAAACCCCCTGGGAGGTGCCCTAAGAAGGGGGGGTACTGTTATGCCCGTCGGTTGCAGGCCACTGCGACCTTTGCTGCTCACCTTATTTTGCCCTGCAGCTCTGATTCTGGCAAAGATGGCCACCACTGCCTCTGCACGCTGATCTCCTTGGCGTCCCCGGGATGGCGTGGGCAATCCTGGTTGCCATCTTGAATCTGGTGTAACTTAGGGCAAACGCGCATGTGCGCCTGCCTCCATCTCATCCACGTCATGGCAGGAACCTCAGGGGTGTCCCCTCTGCATGACATCACTGCCTACATGTACTTAAGCCTACCGGACCTTCCTACCAACGAGTTAGCAAGGATTCCATCTTGCTCAATTCCTTTTCTCTGACGCGCTTTGCCTCGCTGTTCCTGCCTTCCAGACTGAGTGACTCAGGTACCCGCTCCTCGGAGGCCTTGCTGCACTCAGGGCTATCCGCTCCTCGGAGAGCCTTCTCTGCGAGTCTCACCTTCACCAGCTTAGTGAGTACCTCTCGCTACTTCTATAGACAACCCTTCAGTGTTCCTGCTCCAAGTCTCCGCGGCTGCTACCACAATATCTCAACTGCAACACTATGGAATGAGTACTGGACCTGATCTACAACTCTGCTTCTCCCTTGCTGTGTGGATCCTCAAGTTACCCCGCTCTGCAGACCTCTACCGGATCCACGCTATCTTGCGCCTGCTGCCAACATCTATCTCCGCCTACCCCACGCTGCGGACCACTATCGGAGCTACCACGCACAAGAACTACCAAGAAGCAAGTATTTCCTGGGTTGCTCCACTCTGCGGACCACTACCGGACAATCCATCTTAGGTCTTCCTACTCAAGGACTGAGTTTACAAACCCGCTCCTTTAGTTTCTCTTTGCTGTATAATAAATATATCTCTGACTCCTGTGTCCATCACTGCTGAGACTCCACCTGTCGTGGAGAGTCCCCACAGGGCTCCTCCCTGTGGGTGGTCAGCTCTCTCCACGATCCAAGGGCCCACAAACCAAGTTCAAGTATAATAGCATCATCACAGATTTTCTCTCTTAACACATTATTATCCAGGTAGACTAGAGAATACTCTTGCTATCCCTGGGAGTGAGTAATGGAATCAGATATACTTTATGGGATCTACCAGGTACTTGTGACCAGGATTGAGCTGTTAGAAGATGCTGGGCTCAATGGACCTTGGTCTGACCCAGCTTGACAATTCTTATGTATGTTCAAAGTAGCTCAATAATGCTTTTCTTAGGATCCTTTCCAATAAATGATTTTTCAGATTTCATGGCTAACTAACCAATTATTTATGGAAAGGATAATGAAAAGGAGGTAATGAGGATGTAATCTGTTGCTGGCAATAATACAATGCTAAATTTCCCCCTTTTTTCATTACCAGTATTTAAAATTTGTATTTCCTTCCTAGCGGAGATCTACAAGAACTGGACAGAACCTTTGAATACATCACACATCTGGCAGCCAAGGATTAGAGAGGTAACTGGTATATCACACACTCACCATTATATACACTTATGTCCTTCTTTAATATGGCAGATTTTTGTTGTGGCCTTGTTTATGATGGATAATCAATCAGACTGCTCCAAAATACATTAAAATAAAGGTCAACAAACAATATATAAAGCGATACCTTTTTAATGGATTTAATTACTTATGTCCAAAGCAATGCTTAAGGCAAGATACAATTCAGGTACTGTGAGTAGTTCCCTATTCCAAAGAGTTTGCAATCTAAGGAGCCTATTTACTAAAGTTTTATCCCATCATGGGGATCATATTCAATAAACATCCCACTGAATATCCCCAGTTAACGTTATATGGCTAACAGTAGCCAGATAACTTTAAACATAACTGGATACTCTTTTGAATATAGCTGGTTATGTATAAAGTTATCTGGCTATGCTTAGCTGAATAGCTTTAGACTTAACTTGATATATTCAGAAGACTATGGATAAATGACTACTTACCTGATAATTTCCTTTCCTCTAATGAAGGCAGGCTAATCCTCACAAGTGGGTAATGCACCTCTACCAACAGATGAGGATAGAATAAAAGCTCATGTCACAGACATATCTCCTATTATCTATGAACCCTGTTTTTTCAGTATACCTAACTTTTGGTATATCTTGTTTTGTTTGGACTAATTTTATAAGTCAGTTCTCAGTCTGTTTAATGTAATTTTTCAAATTTCAATGTAACAGGTTGTTATAATGTAAACCGGAGTGAAGGCAACTCTGCTATACCTCGGTATATAAAAAACGCTAAATAAAAAAATAAATAAACATATAGCCCTGCCCTGGCATCAGCCTGCCAGTATTCTTTGGGAAAAACCAAACTATGGACAAACTGGTTATAATTGCACATAACTATTAACATTCAACCACTCATGCTTCCAACCAATAGGAAATATTGAGCTGAGACAAAAGAATTAACATTCACTAAAATAAGTAGAGATGTGAATCGTGTGCCCGATCGTCTTAACAATCGGGTTCAGCTGGAGGGAGAAAAAAAATCTGATCGCTTCGGTGTTTACTGAAGAGGATGTTGGGGAGGTACCCATACTGGAGAAGGTTTTCATGAGTAAAGATTCAGTTGGACTGAACCAAATCACGGTGAACCTAGATGTTTTAGGCCTGATTGACAAACTGAAGAGTAGTAAATCACCTGGACCAGATGGTATACACCCCAGAGTCCTGAAGGAACTAAAAAATGAAATTTTTGTACCTATTAGTAAAAATTTGTAACCCATCATTAAAATCATCCATTGTAAGAATGGAGGATAGCTAATGTAACCCCAATATTTGAAAAGGGCTCCAGGGGCGATCCGGGAAACTACAGACTGGTTAGTTTGACTTCAGTGCCAGGAAAAATAGTGGAACATCTTCTAAACATCAAAATCACAGAACATATAGAAAGACATGGTTTAATGGAACAAAGTCAGCATGGCTTTACCCAAGGCAAGTCTTGCCTCACAAATCTGCTTCACATTTTTGAAGGAGTTAATAAACATGTGGATAAAGGTGAACCGGTAGATGTAGAGATGTGAATTGTGTGCCCGATCGTCTTAACGATCGGGTTCAGCTGGAAGGAGAAAAAAAATTTGATCTCTGGAGATGTGAATCGGAATCGGTTTTGGCTAAAATAGCTTCTTTCACCTCCCCTTTTAACCATGCCGGTAATCTTTTTGCCTTCTTTCCACCTTTTTTAATGTGTGGAATACATCTGGACTGTGCTTCTAGGATGGTATTTTTTTTAACAATGACCATGCCTCTTGCACACTTTTTACATTTGTAGCTGCTCCTTTAATTTTTTTTCTAACAATTTTTCTCATTTTATCAAAGTTTCCCTTTTGAAAGTTTAGCAGTAGAGCCATGGATTTGCTTACTGTCCCCCTTCCAGTCATTAATTCAAATTTGATCATATTATGATCACTATTACCAAGCGGCTCCACCACCATTACATCTCTCACTAAATTCTGTGCTTCACTGAGAATTAGATCTAAAATTGCTCCCTCTCTTGTCAGTTCCTGAACCAATTGCTCCATAAAAATGTCATTTATTCCATCCAGGAAGTTTATATCTCTAGCATGTACCGATGATACATTTACCCAGTCAATACTGGGGTAATTAAAGTCTCCCGTTATTACCGCACTACCAATTTGGTTAGCTTCCCTAATTTCTCTTAGCATTTCACTGTCAGTCTCACCATCTTGACCAGGTGGATAGTAGTATACTCCTATCACTATAGTCTTCCCCGGCACACAAGGGATTTCTACCCATAAAGATTCAATTGTGCATTTAGTCTCATGCAGGATGTTTATCCTGTTGGACTCTCTGCCATCCCGGACATAAAGTGCCACACCTACTCCTGGGTGCTCCTCTCTGTCATTTCGATATAATTTGTACCCCGGTATAGCACTGTCCCATTGGTTGTCTTCCTTCCACCATATTTCTGAGATGCCAATTAAGTCTTTGTCATCATTCACTGCTATACTTTCTAATTCTCCCATCTTACTTCTTAGACTTCTGGCATTAGTACACAAATATTTCAAAGTTTGTTTTTTGTTTGCATTTTCATTCTGCTTTTTACTTGATAGGGATAAGTTAGAAATTTTTTATCTCAGGTGAGTTTTTAGTTACAGGCACTTGGACTACTTTTCTTATTATTGGAACCTTACTGTCGGGATGCCCTAATTCTAATGCATCATTAGTATCCTTTAAAGATATCTCTCTCTGAACCATGCGCTGCTGAACGACTGTCGGCTTTCCCCTTTGTTCTAGTTTAAAAGCTGCTCTATCTCCTTTTTAAAGGTTAGCGCCAGCAGTCTGGTTCCACCCTGGTTATGGTGGAGCCCATCCCTTCGGAAGAGGCTGCCCCTTCCCCAATAGGTTCCCCAGTTCCTAACAGAACTGAATCCCTCTTCCTTGCACCATCGTCTCATCCACGCATTGAGACACCTGAGTTCTGCCTGCCTCTGGTGACCTGCACGTGGAATAGGGAGCATTTCAGAGAATGCTACCCTGGAGGTTCTGGATTTAACCTTTCTGCCTAAGACCCTAAATTTGGTTTCCAGAACCTCCCTCCCACATTTTCCTGTGTCGTTGGTGCCCTCATGTACCACGACAGCCGGCTCCTCCCCAGCACTGTCTAAAATCCTATCTAGGTGAAGCGTGAGGTCTGCCACCTTTGCACCACGTAGGCATGTTACCAGGCGATCCTCACGCCCACCAGCCACCCAGCTATCTACATTCCTAATAATGGAATCACCAACTATGACGGCCGACCTAACCCTTCCCTCCTGGGCAGTAGGCCTTGGAGAGATATCCTCAGTGCAAAAGGACAATGCATCACCTAGAGAGCAGGTCCTTGCTACAGGATCCTTTCCTGCTGCACCAGGTTAATGCTCTCCAATCAGGAGAACTTCTTCCTCCAAGGCAGTACCAGGGTTGCCAATCTGAAGTCCAAGGCCGCACCAGGGCTGCCAGTCTGAAGTCGGGACTTGGCTATTATGTCCCAGAATGTCTCATCTATATACCTCTCTGTCTGCCTCAGCTTCCCCAGGTCTGCCACTCTAGCCTCCAGAGATCGGACTCGTTCTCTGAGAACCAGGAGCTCTTTGCATCACATGCACATGTACAATTTGTCACCGGCGGGTAAAAAATCATACATGTGACACTCGATGCAAAAGACTGGGAAGCCCCCCTCTTCCTGTTGGATTGCTGCCTTCATCTCAAATTTGTTCAGTTCCTACTTATGTTTTAGGTTGTTATGGGAGTAGGAATTTGTCTAATTAATGTCCTTTAAATGTATTAGTGAATTCACTATGGGGTAGATTTTCAAACCGTGCGATTTGGCGTACTTTTGCTGGCGCATCAGGCGCAAGCAAAAGTACGCGGGATTTTAGTAGATACGCGCGTAGCCGCTAAAATCCTGGATCGGCGCGCGCAAGGCTATCAATTCCGTATAGACGGCGCGCGCCGAGCCACGCAGCCTACCCCCATTCCCTCCGAGGCCGCTCCGAAATCGGAGAGGCCTCGGAGAGAACTTTCTTTTGCCCTCCCCTCACCTTCCCCTCCCTTCCCCTACCTAACCCACCCGCCCGGCCCTGTCTAAACCCCCCCCTTACCTTTGTCGGGGAATTTACGCTTCCCGGAGGGAGACGTAAATCCCCGCGTGCCAGCGGGCCGCTAGCGTGCCGGGACGCGACCTGGGGGCGGGTCCGGAGGGCGCGGCCACGCCCCCGGATTGCCCTGGGCCGTAGCCACGCCCCCGGGCCTGCCCCCCGGAACGCTCCCGACACGCCCCGAAAACACTGCGCGGTTCGGGCCCGCCCCCGACACGCCCCCTCAGAAAACCTCGGGACTTACGCGAGTCCCGGGGCTCTGCGCGCGCCGGTAGGCCTATGTAAAATAGGCTCACCAGCGCGCAGGGCCCTGCCCGCCTAAATCCGCCCGGATTTGGGCGGATTTAGGTGAGGAGGGCTCTTAACATCCGCCCCTATATGTTTAATAGTGGCCTACAAGGGAATGATCAAACTCTTAA
This sequence comes from Rhinatrema bivittatum, assembly GCF_901001135.1. Taxonomy (NCBI): domain Eukaryota; kingdom Metazoa; phylum Chordata; class Amphibia; order Gymnophiona; family Rhinatrematidae; genus Rhinatrema; species Rhinatrema bivittatum. Next base: position 4,913,843 of record NC_042632.1, read on the forward strand.
TAAGGTGTTTCTTTTAAGTGGCACCTGCCTATAAATTAAAGGATGAGCGAGGGGTGGGTGAGTGAGGGGTGGGAGGGTTGGGAAAAACAAACAGTCTAACTTCAGTTAGTCAGCCAAAGTGACTCACTGCTCTCTTGATTAACAAATGTTGGTACCTAATCAAACCAAATCACACTACCTCAACACCTTTCCAAGGTGAGTAACTGAACTGAACTTTTCAACCTTTTTACTTAGGTATGCACTGCTCCTAGCTTATTTCTAGCTTCTGGCTACTTTTTTTTTTTTTTTTTTTAAATATACAAACACTCTAACTTCTGCTTACTAGCTGCCTTACTGACTATTTAAAAATACAGCCTAACTTCTGTGTTTTCACTGCCTTACTGACTATTAAAAGCACAAACATACTAAATAATATTCCCAAATAGTTAACTTTGCCCCAATATTTTTAAAAAAGACAGTGTCCCAAGCAAAAACTTACTGATTCCTTTCAGCCACCAACAAGGTGATCCTCTCCTCTCAGTGCTCCCACTGAATGTAATCTGCTTTGAAGTGCTGAAAAAAAAGTGTGAAAAGTGGAATATAAAAATCTAAAAAAGATAAATAAAATAAATGTGATAACCATCAGTTTTATGTGGTAAACAACTCTAAGTATTGCTATATATGGTAATGCTTTGGCTACTAAATATATTTAATTATTTATTTTCATAGCATGCCATAGCTAAGTCATTTTCAGTTCTCTCTCCTTTAGTTGTTTCTATAACTAGGCCTAAAAAGTACAGTCACAAGCCTAAGCAAGGAACTCAAGCCAGAGTTCCTGAAATTTATGACAGCAGTATGCAGAGTTTTACTTGCAGATGGGCACGTACTTCATTCTCCATACAGGTCTGTGGATAAAACTCTGCATATTGGTTAATGCCTTTATTATCCTCTGATGTAGAGAGGTATGCTGGCTTAACAAGATTTTCCTAATGCTCAAATTTTAACTCTTGGTCAGAGGTGGAGTAAGATTCCTTGGGCCACTGTTAAAGGTGAAGTTTAAAAGGTGGATGCACGCCAAAATTGGTATCTAGCACATGCGCCTGTCCACCCGATTTTATAAGCCTCCCACACATGCGCACAAATACCGAAGCACGAATGTCCTGCATCAGGAAAAAGAGTGGTAGAATGTGGGCAGGGCCTGAGCATTTCAGGGCGGGGCCATGAGATATGTATACAAGTACCTATGTGCCTGGGCACACATTTGAGCACAAATGCACTTCTGCTATGGAGAAGGTATAAGTCTTTATAAAACTATTTCCAGGCATCTATGAAGTGCTTAAGTGGTCTGAGTTAACTGGGAGGAGTGCAGGCTAAAGCATGAGAGGGGTTTGGAGGAGCTAGCTGAAGACTTGGCAAACTGGTGAAACTGGTCATGGGTTGTATACACATTTGTTATAAAATTCCCTCACTTGTGCATTCCAAAGCCAACCTACACTGCTGTGCGCACACAAGCTTAAAATTAGGTGCACACATATAAGTGCCAGGACTATTTTATAACATGCATGTGTATGTGCGCACAGGATATAAATTGACACATATCTGGCCATGCATTCATTTACATATGTATATATGTGCCCAAGCACCCATTTGAAAGTTACCATCCCTGTGAGCTGACATTTGAAATGACAGGTACCAGGAAGTGGACGGTTCTCCTACGCTCGGTTCTCCTACGCTCGGGATTGCCAGTCCTCTCTACCCTCCTCCTGAAGCAACGAAAGCGAAAAAGGAGCGAAAAAGGAGAAAAGCGACATGTGAAGTATAACCTACTTTTCTTGCAGTCCTCCTCCGGAGACGCACCGCGGCTCCCCTGCCTCCTGGGGGCTGCCTCCTGCCTCCCGGGGGCAGCCGGCGGCGAAAGTGGCCCCGCCGGCGAAGATGGATGCCGGCACGGGCCCTCTGACACGATCGCTCCAGCTGCGGCCACTTCTCCTGCGTGCATTCAGCCCGTGCGTGCAATTTGGCCGCTCAAGGCGTGATGTCACATGTAGTGACGTCACGCCTTGAGCGGCCAAATTGCACGCACGGGCTGAATGCACGCAGAAGTGGCCGCAGCTGGAGCGATCGTGTCAGAGGACCCGTGCTGTCTTTTCGCCGCCGGCTGTCTTTTCGCCACCGGCTGTCCCTGGGAGGCAGAGGGCAGCCCCCGGGAGGCAGGGGAGCCGCGGTGCGTCTCCGGAGGAGGACTGCAAGAAAAGTAGGTTATACTTCACATGTCGCTTTTCTCCTTTTTCGCTTTCGTTGCTTCGGGAGGAGGGTAGAGAGGACTGGGCTGCCCCTTTTTCGCTCACCGGCCAGGGCAGGTGAGCAAGGGCTGGGGGAAAGTTTTCCGCCTACCCTTACCCCTGCCTCTAACGCAGGGGAAAGGGTAGGTGTTAAGTTAGCAGGTTAAATGCACGGCTAAACTGCAGGTTAAAAAGGCGATAGTCGGGGCGCGCGTTACTGAATGGGAGGGAATAGCTAATCCGATCGTTTACATCTCATATACATGCCGCGGGCGGAAGGGGTTACCCATTGATTTAAAGAGGCGGTAAGAATGGGTTAAAGGGGATAGTGGATCGCGGGTTGGGCTAACGCGGCCAAATTGTGAGTAAAAGGTGGGTTAGAAACAGGGTAACCGCGGCCACACTTTACTGTATTGACCTGTTTGTTAGGAAAAATATGAAATTTATGTTGGAGATTTTTTCTCAGTTCTGTCAGGTTTCAGGTCACATGCTGTATCTTTCAAAGATTAAGTAGCGTGCTTTTGGGAGCTGTTAAAATGCATGCTGCACAGAAAGCACAAGTGAGTCACAGATCCCTGGGCTGGTTTTGAAAAACTCCCCTGGGCTGATATTTTCCTGCAATCTGCCTCTGTCCACTTCTCCAGGGGAAAATGCTGGGGAAAAGATGGAAGGCAGGATTCCTAGGAGTGTGGCAGGATTGCCAGATTCCTAGAAATATTATTACTGATACCCTACCACTCTGGGAACTCTGACCTCTGCTTTCCCTCTTTTGTAGCATTTGAAATCACTGAAAGAGCCAGACTGCAAAGACATTCCTCCCTTTGCCCCTCTTTGGGGGAGAAGCACTATCTCATCCCTGGCCTCATGCAGCATAGAAACATATTGAAACATAGAAATGACGGAAGAAAAAGACCAAACAGTCCATCCAGTCTGTCCAGCAAGCTTGTGGTAGCATCAAGTATCAGTCTTATTGGTTAAGGGTAGCAACAGCCGCATCAGCAGATTACCCCCATTCTTATTTGTTTTTCCAGACCTTAAAATTTAATGTCCTTATAGGTTGTAGATTGCCTTGCGTTGCCCCTGTCTGGGCTAAATAAGGAGCTGAAGCCTGTACCTGACAGACTCCTCCATGCTCTTCTCTGGTCCATGTACCATGAGGTACAGTCAATATCAATCAGAAGAGACCGATCTGCCAGAGGGGAGGGGAAAATGTTTATTCAGGCTATAAAATCTAATGGAGGATGCTTCAGCCTGTTGTTTAAGAACATAAGAACATGACATACTGGGTTAGACCAAGGGTTCATCAAGCTCAGCATCCCATCTCCAACAGTGGCCAATCCAGGCCACAAGAACCTGGCAAGTACCCAAAAGCCAAGTCTATCCCATGTCACTGTTGCTCGTAGTATCAGTGGCTATTTATTAAGTCAACTTAATTAATAGCAGGTAATGGACTTCTCCTCCAAGAACTTATCCAATCCTTTTTTAAACCCAGCTACACTAACTGCACTAACTACATCCCCTGGCAATAAATTCCAGAGTTTAATTGTGCGTTGAGTGAAAACATCACTGCTACTTTCTCGCCCTACTTGACATCTCCTCGGCGTTCAATACAATAAGACACAACCACCTCATTTCCTGCCTATCTGACATAGGTATCTCAGGCTCAGCCCTCCTTTGGTTTAAATCATACCTGTCCAATAGACAATTCTCTGTCAAAATAGGCAATGCCAAATCCACTCATTACTCCCTCTCCCAAGGAGTTCCTCAAGGTTCCTCCCTCTCATCCACCCTATTCAATATTTACCTCACCCCCCTCTGCCAGCTCCCATCCGCCCTTGGCCTAAAATTCTATCTATATGCCGATGATTTCCAAATCATCATACCAATTCATGACTCAATCTCTGATTCTCTAAAATTCTGGGAGAAATGTCTTGCTTCCATTAACACCCTACTCATGAATCTCCACCTCACCCTAAATACCTCTAAAACTGAACTGCTCTTCATCTCCCAACACCAGATCCCCAAACCCTCCCTTGCAAGCGACCTGGCATATAGCTCCAACTCCTCTCAGCTCTTCGTACGAGACCTTGGTGTCTTGATTGACCAGCAATTGAACCTGAAAAAATATATCAATTCTATCCTCAAGGAAGGTTTCTATAAGCTTAATGTTTTGAAAAAACATTGGCTCCCGATCCCTTCGTGTATCCTCTACAAACCCTTACTATTATTCACAAATCCATTTACAGACACAACTCCAACTGGCTTGATGAGCCGTTCCATCTCACACTCTCAGACCACCCCACCAGAGCAAACAATATAGGAATTCTCCATATCCCATCCCTCAAGAAGACACACCTCACCTCCATGAGGGACCGAGCCTTCTCCATTGCCGGTCCCACCCGCTGGAACTCACTACCTACAAACCTACGACTTGAGCCTTGCACCATCAAATTCAAAAATAAGTTAAAGACCTGGCTTTTCAAACAGGCTTACTCAGATTAGATCCCCTGCGCCTTTACCCACCTGCTGCATCAGTACATTACTTGAACTTGTTAAAGTTATGTTACATTGTTTAACATGTTATCTCTTTATTCTGATCTCGTTTGCCAGTTTCCGGATACCCTTCTCTCCTGTTCCTTGTAGTCCCATCCCCTGTCCCTGTTTGATGTACTTTCTACCTTCAGTTCGGATATAAACCGGTATTATGTAACAACTAATACCGGTATAGAAAATAAATAAATAAATAAATAAGTAAATAAATGTGCCACATGCTAACTTTATGTAGTGCCCCCTAGTCCTTCTGTTATCCAAAAGAGTAAATAACATTTACCCGTTCTAGACCTCTCATGATTTTAAACACCTCTATCATATCCCCCCCTCAGCCGTCTCTTCTCCAAGCTGAACAGTCCTAACCTCTTTAGTCTTTCCTCATAGGGGAGTTGTCCATCCCCTTTATCATTTGGGTTGCCCATCTCTGTACCTTCTCCATCGCAACTATATATTTTTTTGAGATGCGGCGACCAGAATTGTACATAGTACTCAAGGTGCGGTCTCACCATGGAGCGACACAGAGGCATTATGACATTTTCCATTTTATTCACCATTCCCTTTCTAATAATTCCCAAAATTCTGTTTGCTTTTTTTGACTGCCGCAGCACACTGAACCGACGATTTCAATGTGTTATCCACTATGACGCCTAGATCTCTTTCCTGGTGGTAGCTTCTTTTTTTTTTTTTTTAAATTTTATTTTTATTGCATTTTAAGTTATTTACACAACATATCATTGTGAATGAAAATTAGAATGATACATAACAATTATACCAGCAACTTTAGAAAACCCCCCAAAAAAGTAGCTTCTAATATGGAAACTAACATTGTGTAACTATAGCATGGGTTATTTTTCCCTATATGCATCACCTTGTGCTTATCCACATTAAATTTCATCTGCCATTTGAATGCCCAGTGTTCCAGTCTGACAAGGTCTTCCTGTTAGGAAGCGCTAGGAGAGCGGTTCCGCTTACCAGGGGCTGTGCGTTCTTGGGCCACGGCTCGACCCCTGAGGAATTCCGAAGAGGTGCCGCGGCAGGTGAGGCATGCCCAAGCATGGGCTGGACAGGAGCGAGGCTGGACTAAAAACAGATATCTGACGATGCTGACCCTCCTCCGGACCTGCACGCATTGGGAAGACCAGCAACGCAATGGTGGTCTTATGAACAGTCCTCCGACCGTTCCAAGCCCTTTCAGACCTACCGCAGGGTATGGCAAGAAGTGGCAGGCCGGATGGATGCCAGGGTAGCGAAGACCAGAACATGGAGATTCAGACGAAGACTCAGGAATGAGGTACTTGGATGCACAGATGAGACTCAGGAATGAGGTACTTGGGTGCACAGATGAAGACTCAGGCAAGGTTCTAGGTATTGAGAAAACTCAGGCAAGATTCTAGGTATTCAGAAGAGTCAAGCTAGGTTAAAGGCATTCAGGAGAGTCAAGCAAAGTACTGGGTTGAGACTGCGATGCAGCGCGCCCTACACAGTCCACCCGCGGGACTGGTCGTGGACCATGCTGGACTCGAAGTAGCCTCTAGACGAAATGTGGAGTAATGAAAGGAACATGTCTCATAAGCTGTAGAGACCTGCACCAGGGCATGCCCTACACAGCCGCCAGTGGCTGGTCACAGACCACGCTGGGATGGCACAGGTTCTGGCAGAGTCTTTGGCACGGACGGAGCAAGCACAAGGGACTCTGTAGACCAGGGATAAGGACAGAAGTGGAAGTCTCCCGGAGGCTTGTGCTGCAGAAGTGGAGGAGGCATTGCACCACGAAGCGCCCTACACAGCCCGCCCATGGGGCTGGTCACGGACCACGACATGGCACGCCAGGAAGGGAACCAGGGGTTCAGGACAACTGGACTGGATCACGGACATCATAAGAACATAAGAACATGCCATACTGGGTCAGACCAAGGGGCAATCAAGCCCAGCATCCTGTTTCCAACAGTGGCCAATCCAAGCCATAAGAACCTGGCAAGTACCCAAAAACTAAGTCTATTCCATGTTACCATTGCTAGTAATAGCAGTGGCTATTTTCTAAGTCAACTTAATAAATAGCAGGTAATGGACTTCTCCTCCAAGAACTTATCCAATCCTTTTTTAAACACAGCTATACTAACTGCACTAACCACATCCTCTGGCAACAAATTCCAGAGTTTAATTGTGCGTTGAGTAAAAAAGAACTTTCTCCGATTAGTTTTAAATGTGCCCCATGCTAATTTCATGGAGTGCCCCCTAGTCTTTCTACTATCCGAAAGAGTAAATAACCGATTCACATCTACCTGTTCTAGACCTCTCATGATTTTAAACACCTCTATTATATTCCCCCTCAGCTGTCTCTTCTCCAAGCTGAAAAGTCCTAACCTCTTTAGTCTTTCCTCATAGGGGAGCTGTTCCAGGACTCAAACCCTGGCCTTCTGGTTCATAGCCCACTGCTCTAACCACTAGGCTACTCCTCAACTCCTCCGGGCACATACACAGGCTCCCTCACACACACATACCCACACACATGCTCCCCCCATGTACATACATACATAGAGGCTCCCCCTCAACATATGCGTGCACACAAATGCGCGCACACACACACATAGCCATACAAACACTCATATGCAAGTACACATACCTTACAGGCACCTGTCTAGATGTTAAAATAACACAGTTAAGCAACATTATTTTAAGTGCCTTATTGTTAACCATTGTGACAGCTTCTAGCTTAACGACGGTATAGAAAAGAAGCTAAATAAATAAGTAAATAAATAAATATGCATATATAGACTCCCCCCAAACACACATACACACGCACACATACATATACATATACAGACTCCCCCCAAACACACATACACACACTCAGACATATACACACACACACAGGACCTCTTCTTTAGCCTCTTTCAGACCCCTTCTTCATTCAGCAAGGGATGGGTCCTGCGGTAGCCCTTTCGCTCTTTGGCTACTAAAGGATGGGATCCATGATGGCCATTCTGCAAGCCTCTTCAGCTGCCACAGGATGGAAACCATGGCGACCAGCAATGGGAAATGTCTGATAGGTGTTTTATTGTTGCTATAGTTATTATTGTTTTGTTTTTATTTGTATTTATGTATTTTGCTATGTGAGCCGCTTAGAATTGTGTATAATTTGGCCAATAACTGTTTAAGTAAATAAATAAACAAACAAACAAATATTTATTTATTTATTTTATTGCAAAGGCTTATAGTCCACCATTTTACCAGAAACTGTTCATGGTGGATAATAACATAACCAGTAAGAACAACAACAACAATACATTTTTAAAAAAATACAATTACATATTAAAAGCTTCCCTAAATATACTGTCAGTGTAGTTTATGAAGAGGTTTTTTATAGGAGTAATGAAGAGGCATCAGACAGCTTTCATGGCAGGCAGGAAGAGAGAAGGCAAAGAGGCAAAGAACGTTTGCCCTCACGAGCCTCTTCCTTTTATTGTACATTCATACAAAGGCAGATGATGTGTCATTACATAATTGGCTACTTTCCCATAGCAACAGAAGAGTCATTACACCATTGGCTTTGGCTCAGGGGGTGTGCACGGATCATTTCATTGGCTGCTGAAATCTATACCTCCTGACTTTGTCCTGCCTCTGACTAGGGAAAACCCAGCCCTTCTTTCAGGCTAACAGGATTAATTATAGGCCAGAGAAATACATGAAGTCAGGTATCCTCTCCTAGGCAGAGAGGCTTAAGCACAAGGGATGCTTTTATTCAGGCAAATGTCAGGGAGAAGGGAAGTTAGTGTTTAACCCTGATGAAATGGCTTGCTGGCAAGCGCATATTTCCCACATCTCACCCTTTCTGTTTTTGTTTAGGGCAGCTCAGTAAAGCTTTAGACCCTTACTGAAATCTGTTATGTCTTGGTATGGGCTGGAAATAGGGGAAGAGGGATTATGGAGAGAAGAAAGCTGATTCGGCGTGGTGTGCCAGCCACCGATGAGCTTCTGAATCTCCATATCACCCAGAGCTGGTGCAGGTGGTGTGCCAACTCTGCAGGGCTCAAGATTCCCTATTAGGCACCTTACAAGACATCTTTGTATTCGGGCTGAGAGCAAGGTTTCAATATGGATATGAAGGTTGGGTATGCACTGAATACAGCATCACAGGCAGATAGTTAAGACAATTACAGTAATTATAATAGAAATCACCCTTTTGAGACCAGAAATATCAGGGAGTCAGGACCATAGCCAGTCCCATGGAGAAGTTGGTATTCTGTCTGAAAGTGGTGCATCAGCAACCATGGTTTCTATCTGCTCTGTGGTATGTGTGAGGTTTGCTTTATAGTCTGATATGTACACACAGCAATGAGATCCAATTAATGCACAAACACCACCCTTTAAGGCTAAAATGTTGTCTAAGGTTAAAGCTAAAATAGTGTCTAAGGTATAGCTGTTCTGTAATGCTACTTCTCTAATCTGAGAAACTTCTGTTGTGAGTAGTTTTAATGCATGGACTGTTTGATTAAATATGGCAGTCGTCCAGTTAGCTAGGACGTGTAAGTCTCTGTAATTCATATCTGTCCCCATTGGGGGAAACAGGCTTCTAGCTATCTGAGTTTCTGTATACTTTTCTATGGGATTATTTATCGCCTCCCTTTTGTTACGGAGCCTTGCTTTGGGTAAATTTTTGACTGCATAGTATGAGGGGAGGATGTAGCCTAAAGTGCATCTGTCTCTCCATCTTGGGGAAATGTACATATATGCTCTATGCCCACATAACATCCATATGTTTCCTAACAGATTAGTGGACTTGTCATTGGTTATCATTTGGGCTATATAACTACAAAAGGTAAATCCTTCATCCCCTCTATACTTTCTGTACCTGCTTGGGTCTCCCACTGCACATCCTGAAATCTGCCAATTGCATACATATGTGGTATAATTATGCAAGTGTCTAGTGATTAATACAAAAGTTCAGTTACAATATGGATATTTCCCACCTGAATTCCCTTCCCATCCCCTGTATCATAGTCCCAACAAAGAGCGGCAGTCTCTTGAATACAGCTACCAATGTGTAGTATGGTATTATTAACTGGAGAGTTAATGAAAACCTCTCTGTAAAGGATAATTAGTCCATACTGTAAGGTTAAATGGTACAGCATGCATCAGTAGTCCTCCGCAGGCTTGGGTTGGCATGTGTGCGCAGATCCAACAGTCTGTTCGATTCAACAGGTGTGAAAAGTTCTGATTCGAGGATGTACATGTTGTCCTGTCAGAGTCCTTGTTCTGAAATCGCCATAGCTGGAGAAATAAGGCAAAGGAGGAGGATGCAGAACACAATTGTTAATGAGTTGGCATTCAGGCAAGAAAAAGCGGCTAATAAGTTCTCTGGAGTTTTCTCAAGGCCTTGCTGTTCTAAGAGTTGTGCAGATTGGTGGGATAGGGCCTTGATCTGTCCCCAGGTCATGTGGTGCTGCTTTTTGCAAGGAGTCCGGTCTCTGTCCTTCTGAGGGCTGTGGAGGCTCAGGGAGAAGTTTAGGATCGGGTCCTGTAGACCTGGACACCTTTACATCTTTCCACGGCTTGATACCTGTGGAAGCAAGCAGAGAAACATATCCTTGTTCCCCATTTTAAGGGAACGGGACTGTACCAGACATTAAATATGCTATACAAAACTGATGGCTGTGGGTGACTAACCCTAGTCCCATAATGATTACTCATGGCTGTGTTCTTATGTGAACCTGATATGTTTAGATGATTTAAAGTAAACAATACTTTGTTTAGTTGGAAAATCCTACTTTGTTCAGGGGGAAAATCCAGGGGCAATCCCCCTTTTTTGTTTTTGTTTTCAAGAGCTCTTGAGGGTATGATTTGCTCTCTCCACAATGGCTTGCCCTGTGGTGTTGTAGGGGATGCCAAGTAAGTATTTAATGTTCAATTATTGACAAAATTCATGCAAAGGAATGGCTGCAGTAAATAGAGCCATTATCAGTTTTCAGGACAGAGGGTAGCCCCATTATCAAGAATTTTTTATGCAGTGATCAATTTTCATTCAGTAAATTAGCAATAAATGTAAATTAATCGTTTAAAGGAAAAGTCATTTGCTGTAAGCTGAATCAAATGACAAGTATATTAGACATTACATTAAACATATGCTACACAAGACTGACATACATTCATTCATCTTGCAAATATTAATTTACACAAAACTGACACATATTCATCCATCCTGCAAATATTTCTTGCATCAAGACAGACAACAGATAACACATAATATGAGCTAAAAATCTTATCAAAAAGTTATCAAAAACAAAATTAGATCAAGGATCAAAAGTCAAAAGGTGTTAGAAAAATGTTAAAATAAACTGCAAAGTGTTCACCTTCTCATCTCCTCATGGCAGGAAGGCTGTAAATCTGGAAAATATTAAAAACTGGCATACAGCAAAAAATTACTAAGGTAAGGATTAAAGTGAAATTCTTACTTTTTTAACCTTGAAGAAATCAATTCTATCATTCAATTTTAATAAAATCAATTTGGATTTGAAAGAAAAGGTTTGGGAGGGATTGCTTTAGATGTAGCAACCTCTGTCAGTAAAAATTATAAGGTTCAGAATTCTGTAAAAATTTGTGAAAAAGAAAATAAAACTGAAGTGTCCTTAAGACATGAGGACCGCAGATCTGAAAAATAAAAACTATTATACAACAGAATTATTAAAACAATAATATAATATAACTTGTAGAATAACATAGCGCCTCCTAGTGGAGACCCCATCATTACTTTATAGATTGCAACTACTGTTCCAGGTTGCAATCAATAATACTCTGAGCTTACTTTCAATGTGGAATATCAGAATAGAATTTCTTCTTATAATTATTAGAATAGGAAATTAAACACGCTGTTTGCTCTGCTCTGTCTGCTGCACGCTAAAGTTTGAAAGTATTAAAAGATTAAAGACATATAGAAAGTAGAGAGAGAAACTGCAGGACTAAGTCCAGTTTTTCTTTTTTTTCAAAAGTTCTCCCTCCCTCCCCCATGAGTGGCTAGCAAGAGTTACAGAAAAGGGGGGGAGGAGCAGTGTTTCTCAAAAGAAAAGAACTACACCCAAGGAGTTAATCCTTCAGTCAATAGAAACTTAAAGATAGCATTGTTTAACAATTGACCACAGACAATGGCTGGCCCAGGATTTGCTGATTCTTTGCAGACAGATACTATTTTTCTCCTGTAAGGCAAATCACAATAAAAGTAGAAGTTCTGTGCACTGGCAATTCAAACTATAAACTTAAATCTCAGAGAAATGGAGTCATTTTAAATGTGAGCCAAATAAACTTTGCAAAAGGGAAATTTTCACATGTAATTTATACAGTATATTATTCAAATCTCAGTACAGTTTTTAACATAAGCTCTGCATACACTTTGTGGGGGAAAATACTCTCAAAGTATGCAGATTTTTTGTAACTGAATTTCAAATACTAATAGAAACCATTTTTTCCAAATTTGTACTGTTTGTAGAGAGAAACCATTTTTTCCAAATTTGTACTGTTTGTTAATAGAAACCATTTTTTTTTCTTTTCATAGTGATATTTTCTTTGCTTGTAACGCAGGAGTCTAATTAAATCCTTTTTTTCATATTGATATTTTCTTTGCTTGTAACACAGGAGTCTAATTAAATCCTTTTTTTCATAAGGATATTTTCTTTGCTTGTAACACAGGAGTGCAGCTGCCTGGCCCAAGGTCTTACACGCTGATTTCTTTGAAGACCTGGGGGCATAGCCACTGCTCATGGCATTCCGGGCTGCACTCAACTCTATTGCTGCCACACCCAGCTCTTTGTTTCTTTCTGTAATGGGAAAGGCTTGAATCCCTTTCAATAATTCCTCTCTTGTGAGATTTCCATGTTCTAGATGAAATCCCATACTGACCGCTGCACATAAATTGTTACCGGGAGCAGTGGTTTGAGATAGTAATTTACCTGCACAAATTGATGATGCAGAATTAATGACTGGCTCAGGCAATGGCAAATAAAGGTTCAGGGAGTGGTTAGTGGGGGAAGGGGGTTGCAGGCAAGATGGAGGAAGGCTAGTTTTTCTGACCTCAGTGTTTTCTATTTCCTGGGGTCTTTTCTCTGAGGTGGATGCAGAGGAAGCCTCAGGAGCCATGTGATTGTGTGTCCCCAGATGTTCTATTTCATTTTCTGTCCCCCTTTGTTCATGGTTCTTTTCTGTGATGGGGAAGGCTTGAAGTCCTTCTAACAATTCTGTTTCTGTAAGGTTTTCTTTCTGCAGTTTCTGCTGAAATTCAATGCTAATCGCCCCACCCAGGCCAGGTGGTGGCTCTATTGTTCTCAAGGGTTGCTTTTCTAAAGAACGCGGAGATGTGTGAATGGCTTGTGCCTTGAGTGTAGGTATGGGGAGCTGAGGATACAAAGAATTTGCTGTCTCTGAGGAAGACTGAGAAGATGGGGGAAGGGTATGTCTGCCTGCTTCTAAAAGCACATGGTTTGAAACTGCTGTTTTTAAACCTTTTTTTTCTGTGCGTTCGATGGCTTCTGTACATTTTTGCCAGATTAATCTTAGCTTTATGGGAGCTCTGGGAGCCATATGAAGATAATTGCCGATTGAAATCCATTTCTGGGTATTTAGAGTTCCAGACTCCATCGAATACCAAGGGCAACGGCAAGCTATTTCACTTATTAATTTTTCTAAGTCCCCCAGGCTGACTTGCGCTATTTTTCATCTGGTGATGAAATAATGATTATTGATGTTTTGCTGCAGCTTTCTGGCATGTAGCTGCTGCTGTACAGTCAAATCATTACCCATGCTTACGAGTGTGGGGAACAAACTTGCTAAAAAATACTTCCCTGTACGTACCAGGATCAGTCCAGGACACCTGGGTTGTGACTCCGCACCAGTAGATGGAGACAGACTAAAACTTGTGGGCGGAGCCATATATGCCCCTGTGCCAGTCACAGCCCCTCAGTCTTACTCTGTCTCCAGTAGATGGTGCAGGTGCGGTCACAGCTCCTTCCTGCCCTGGTTCTGGTATTCCTTCAGGGTTGGTTATATTTTTCTTGATTTTAGGCCAGTTTAGGATAAGGCGTTTTATTTGGGTTCTTTTACTAAATTGTCCCTGACGTCCCGTCCGCCCTGCCTCCCAGGGGGGTTGAGAGGTCCTGAGGGGACTACCCTCCCCTGGTTGAGGCCGCTGCTAGGGTCGAGGACCCGGCTATTCCAAGTAGCAGCGTCAGGGGTGACACCGGGGAGCCCGGTTTCTCACCCCTGCTGGATTAGGGCTCTAGGACCTTGGTCAGCGACAGGCCTTTTTTGTGAGAAAAAAAAAAAAAAAAAAAAAGTGTTTTTTTATTGTGAGCCGGCTCTCTTGTTTCTTTGCGTCGCCGCTCTCGGGGGGGGGGCGCCGCTGACAGGGGGGAGGCCGTTCGCACTAATTTTATTTTGCTTACCTGCCGTTGCTCCCCGTCTTCGCGCCGTTTTCGCCGGCATGCCTCGCGGTTCGATTTGCCGGGCCTGCGGCTCGGCGCGCGCGCGTCTCTCACGCAACGGCCTTTGCGCGGCCTGCATCCCGGGCGATGAGGGGTCGTCCGGGGCGACTCGGGGGGCTCGGTCGCGACCCGCGCGAGCGCCGCTGAGCGGGGGGGGGGCGCGATAGAGAAGCCCCAGGAGCTTTTCCCGCTCAGGGCGGGTGCGGCGGCCATTTTGGCCACGGGCCGCGAAATGGCGCGGGAAACGGCAGGGCCTGCAGCCCTGCCCCCCGCATTTTCTCCTCAGCGAATTGCGACGGAGAGGGGTCCCTCAGGGGACCCGGGGTCCCCGGGGAGTCCCACTGAAGTTTTCTTCCGGTTCTGGTTTGTTTTCAGAGGACTTTGCGCTCTTGCTGCGCAAAGTCCTGAAATATAAGAAGAGCAAGCGCGGCCGGAGGGAATCCCGCAAGGCTCCACGGCTGAAGAAGTCCAAGAGGCCATCGGGGGTTGCGGAGGTGCCCCCGAGCGCTTCGAAGGCAAAACGGCCTCCGCGTGGCGTCCCACAGGAGGCAGACTCAGATTCCTCTACTGGTTCGGACACTGATTCCACTGAAGAGCCCCAACAGGGGGCCGATGAGGTGGCAGCGGACGGATCCGCTCCGTCCGGCGCAGGAAAAGGATCACAGGCAGTGGAGGGAGACGATCCCAAGGTGGTCCGGCTCTTCCGCAGGGAGGAGCTGCCGCCCCTAATTCCAGCCATTCTCCAAGAGCGGGGAATAGAGGCCCCTCCGGTAGTGGTTCGGCAGGAGGCGAACATGGATCCGGTCCTGATAGGCCTCACGGGCCCGGCAGTTGCTTTTCCATTTCATTTTTCTTCACGGACATCCTGTTTCGCGAATGGGACACTCCAGAATTGGGTCTGAAGGTCAGCACCCGCTCCCGGAGGATGCGCTGGACCGTCTCAAACTGCCCAAGGTGGATTCAGCGGTTTCTACGGTAACGAAGAGATCCACCATCCCAGTCACGGGAGCGACAGCCCTCAGGGATCTTCAGGACAGGAAGCTGGAAGTTCAGCTTAAGAATATTTTCGAGGTCTCCGCGCTCGGAGTACAAGCCGCCATCTGCACGACTTTCGCGATGCGAGCTAGCTTGCGCTGGGCTCAGGTTCTTCAAGCCAATGCGGATTTTTCTGCAGGCGAGGCAGCGCAGGCGGATAAGTTGGAAGCGGCGATAGCTTATGGCGCAGATGCGCTCCACGATCTGCAGCGCACCTCGGCGAGATCTATGGTGGCTGCTGTTTCGGCGCGTCGCCTCCGGTGGCTACGCAACTGGGCGGCGGACGGCTTTTCCAAGGCTCACCTCGGGGCGCTACCATTCAAAGGTAAGTTGCTGTTTGGCAAGGAATTAGACGATTTAATGATGTCCCGGGGGGAAAACAGGGTTTTCAGGCTGCCCGAGGCTAGATCCAGGTCTTTTTCCTTCCGTACCCCGCAGTGGCAACAGCATTCCTTTCGGGGGAAGCGCTTCGGACGGCAAGGCGGACCCCTGGCGATCACAGGGGCCAAGTCTTCACAATGAAAGGTGGTCGGCCCATCTCCCGCCGCAGCCCCAGCACTCCATTCCTAACGTCGGGGCGCGGTTGATGTCTTTTTTCGAGAGATGGGCCGGTGTAACGTCGGGCCTGTGGGTCCTCAACGTGATAAGACACGGCTACGCGTTAGATTTTGCTCGCACTCCAGGGGACAAGTTCCTCGTCTCGCCCTGCAAGACCCCCGAGAAGAAGGTGGCGGTGCTAGACACCATCCGACGCTTGGAAGGCTTAGGGGCTATTTCCCCCGTCCCGGTCAGCCAACACGGCAAGGGCCGTTATTCCATCTACTTCATCGTCCCAAAGAAAGACGGCACGTCCAGACCAATTCTGGATCTCAAAGGGGTAAACCGATGCCTTCTCGTTCCTCACTTCAAACTGGAGACGATTCGCTCCGTCATAGCCGCGGTTCTGTCCGGCGAGTTCCTGGCCTCCCTGGATCTCACGGAGGCGTATCTTCACATAGGCATTCAGTCATCGTTCCAACGCTTCCTCAGGTTCTGCATTCTGGAACGGCATTACCAGTTTCGTGCGCTCCCGTTTGGGCTCGCGACGGCCCCCCGTACATTCACAAAGGTGATGGTGGTGGTGGCAGCGCAGTTGCGCCGGGAAGGTCTCCTGGTCCATCCTTATCTGGACGATTGGTTGATTCGGGCGAAGTCCGAGGATCAGTGTCGGATGGCGGTGGCCAGGGTCCTCCATCTTCTGCATTCCCTAGGATGGGTGGTCAACTTCAAAAAGAGTCATCTGGCCCCCACGCAGACCTTGGAGTATCTGGGAGCGGTGTTCGACACGAAACAGGGCAAGGTGTTCCTGTCGCACAACCGGGTATGCAAACTGCAATCTCAAGTGAGGCGCTTATTGTCTCTCCGCCAACCGCGGGTCTGCGACTACCTTACGGTCCTAGGGTCTATGGCTTCAACGCTAGCACTGGTGCCCTGGGCGTTCGCTCATCTGCGACCATTACAGTCGTCCTTACTGTCCCGCTGGAAGCCGGTCTCGGAGGAGAGGTCCAGCCTGCTCTGGTGGCGGGATCCCAGTCATCTGTCTTCTGGAGTCTCCCTTCTAGTGCCCGATTGGATAGTGGTTACCACGGATGCAAGCCTCTCCGGTTGGGGAGCGGTCTGCCTAGGGAGCTCGGTCCAAGGCCTATGGTCAGTGTCACAAGCCCAGTGGTCTATCAATCGCCCGGAGACCAGAGCGGTCCGTCTGGCCCTGCAAGCTTTTCTGCCGTTGCTGCGGGGAAGGGCAGTCCGAGTGTTGTCGGACAATGCGACCACCGTGGCATACTTCACCCGCCAGGGCGGGACAAGGAGCCCCCAGGTAGCGGAGGAGGCTCAGCGCTTGATGGCCTGGTCGGAGCTGCATCTCAGCAACATAGCAGCGTCTCACATTGCGGGAGTCGACAACGTGCAGGCGGATTTTCTCAGCCGTCAGCGCCTAGATCCCGGAGAGTGGGAGCTGGGGGACGCAGCGTTCCTTCTCATTTGCGAAACGTGGGGTGTGCCCCACATGGATCTGATGGCCACGTGGCACAACGCGAAGGCCCTGCGATTTTACAGTCGACGTCGAGAACGGGGGGCAGAAGGCGTCGACGCGTTGGTGCTTCCCTGGCCGACGGATGTGCTGCTTTACGTGTTTTCCCCCGTGGGTGATGATCGGCAAGATTCTACGGCGCATAGAGTTGCACCCGGCCAATGTGATCTTGGTGGCACCGGAGTGGCCGCGCCGGCCGTGGTTTGCGGACCTCGTCCAGCTGGTGGTAGCGGCTCCCCTTCGGCTCCAAGGAATGGTGGGCCTACTCCGTCAGGGCCCTGTCTGTTTGGAGGATGCGGATCGCTTCTGTCTCGCGGCATGGCTTTTGAGAGGACGCGGCTGGAGAGAAAAGGTTTCTCAGATGCGGTGGTGGCTACGTTGCTGCGTTCCCGGAAACAGTCGACGTCTCTGGCTTATGTCCGAGTCTGGGTGGTCTTTGAGGAATGGTGCGTGCAGCGTGGGGTGGACCCCATTTCGGCGTCGGTCTCCGACATTCTGGCGTTCCTCCAGGCAGGTCTGGCCAAAGGTCTGGCGTGCAGTTCTCTACGTGTCCAAGTAGCGGCGCTTGGTTGTTTACGAGGTAAGGTCCGTGGTACGTCCCTGGCGCTTCATCCGGATATTTCTCGTTTCCTTCGGGGTGCTAAGCACCTTCGCCCTCCATTGCGTCTCCCTTGTCCGGCTTGGAACCTCAATTGGATTCTCTCCGCTCTCTGCACGGCACCGTTGGAGCCCTTGAAACGCGCAACTCTTAAGGATCTCACTTTAAAAAAAAACAAAAAAAACAAAAAAAAAACGGCGTTCTTGGTAGCGATTGCCTCGGCACGGCGTGTTTCCGAGTTACAGGCCCTGTCCTGTAGGGAACCTTTCTTGCGTTGTTCGGATTCCGGAGTTTCTTTGCGGACGGTTCCCTCCTTTCTTCCGAAAGTTGTGTCGTTTTTTCACGTGAATCAATCGGTGGAGTTGCCCGCTTTCGCGGGAAGGGAGTCCTCCGATCCAGAAGAAAGGGATTTACGGAAGCTTGACGTGCGGAGATCCCTCCTTCGATATCTGGAGGTCACTAATCCGTTTCGGGTCACAGATCATCTGTTTGTCCTGTTCTCTGGTCCAAAGAAAGGGGCCGCAGCGTCACGCACAACGATCGTCCGTTGGCTCAAAGAGGACATTGGGTCGGCGTACTTGGTACGGGGGAAAACCACTTCCTGCGGGCCTTAGGGCTCACTCGACTCGTCCTCAAGCGGCGTCTTGGGTGGCAGCTTCGCAGGTGTCGCCTCAAGAGATTTGCAGGGCGGCTACCTGGAAGTCATTACATACCTTTATCAGGCATTACCGGTTGGATGTCTGGGCTACTGATTCCGGAGGGTTTGGAGAGAGGGTACTCCGAGCGGGACTCTCTGCTTCCCACCCTCGTTGGGTTTGCTCTGGTACATCCCAGGTGTCCTGGACTGATCCTGGTACGTACAGGGAAAGGAAAATTAGTTTCTTACCTGATAATTTTCGTTCCTGTAGTACCAAGGATCAGTCCAGGATCCCGCCCGCAGTGCTGCGCTGAAGTAATGGAGAGTCCGCTCTTGTTCTGAATTATTCTGTTCCGCTTGTTTAGCTCTCTCGGTTGGAGAGTCCGTTTCCAGGAGGGGTGTTTCTTTCCACGTTCTATTAGCGGTTTATAGATAGTTTAGTTCTCTGGTTGTGTTCTACTTTGACATTACGTATGACTGAGGGGCTGTGACTGGCACAGGGGCATATATGGCTCCGCCCACAAGTTTTAGTCTGTCTCCATCTACTGGTGCGGAGTCACAACCCAGGTGTCCTGGACTGATCCTTGGTACTACAGGAACGAAAATTATCAGGTAAGAAACTAATTTTCCTTTAAATATACTAAAAAGTACTTTAATATACTTACGATTAGCAGATCTGTTGAACGGTACGTACCTTGGCTATGACCAGCCGAAATAAGCATGGAGTTTATCATCACTGTCGCGGGTCACCAGATATTGGAGTAATGAAGAGGCATCAGACAGCTTTCATGGCAGGCAGGAAGAGAGAAGGCAAAGAGGCAAAGAACGTTTGCCCTCACGAGCCTCTTCCTTTTATTGTACATTCATACAAAGGCAGATGATGTGTCATTACATGATTGGCTACTTTCCCATAGCAACAGAAGAGTCATTACACCATTGGCTTTGGCTCAGGGGGTGTGCACGGATCATTTCATTGGCTGCTGAAATCTATACCTCCTGACTTTGTCCTGCCTCTGACTAGGGAAAACCCAGCCCTTCTTTCAGGCTAACAGGATTAATTATAGGCCAGAGAAATACATGAAGTCAGGTATCCTCTCCTAGGCAGAGAGGCTTAAGCACAAGTGATGCTTTTATTCAGGCAAATGTCAGGGAGAAGGGAAGTTAGTGTTTAACCCTGATGAAATGGCTTGCTGGCAAGCGCATATTTCCCACAGTTTTTAATGTTTCTATAATGCTTTCTAATAATTTACTTAATAAAATAAAACAATATATATCATTTTCACTTTTGTTTCATTTTAATTTGTATATCTGTTACTGACCAGACAATCCAAGCAGTGCCAGGCACTTTTTGCCAAATGGTTCAAAGTGCATCATGATGTTTGGGCCCCAGCAAGGGAGAAGGAAGGATGAGTCAGAGGCGCTACAAGGCTGCCCTCCTCCTCCTTCTTATTCGCTGTCTTCAGAACCAATGAGTGAGGGAATAGGTATGAGGTCAGGGGGACATGTGAACGTACAGAATAGGGATCGCAGGAGCCCCTGCCGGAGACCCCCCTTCGGCAGGGCTGTTCCCGATTGGTCCTTTTCACTGACATTTGTCAGTGAAAGGAACAATCCCCTTTCAGGACAGCCTTCTGAAAGGTAATTGGTTCTTTCATTGACATGTGACAGTGAACGGACCAATCAGCAATAAGTGAAGGAGTGAATAAATTAATATTAAGTGTTGCACTTGGGGAAAGGGAGCTTAGGTCAGGTCAGCTGCTGGGTGCCCAGCCATGTTTCCTACGCACCTGATGCCAAGGATGTTCTAGTGACACACATTTTTCCCTTGCATGGCCTTTTTAGTGCGGCAGGCCATTTAAATATGACATCAGGTGCCCAGGAGAGGTGGTTGGGCGCGTGTTAGGAAAGCGGGCACTCAGCATTGAGTGCCTGCTTTCTATGTGCCAATATTGCATCAGCTTGTTTGTGCGTAAAATCTTAAAATTCCATTGACCTTTCATTATCTCCTCTGACAGAATTACGTTTATAAAGTCAGCTTGCTGCTCTAGTAGCTGCAAAGTTTAAAGCTGCAGTATGCATGACAGTAAAGTCATCCAAAATTAAGAAAATATAAAACATCTGGTGTCAACTATGTTACATAAAATTTCTACTTGAGCTGATTAGAAAAATATCACCGCATTAAAAAAGTTACAAGCATACTTTTGACTTTGTTTAATGATGATAAAAAAAGAAAGTGTTTTCAAAATATTTGAAAATTGGCTGAAAGCAAGCATTATAAAATTTTCATACATCTTTTATATTTTTAAATACATTTTCATACATGAGTAACTTTTTAATGATTGTATATTAATGAGCATGTAGTATTTAGAATTTTGCTGCAACAAACTTGGAAGAAAGTTCTATATCATCTTGCTTGTTAAGACATTAATTAGGGACGTTTATTGGGAAAATATTTTCAAGGAGAATGCTACATTGATGCATTTTTCAACCAATTCAATTTCACTTGAATGATAGACCCATTCAAAATAATTCATACCTGCAAAATGTTGTCACACATGACTTTGTATTCATTTTATCATATTGCACTTCGTTTGGAATTGCTCTGAAGCCGCGGAATATATTTGGTGGAAGTAAATAAAACTTCTTCAGTAGTTTTTATGTGCATGAATTGGCTTTTGAGAATTGTCCAGGAGTTTGTGGGCATAAAGGTATACTAATATATGCACTGTAAAGAAGCATTCCCAGGAGCAGAGCTGGTGTAGGGAAGCCATTTATATGCATAATTTAGTCCCATGACAGCTGTTATAAAATTAACCTCCTTATGTATTCCAATAGCACAAAAGTGCATTGATACAAAGTGCATAGGTGTTCTATATAGGAAAATATACACAGCACAGTGCAAAGTCTTAAATAAATGTACATATGCTCTCACAGTTTCCTCAACGGGTCTCATCATATAATACCAGGATTCCATGAAACATCTGTCAGTTCTTTTACCAGTGAGCTGTGGTCCTTGTGACTTTGTCTTATTGTCATTTCAGTAAACTCTGTCATGTATTATTCATCTGGTTGCTGTATGAGGAGTCAAGACTGCTTTCTTTTTCCTTCCTGGTTAGATCCAAGGTGCGATCATTGTGTCTAGCACTGTGGAAGTGTTCATCGGGCTGGTGGGTCTCCCAGGAGTACTGCTGAATTACGTTGGACCCTTGACTGTAACCCCAACAATCTCTCTGATTGGACTTTCTGTCTTTCAAGCAGCAGGGGAAAGAGCCGGAAGTCACTGGGGCATCTCAGTGCTGTAAGTTTGTTTTCCTGTACAGCCTTAAAGATTACAATAAACAAGGGCCACACAGCTCCAACAGAAGCAAGAAAGAGGGGCTCTCCCACAGATGCAAGGAATTTAGAGAACATTTGAGAGAGTGGGGAAATATTGAGGGAGTCTCCTTCTTAAAAAGAAACAACATGTTTGTATTTATGCTTCTCCAAAATGCATTGCACAGGAAGCAGGTAATGCATTCCTGGGGGTCAATTTGGACAAATAGGTCAATGAATTTACAATCCTATAGATTATTCCTTCCTGGAAGGAATTTGTCTCCCAGTTATACAGAATCTTTAGTTTATTCTTTCATTGACACAAGAAGATATAACAGCCTAGATAAAAAGTTAGTTTTCTCCATTACCAGGACACAGGACCTCTACTTTCTCATGATTCTGCATTCAGAATAAGGGATGCCAATTCTGACTCTTGCCATGGAATTGCCCAGTCCCCTGTAGAATCATGGAAAACCAGATGATTCAAGTACATGAGACTTCTTTGTTGCGCTCTGGGGTGGACCCTTGCCCTGGGGCAGGAATGGAATGGCTCCTGAAAGGGAAGAGGAGGTAACTGGCCCCAGGGGGTGGAGCACTAGAGGAGACAGAGGCTAGGAAGAGCTTCACCACTGGAACCCCGAGGTCCCCCCGGGAGGAGCCCGTAGGGACCCGGGCCGCTTGGACTTAGGTGGGCCTCGCAGGGTCTCCTGGGAGAATGGAAGTCCAGTGTGTCCATAGACACAGAAGGAGCACGGTCGGGTTTGAGCTGGAGCAGGGAGAACCAGAACAGAGTTGGTGATGACAAGGCGAGGAACAGAGCCAGAATCTGGAGATGAGGTCAAGCAGGCAAAAGGTCAATGTCCATAAGTCAGTCCGAGGAGTGGTCAATGAAGCAAGGGTTAGATACTGGAGGTCAGATGAAGTCAGAGGCAAGCAGAGGTCTTGAGGCAGGCAGCAGGCAGGCGAGTGGGTCTGGAGCAGGCTGAGGTCTTGAGGCAGGTGGCAGACAGGCGAGTGGGTCTGGAACAGGCTGAGGTTTTGAGTCAGGTGGTAGGCAGGCGAGTGGGTCTGGAACAGGCTGAAATCTTGAGGCAGGCGGCAGGCAGGCGAATGGGTCTGGAACAGGCTGAGGTCCTAGACAAGCAGCAGGCAGGCAGGTCAGGAGCAAGCCGAGGTCAGTACCAGACGGTCAGTCCGAGGATACTACCTGGGTAGACAGACAAACACATGAACAGACAGGACTCAGGAACGAGGATGCAGGAACAAGTCAGGAACGGAACTGGAACAGAAGGATCCTGGAACGAGACTAGAAACAAGCAGGAACAAGTGCAGAGACAATCTAGCTGACCCGATTGCCAAAGCAAGGAAGTGGAGACAGGAACTTCCTTATATTGTTAGATCAATCAGGGCGCGCCACGGAACCAAGACCCGCCCTTGGCTCTACAAGTGTCTGGGTGGTCCGCGCGCGCGCGCGCATGCGTAGGGGCATGGCTAGCATGGCAGGAGACGCCGAACCTCGGCATGATGCCTGGCGCGCAGTGGAAGGCCCGCGAGGGAGGTCGTCCCGGGACCCGCTGAGGAATTAGGCAGGTGAGCGGGCCGTGCGTGGGATGGCCGCAGGCGGGGTACGTAACATTCTTTTTGTTGATTAGCAATATTTTCTTCATCTTCGTGTGGAAGCTCATTCCATAGACTTTATAGATTATGCATAATCTGTAAAAAAAATACAGTCATGCATTTGGGATGCAAAAATCAAGGGAGCAGTACAGTATAAAGTATGAAAATTTCTATGCATGAAACAAGAGTCGGATCTGGGTGTGATTGTATCTGATGATATTAAGAGGGCCAAACAGGTGGATAAGGTGATGGCAAAACCCAGAAAGATGCTTGGGTGAGGAATGGTCAGCAGAAAAGAGGAGGTGATAGTGCCCCTGTATAAGTCCCTAGTGAGACCTCATTTTGAATACTAATACAATTCTGGAGACCATGCCTTCAAAATTATGTGTTATGTTTTGCGGCTCTTGGGTAGGCCCTGCGAGCCATGCCACTCATCTGATGCCAAGCAACCGACCCCTTCCTTTGCGGCAAGACACCACCATTGCCGCTCTACTCCAATGCTTCCCTAGGCATGCACGTGCAGGACCACTTAAAGCACCTGTGATGGGAAACTGGTCAGGGCATCCGCTGATGACTTCATCACCTCAGCTCTATAAAGTGCCTTCCAGGACTCCCTACTTGCAATGGGTCAACTACCTTGTAGTGTGAGCTGCTGCAACCAAGCTCCACTTCCTGCTTGATTTGCTTCAGTTCCTACCTTTGTCATTCCAGTTCTTGCCTTCTTTGTCTCTCCAACCCAGCCTACCTCTTTTTCCTTCAGTCCCAGCTAGTCCCCATCATTACTTCCTTGCCTACCTTTGAACTGACTCCTGGCTTCGATCCCTGCTTGGACCTTGACCACTCTAGTCTTCTGCCTGCCTCTGACTTCAGGCCGTACCCTGACTATTCTTGTCTTCTGCCTATCTCTGGCAGTAATCTGAACATTGACCGTCCTTGTCTACCGCCTACCTCTGACTCTAGCTTGACTCTGGAACTTCACCGTAGCCATTCTCTAAGAGACTCTTGCCTAAGGCGTGCTGGCCCCAGGAACCCGAGGGCTCAACCTAAGAGGAAAGGAGTTGGTATAGGTGAAGCTTCTGAGCAGTCTCTTCCTTAGCCAGTTCCGCCAGCTGTCTGTGGGGACCTACAGGGCCTTCCCCGTAGGTTGAGCCCTGTAGGTCCCCACAGACAGCTAGAGGTCTCTTTATAAATCATATGGGGTCAGACTTAAAGATTGAAAGGCGGGATGGAGAAATATGATGGAGATGTCCATCTAGATAAGATTTTAGAGGGTGCTAGGAAGAAGTTGACTATCATGGTATATGTGGTATCAATGACATAGGAAGATGCAGGCGGGAGATTCTGGAGCCTAGGTAGGAAATCCAGAACCTCCAGGGCTCCATTCTCAGAAATGTTCCCTAGTCCATGCACAAGATCCCAGAATCTCAATGCATGGATGAGATGATGGTGCAGGGAAGAGGTTTTTAGATTTGTTAGGAGCTAGGGAGCATTCTGGGAAGGGGAAGCCTATCTTAATGAGAAGGGCTCCACCTTAACCAAAGTGGAACCAGGCTGTTGGTGCAAACATTTAAAAAAGGAGATAGAGCAGCTTTTAAACTAGACCACGGGGGAAAGCTGACATTCGCTCAGAAGTGCATGGTTCAGAGAGATGAATCTTCCAAAGTTATGCAAAACAGGGAGGTTAGAATATCTCAGTAAAGAAGTTGTGTTTAATGCTAAAGTAGCCTAGATGGACATAGATAAAGAGCACAAAGATGTGAATGACTTTACACATGCCTGTATCATTTGCTAACAAGTAGGTTGTGAATACAAAGAGAAGTGAAAGTACAAATAAAAAACATATTTTAAAATATCTATATGCAAATGCTAGCAGCCTGAACAGTAAGATTGATTAATTAGAATGTATGTCATTATACGAGGATATAAACATTACAGGCATTTCAGAGATATGGTGAGTAGTCTATGGGTACACGATCAATCAATCTGATTGACAGGTGAGATAAGGATGACAGCAGCCAATCAGCACACTTCCGGTATAAGCCTCGCCCAAGCCCCACCCACTCCCCACAGAAGCAAATGGGGGTATAGCCACACCCCTGCCTCCTCCCACCCTCAACCCCACCCCTCCTGCCCCTGGCCGCACCCTCCCACCCCCTGGTCTCACCCATAGCTCTGCCCCAGACCCCACCCATGCTCCTCCCCCGATAGAAGTGGATGGAGAGGCCCCTCCCATGCCCCGCCCCAAACCATCTCCCTGTGATGTCATTGGTGGTCCCACCCACACCCACCCCCAAGCCACTCCCCCTATGATGTCACAGGTATGACATCACCAGAAGTCAACCCCCTCACCACCCTCCAAAAACACGTCCCCTAGAACGTCATCAGAAAGGGTCCTGTCACTTTTTTAATGACAGAATTAATGGACTCTGGCTGTTTTTAATGATTTCACCGGAAGTACAATCCAAACCCCCCAAAAACTGTGACCCAAGAACATCCTTACGCTTTTTAATGATGACAGAGCTGGAAGTATGCTTTTTTCTAGCCCCCTCTGTTTTTTTTTAAAAAGTTACAAGCGGTCAGGTGGCAGGAAAACTGTGGCTCATTCTGTACACAAGGATTTGTTTTTAACAAGTGATTGCTTGGAAGATGGTGAATGCATGTATTTTACACACAGGCATGATCAAACTTGCAAGACCGGTTTTGCAAGACCGGAATAGTCCCTGGGTACACTGTCACTCAAACCCCCAAGCCAAACCCCCCAATGATGTCACGGGTATAACATCACCGGAAGTCCACCCCTCACATACCCCTCACCACACCCCCCAAAAACACCCCCCCCCCCCCCTAGAATGTCAGCAGAAATGTCCCTGACACTTTTTAATGATGACAGAGCCGGAAGCATGCCCCTCTGTTTTTAAAACTTACTAGCGGTGGGGTGGCAGGAAGCTTTCTCTCATTCTGTACAAAGAGACAGGGAGAATCTCCCCCCCCCCTCCCTCCTCCCCTCACTGTAGATACGTATTCCCCAATCCCCAATCCTGGTAGAGTGAAATCTGAGCAGAGTATAATTAACAGCGGAGTGTTGGGTGTGGGTCTGCAAAGGTGAATAAAACACAAGGATTTAGTTTTCGTTTAAAAAACAGACCTCTGTAATTACAGCCATATAAAACAAGAATGCACCAGTGGATCTTAAAGAAAATGTATTATTACCCAGGCTCTATAGGTAGCTTTGCTGGTATAAATCCACTTTGTTCAGACTGTGAAAACATGTACTCAGGCTGTGACCAAAAAACAAGTGATTGATTAGCTTACAGACCAAGATGCTTATTCACTACACAAGCCTGCTAGGGTATGATTTAAAAGAAATAAAACCATAGTATCTGATATGGATGTGCAATGGCAAGCAGATCTGGTTGATCTGATCGCCTTGTCTGGTTATAACAGAGGCTACAAATACATTTTGACGGTGATAGATGTTTTGTCAAAATACGCATGGGCTGTGAGCCTAAAATACGCATGGGCTGTGAGCCTAAAAACAAGGCCGAGGCATTTGAAAATATATTTAGGAGGTGGAGGAGAGAGGAAGTGCCATTGGAGGGAGAGTTTCGCCGAAATACCCGTTTTCCTGAAAGTTTTCTGATGGCTGCAGGACTTTCCTAGCCTGTATAAGGACTTCCATATCGGCTGATGTCATCGGACCACGACTGGTGTGAGGTATAAGACCCGACCCCTTCAGGCACTTCAGTGAGGTGGAGGAGAGAGGAAGTGCCATTGGAGGGAGAGTTTTGCTGAAATACCTGATTTCCTGAAAGTTTTCTGATGGCTGCAGGACTTTCCTAGCCCGTATAAGGACTTCCGTATCAGCTGACGTCATCGGACCACGACCGGCGTGAGGTATAAGACCCGACCCCTTCAGGCGTGTCGACATGCCGGCGCATCAAAGGGGCGCGCCGCTTTGTTTGAAATATTGTCTGAAACATCGTTGGAGAAATTTTGGGTCTATAATATCAGCAAGAATCTGAAAGTAAGTACATCAAATTTCTTTGATTCCTCATCCGAAACCCCCAATTTACTTATGAAGGCAATATAAACTGTTTTGAGGAATGGGGTTTAAAAAGCTAATGGTGGCACTTTTTGATTACCAAAATAACAGCATGCCTCACACAAAGAGGAAGGCAAAAGTCAGGGAGTTGATTACATCTTCCCATGTACTGGAACCTTCCCACCCCCCGGATTTCTGCTTTTTATGCCCCTACAATAGAGTCAAAGCTGGAGGACCTGGCAGCTATAGGTCCTGGTGGAGAGCAAGCACCAGGCTTACTGGCCGAAATATCTTTGAGCCCTGGGGCACCGAGTACTCCTCCTCCACCTTTAAATATTTTTCCTGACTTTTCAAATGCAACATCCTTGGTTCAAGAGGAGAGAGAAGGAGTTCCAGAAACACCTGGGGAACCTGAATCTGAAGAACCGGGGAGCTCTTATTCTGTCCTGACCAAGCCTGCAGTAATAACAATGGATACCCTTTGGGGAGCTATAAAGTCTTTGGAGACAGCAGTAGTTAATTTAACAAAAATTACAATGGACTCAAATCAACAGTTTAAAAATATTGAACTTTCCATATCAAATTCTGATGTTAAAGAGATACAACTAGAGAAGAGATTAGATAAGATGGAAAAATATTAGCAAAAATATCTGAATGCAGAATTTGTTTATAAAAAAAGGTTTGAAATATTAGAAAACACCTTGAAGTATTTAAACCTTAGGGTATTAAGCTTTCCTAAACATGATTTGATTTCTCCTTATGACATGTTTAAAGAATACTTAGTGGAAATTTTGAAGTTGCCCTCACAAGCTATTCCTGCTGTGTCAAAGATTTATTATGTGTCATCTAGAGGAAATCTTCCTGGTAGTAATGTGACGGAAGATGCCCCCTTAAATTTAACAGGGATAATTGAATCTGATTTAAATACCATCATTAAAAATAGATCTATCTTGCATGTTTCCTTCTCTTTTGTAGTAGACAGGGAAGCAGTTTTTAGAGCTTACATGCGCAATCGAATGGCCAGTTTTCATGGGGACAGAATATGGATATATCCTGACTTTTCTAAGTCAACGCTAGATAGAAGGAAAAAATTCTTAGGCTTGAGATCAGAGACAGAAGCAAAAGGAGGAAAGATGCTGCTGAGATTCCCTTGCAAGTGTGAGGTTATCTATCAGCAGCAGAAATATATTTTCTTTGAAACATCACAGCTCCGCGTGTTTCTTGATTCAATTACCCAAGAGAGTGTAGCTGTAGCAGTAGAAAATGACACCAGTTGAACTCAATAATTCCAATTGTTCTTCTTTAGGGGAAGTTTTTTTCCTATTTAAATTTGCTCTTTTTTCTTTTTTGCCTTCATGAGTTATTACATCTGTAAAATATTTCAGATTTTGAATATGAGATGTACCTGATGGTGGTAGAGAATTGTAATTAAGCTTTTTTTCTTGGATATCTATATTCAATAATTGTTCTTATGATATATTGAAAATGCAAAATTAAAAATTAAAAAAAATATATATATTTAAAGGTGGCTGTGTTCCCAACAAAATATTTATTTATTTTATTTATTTATAGACTTTTCTTTGCCGACATTCGTGAGGCACATCATACCGGCTTACAATGAACTGAAAGGAGGAAAATACAATGAACAGAATAACATGTCATAGTTAAATGCAAATGGTGTAAGATATAAGCATCGTAAAAACATTCTGAGATTATATATAATGACATAAAAGAACTAAATAGCTATGGAGGAAAAAGGTAGAAAGAAAGAAAGAGAAACTTTGTACAAACTAAGAAAACTTTATCTTTAAAAATGAGAAAGTGGTATAGGGGTTATGAAGTGCAGCAAAGTTCCAGGGGGGGAGGGTAGGGGCACAGATGGAAAAGGAGAAGAGCAAGGGGGGGAGGGGCACGGGAGGGGGGGAGGAGGGGGGGGGAGGGCAGGTAGTGGAGATTCTTAGAAAGGTCCATTTAGAAAGGTCCATTTAGGAGAAGTCTGCGCATTGGTTGCGTCGGGGTATGCCTGCTTGAAGAGCCATGTTTTGACTCCTTTTTTGAATTTGTTGAGTGATGGTTCTATTCGGAGGGAAGGGGGGAGGGAGTTCCAGAGGTAGGTGCTAGCTATGGAGAAAGCCCTTTCTCTGGTGAGGGACAGATGCGCAGCCTTCAGGGAAGGAATGTGTAGGGTACCTGCATGAGCACTTCTTGTGGGGTGGTTGGAAGTGCGGAAGCGAGGCATTTCTTCCAGCCAGGTGAGATTGAGTTGGTATAATGAGCAGTGAAGAATGGTGAGTGTTTTGTATTGTGAACGGAAGGAGATAGGCAGCCAGTGCAGGTCTTTTAAAATTGGAGTGATGTGTTGTGTTTTGCGGGTGTTT
This sequence comes from Rhinatrema bivittatum, assembly GCF_901001135.1. Taxonomy (NCBI): domain Eukaryota; kingdom Metazoa; phylum Chordata; class Amphibia; order Gymnophiona; family Rhinatrematidae; genus Rhinatrema; species Rhinatrema bivittatum. The sequence continues at coordinate 4,943,808 of NC_042632.1, forward strand.
GTTATGATTCTGGCCATGGAATTTTGGAGGATCTGGAGTGGCTTGATAGTGGTAGCAGGGAGGCCGAGTAGGAGGGCGTTACAATAGTCGTTTTGACAGCATAGTAGTCTGGATTACAGTTCGGAAATCGTTGGTGTGGAGCAGAGGTTTGAGTTTCCTGAGGATATTTAATTTGTAGAAGCCTCCCTTTATGATGGATTTGATGTAAGGTTTAAAGTTTAGTTGATGGTCGATAAGGACACCCAAGTCTCTTACAGCCTGTAATTTGTGTTGTGGAGCAGTTGTGTTCTGAGGTGAGTCGTGGGCAGAGCAGTCAAGATGGGTGGAAATGATGAGTAGTTCTGTTTTTGCAGCGTTTAGAGCTAGGTGTAGGTTGGATAGCATTGATGTTATTGAAGAGAGGCAAGATTCCCAGAAGTGCATGGATTCCTCAATGGATTTTTGGATTTGGATAATAATCTGCACATCGTCTGCGTAAAGGAAAAATTTGAGGCCTAAGTCAGATAGTAATTGGCAGAGGGGTAGGAGGTATATATTGAAAAGGGTTGATGATAAAGATGAACCTTGGGGGACACCTTGTGTGATAGGGATGTGTGAGGATTGGTGTCTGTCAATTTTTACTACTTATTCTCTATGGTTAAGACAGAGGTAAAGAGTTTTTAAATAGCTCTGTGAAGAATTTGTTAAAATACAGAGGCGTTCATCATTTTGTGTCCAATAATGATGTTAAGGCAGCGGTTGTGGAGAGATTTAACAGGACTTTAAAATCCAAAATGTGGCAATACTTTACAGTGCGCAACACTTTTCCATATGAAGATGTGCTTCAGGCGTTTGTGAACAGTTATAATCACAGCTTTCACAGAACAATACAGACCCACCCCATCGATGTAACAGCCTCAAACTCTCTGCGGTTCTGGAAAGTAGTCTACGGCAATAACAACAAACATGAACCTGTTAAGCCTTTTTTTAAAAAGGGGGATCATGTTAGACTGTCAAAATCTAAAGGGAAATTTGAAAAAGGTTATAAACAAACATAGATGAGATAGTTATAATAACTGACATCTTAAACAGGGGTCAGAAAACAGGGTCAGAAAGCCATTCAAGGTTCTTTTTATTTTGAAGAATTACAGAAAGTCAGCCCTCAACAGGACAGAATATACCGCGTTGATAAGGTTCTAAAGGTAAAAGGGAGAGATAAGAAAAAGCAGTGTTTTGTGAAATGGCGAGGGTGGCCTGAAAAATTTAACAGTTGGATAAAAGCAGCAGAGATTCAAGACGTTTGATTTGAAAAGGCCTTGTATCATAAAAAGAAAAAAATGAATGAAGGTGGTTTTTACATAATGCTGCCTAGTAACGCCTCTGTGAGAGTATTTCCACAAAACACCAGCTCTAATTTCACCACACAGTTAGCTAGGCCTTTGGACCTACAGGGTCTGTGGGAAGTGGGTCTGGTGGAAATACAGTACCCGAACACATGGGATAATATTAAAGAAGACCATAAGTATGTTGTCACCACGGGTGAAGGAAGCACGGAGCATCACTTTGTTGTACGAAGAGGGTATTATGCAACCGTTCAAAACCTGATGGACCAAATGAACCACGACATGAACAGTCTCTTCAAACCCATGCCACCATGAATCATTTATGACCCCAATATCCGAAGAATCAAATTAAAGTCAGAAGACAATGCAGTAATTTCCGCAGGGGGTGACTTAATGACCATTTTGGGGCTATAAGCTAAAGCGAATACGAAGCACTCGTTATTTCCAATGAATATCACAGGAGGGTTTAATACCCTATACCTGTACACAGATATCATAGAGCATCAGCTGGTGGGAGACCATTTTGTGCAGCTACTTCTCTGTGTTCCCGCTAAAGCGGGTAAGGACGATTTTATCACCTTCACTTATGATAAACCGCATTATGTTCCTGTGAACAAGCAACACATAGACACCATAACATTTGAAATAAAGACAGACCAGAACCAACATGTCTCATTTCACTATGGGAAAGTGTTCCTTAAGCTACACCTGTGACCCCGTAAAACTATTTTTTAAAATGGTTGTGGTTAAAGACTACGGGCGCATATAGAAATTACTATGCAGCACAGGCCGGTCACGGCTTTTGGGAGTATTATGGCGCTCTGGTCATGTACGGGGCTGAGATAGGCGGTGTGTTTCATAGTCTCTTTAGAAAAGCAATACCTCTTTTGAGAAGGGGTTTTGAGATTGTTAAACCTCATGTGAAAAGAGCAGCAAAAAACATCGCCAAAGATGTTATGGGCCATGTCACAACGGCCGTTCTGAATAAAATGAACAATAACACAGAGCAGGAGGAGTCAGGATTAGTGGTTATTAGAAGAGCTGTTAAAAGAAAGAGAACCAATCAACAGGGGCCTCCTGAACCTTTTAAAACAAAGAAGACCAAACGTGTCAAGTCTCAAAAGACTAACTGCAAGTCTAAGAAGAGAAACCTCTCCACCAAGAAGCAAGATGTATTCTAAAAAACTATGGCTTTTGTTCATCAGGGGTCTGAAGAATGCTTGAAATCAGAAATGGATCTGTTTCAACTGGCCCTCTCACAAACCAGCATAGAAAAAAGTATTTATGTGGAGATTCCACCATTATCTGCCTTGTCAGAAACAGCCCCTTTAGATTTTTATATAGCCGGACATGGTGAGGATTACCTGGATTTGAACAACACGTTGCTGTATCTGACCTGTAAAATCGTGAAAGAAGATGGGTCCAATCTCGATATACGGACCAAAGTAGCTCTCGTGAACTATCCAATAGCCTCTATTTTTAGCCAGCTGGATGTCACTCTCGGAGACAGACTCATTAGTCAGAGCAACAACTGTTACCCTTACAGCGCCCTCATAAAAGTGCTTCTCAATTATGGTGAGGGCCCTCTCAAAACACAGTTTACAAGCGGTCTGATTTATAAAGACACAGCTGGAAACCATGAAGTGAGAGACGTGGGGGTCCCATAATACCGGTTTTACAGAAAGAGCTTTTTATACAGCAGTTAGCCATAAAGTAGAACTTCTGGGATATTGGATATCGACTCCCTCCCTCAAACTGCTTCATGCGAATCCTTACTACAATCCTTACATGCCTTAGGATTCCAGCAAATCATAACATCCCCCACACACAAAGCCGGACACACCTTAGACTTATTGTTCATCAACTCTGCTATCCGAGCCACCAACCAACCTACTTCCACCCCTATACCATGGTCTGACCACTTTCTGATAGAAGGCCTTTTCTCTATCAACACCCCTCTACCCAACAACCACCACAACAGTAAGACCATAATATTCAGAAAATTTTCCCCTAGTACAGACCTAGCGAATGCACTTTCCACGTCACTACCCAATTTAAATTGCTCAGATCCGGATACAGCTCTTGCATCCTGGAACAACCTCACAGGAGACATTGCCAATAAACTCTGCCCAATCTCCAAAAAAGGTATAAGGAGCTCACCTAAACCTACCAACCCATGGTACACTCCAGAACTCAGAAACCTAAAAACGACTTTAAGGCAAAAGGAGAGACAATGGCGTAAAGACCAGACCCCTAAAAACTCCGCCATTTTCAAATCAGCCCTCCACAGCTATAGAATCTCCACCCAAAAACATAAACGAGATTATTACGCTAAAAAAATCCACGACCTTAGATTCAATCCCAAAATCCTATTCTCCTATGTCTCAAGTCTCACCACCCCTGTCCCTCCCACTATTCCTGACCAGGATGCCTCTGCCAAATGCGAGGAACTGGCTAACTACTTCTTCAACAAAATCACAACCCTCCTAAAGAGATTCCCCCCCCTCTTCGAACAATCCCTCACCCATCTTGCCTGCTCCTCCCACCCCCACCCAACCTGCAATGCCCACTCTCGACTTTACCTCCACCGTAGAAATCCATTCTATCCTCAAAAAGCTCAAACCCTCCTCCCATCCTGAAGACCTTATACCTTCCAAAGCACTACTAGCCGTTCCTGACGCAATAGTCAAAGCCATAGTAGACATCATCAATTGCTCTATTGCACACGGATCTGTCCCAGATACACTCAAACACGCAGTAGTCAGACCCCTCCTCAAGAAACCCTCACTTGACCCCAAAGATCCTTCTAACTTCCGCCCAATCTCCAACCTCCCCTTCATTGCCAAACTATTGGAAAGAGTTGTCAACTCACAACTCATGGATTATCTTGAAGACCACCTGATCCTCCACCCAGCACAATTTGGATTCCAGAAACACTTTAACACGGAATCCCTACTCCTCTCCCTATCTGACCATCTCCTCCGAGGCATGGATCAAGGCCACAGCTACCTCCTTGCCCTCCTCGACATTTCTTCAGCCTTCGACACCATTAGCCACCATCACCTACTAACGCGCCTGGAAAACATTGGCATCTCTAATCTGGCTCTCGCCTGGTTTAAATCCTTCCTCTCTAACAGAAAGTTCTCTGTTAAAATCGGGAACTCCACATCCACCCCACAGCCCCTCCAGCAGGGAGTCCCCCAAGGCTCTTCCCTCTCTTCCACCCTCTTCAACATCTATATCACACCTCTATGCCACCTCCTCTCTGACCTCAAACTTAATTTCTACCTTTACGCTGATGATGTCCAGATCATCATCCCTATACAGAACTCCATCTCTGATGCCCTAGAACATTGGGAGAAATGCCTCACAGCTATTAACTCCCTCCTTTCCAACCTCCATCTTGCCCTAAATTCGAACAAAACTGAGCTTCTACTCATCTCCCCCCACTCATCCTCATCCCCCTTCCATCTAATACAACCAAACTCAACCTTCCCTCAACACAACCCTTTGTGAGAGACCTTGGAGTGACCCTGGACCATCAATTGAGTATGACGAACTACGTAAATTCCATACTCAAAGCCTGCTTCTTCAAACTTAATGTGCTTAAAAAACTCAGACCTCTCCTACACACCCAAGATTTCCGTACTGTTATCCAGGCCACCATTGCATCCAAAATAGACTACTGCAATGCTTTACTCATAGGGCTCCCCTACTCTACCATTAAACCTCTGCAAATGTTGCAACATGCGGCAGCAAGACTCATTGCAAACTCCCGCAAATATGATCACATCACCCCCATCCTCAGAGACTTACACTGGCTCCCCATAGCATCACGCATTATCTACAAAATCCTCACCATAATGCACAAAGCAATTCACACTCACAACTCCAACTGGTTAGACCTCCCATTTGCAACTCCTAAGTCCAGTCGACCCATCAGAACGACCAACTCAGGCACCCTACTTGTGCCCTCCCTTAAAACTGCCCGTCTCTCCTCCACACGTGATCGTGCCCTCTCGATTGCAGGTCCTACTCATTGGAATACACTACCGCCTGACATACGCCTTGAATCATGTATAAACAACTTCAAAAAGAAATTAAAAACATGGTTATTCAACCAAGCCTACCCAGAATAAAAGCTATCCCTCCGCGTTAAAGTAGACCACAATACTTTACTCCTTTCCTCATATTGTGGAACTATATCTTGTTATACTCCCTTTCCTCATCTTGAGGAACCACGTTTTGTTATCCTATCTTTTCTCGCCTACCTTTCACTATCCCCTCTCCCAGTTGAATTCCCTGTTAAAATGTAATTTCCAAGCTTAACCTGTTTAATGTAAACCGACATGATGTCCACAACTAATGCCGGTATATAAAAATGTTTTAATAAATAAATAGCGATCTGTTTTTTCAAGAAAAGCTGCTCATAAATGGCGTGGATGTGAAAATTAAACTAACGCAGAACAAAGATACATTCTGCTTAATGAGCGGAGATGCTGGTGAGAACTAGTACAAACTTCTTATTTTATCTGCAGCCCTCTTTGTAAGGAGAGTGAAAGTGTCCCCGGGAGTGCGCTTGGGGCATGCAGAAGCATTGCTGAGAGCTAATGTCAAGTACGCCGTGGACCATGTCGGTCTGAAAGTCTTTAGCATAAAGGCTGGCGCCCGTGTGACTAACCAGGAAAACATCTTTTTGGGGCAGCTACCCAAAATTATCATATTGGGCTTTGTGGATAGTGACTCTTTCAGCGGTAATTTTTCTAAAAACTCCTTTAATTTTAAACATTACGCTATTAACTTTGCTGCACTGTATGTGGGTGGTGAGCAAGTCCCTAGGAAACCTCTCCAACTGGATTTCGATAATGGTTGTTGTGTCAGCATGCAGCTGGTTCAAGCAACGGGTAAACATTTGAAAGACAGCGCTCGCTTGATTGATCGTATCGAGCTTTACCAAGGTTATACCTTACTGGCATTTGACCTATCACCCGACCAAGAGTGCACGGACCACTACTCTTTGATTAAAACCAGTAATCTGCGGGCTGAAATCTGTTTTGCCAAAGCTTTGCCACACACGGTGAATATGATTGTGTATGATGGTTTTGACAACGTGATAGAAATTAACCATCCTTTTTGATTATCTATGATGATGATGATGATGATGATGAACACCGTACAGATCTTCCATATTTTAAAGAAGGATCCGTATGTTACAAAATCTTTTGTAGACGTCCTGCCCAGCGACTGGCTGACTGATGTACAAATAGAAAGGAAACCTGCAAGCTTGGTGGTAAATACCCACCCCCACGACCTTCCTGGAGAACACTGGTTAGCAATATATGTGACTGAAAATGGCACAGGAGAATTTTTTGATTCCTATGGGCAACAGCCTGACAGCTTGTTCTTCCCTAAAGGTATTATGAACTTTTCCAATAAACATTGTGAGGATGTTTTAAACAGCAGCAAACAATTGCAACACCCGGTATCTACAACCTACAGTAACATTGTGTGTTTTGCCTACATCAGCACTGTAAAGGGCTGTCTTTTGAAAATATTTTAAAATTGTATTCTGAAGAACCACTTCAAAATGACAAATTGGTTTTACAATTTGTAAAAAACAACAGAGAACATATTGTATGTCTAGATCTTTTCGCTGTCTGTTTCATGCCCCCCAGATGTGTGTACAATACCAAGAATGTTGTACTAATCCTAAATAAAAACAACCTCTCTCTTGAGGGTTTTGTGAAAAACCCTCAAGATTGACATCTGGTTATATTGTTCCATCTGTTCTATGGTTCCATGTAAAGCCCCCTTTCTTGGTTGGGCAGTTCATCGTTTTATGTAAACCGGAGTGATTTGTAATTCTCACAAGAACTTCGGTATATAAAAATTAAAAATAAATAAATAAATAAATAAATAAAACAAACCAAACGTCTATAGCCTATTTTTAAAAAGTCTTTTTTTAAATTGAAAAGATATAATTACAGTGGAAACACTGAGAGGAGAGGATCACCTTGCTGGTGGCTGAAAGGAATCAGTAAGTTTTTGCTTGGGACATTGACATTGACTTTTTTAAAAGTATTGGGGCAAAGTTAACTATTTGGGAATATTATTTAGTGTGTTTGTGTCTTTAATAGTCAGGCAGTGAATAAACAAGTTAGACTGTTTGTATTTTTAAATAGTCAGTCAATAAGGTAGCAGTAGGTAGGCAGTGAATACACAAGTTAGACTGTTTGTATTTAGTCAGTCAATAAGGTAGCAGTAGGTAGTGTGTTTATTTTTTTAAAGTCTGCCTCACTATTAAAGTGTCCTCCAGACTTTTAAAGAGCTAAGTGTTTTATTTAATAATAACTGAGTGCATTGTATTGAAAAACAAAAAAAAAACCACAAAAAAAAACAAAACCCTCAAAAAAGTAGTGAGAAGCTAGAAATAAGCTAGGAGCAGTATATACCAAAGTAAAAAAGTTGAATAGTTCAGCTCAGTTACTCACCTTGGAAAGGTGTTGAGGTAGTGTGATTAGGTTTGAATAGGGAACAACATTTGTTAATCAAGGGAGCTGTGAGTCACTCAGGCTGACTAACTAAAGTTAGACTGTTTGTAATTCCCAACCCTCCCACCCCTCGCCTACCCACCCCAAGCTCATCCCTTAATTTATAGGCAGGTGCCACTTGCACAAAAAAAAAACAAAAACCCATCAACAAAAACTTTATTGAGAATTCGATCAGACCCCAGTAGGCCACTACCAGACATATAGTGAATTCACTAATACATTTAAAGGAACTTAGACACATTCCTACTCCCATAGCAACCTAAAACTTAACTAGGAACTGATCAAAATTGAGATGAAGGCAGCAGTCCAGCAGCAAGAGGGGGGCTTCCCAGTCTTTTGCATCGAGTGTCACATGTATGATTTTTTACCCACCGGTGAGAAGTTGTACATGTGCATGCGATGCAAAGAGCTCCTGGCTCTCAGAGAACGAGTCCGATCTCTGGAGGCTAGAGTGGCAGACCTGGAGGAGCTGAGGGAGACAGAGAGGTATATAGATGAGACCTTCAGGGACATAGTAGTCAAGTCCCAACTTCAGACTGGCAGCCCTGGTGCTGCCTTGGAGGAAGAAGGTCTCATAATGGGAGAGCACCAACCAGGTGTAGCAGGAAAGGATCCTGTAGCAAGGACCTGCTCTCTAGGTGATGCATTGTCCTTTCGCACTGAGGATATCTCCCCAAGGCCTACTGCCCAGGAGGGAAGGGTTAGGTCGGCCGTCATAGTTGGTGATTCGATTATTAGGAATGTAGATAGCTGGGTGGCGGGTGGGCGTGAGGATCGCCTGGTAACATGCCTACCTGGTGCGAAGGTGGCGGACCTCACGCGTCACCTAGATAGGATTTTAGACAGTGCTGGGGAGGAGCCGGCTGTCGTGGTACACGTGGGCACCAACGACATAGGAAAATGTGGGAGGGAGGTTCTGGAAGCCAAATTTAGGCTCTTAGGTAGAAAGATTAAATCCAGAACCTCCAGGGTAGCATTCTCTGAAATGCTCCCTGTTCCACGCGCAGGTCACCAGAAGCAGGCAGAGCTCCGGAGTCTCAATGCGTGGATGAGACGATGGTGCAAGGAAGAGGGATTCAGTTTTGTTAGGAACTGGGGAACCTTTTGGGGAAGGGGGAGTCTCTTCCGAAGGGATGGGCTCCACCTTAACCAGGGTGGAACCAGACTGCTGGCGCTAACCTTTAAAAAGGAGATAGAGCAGCTTTTAAACTAGAACAAAGGGGAAAGCCGACAGTCGCTCAGCAGCGCATGGTTCGGAGAGATGTATCTTTAAAGGATACTAATGATGCATTAGAATTAGGGCATCCCAACAGTGAGGTTCCAATAATTAGAAAAGTAGTCCAAGTGCCTGTAACTAAAAACTCACCTGAGCTAAAAAATTCTAACTTATCCCTATCAATTAAAAAGCAGAATAAAAATACAAACAAAAAACAAACTTTGAAATGTTTGTATGCTAATGCCAGAAGTCTAAGAAGTAAGATGGGAGAATTAGAATGTATAGCAGTAAATGATGACATAGACTTAATTGGCATCTCAGAGACATGGTGGAAAGAGGATAACCAATGGGACAGTGCTATACCGGGGTACAAATTATATCGCAATGACAGAGAGGAGCAGTCGGGAGGAGGTGTGGCGCTTTATGTCCGGGATGACATAGAGTCCAACAGGATAAACATCCTGCATGAGACTAAATACAAAATTGAATCTTTATGGGTAGAAATCCCTTGTGTGTCAGGGAAGACTACAGTGATAGGGGTATACTACCGTCCACCTGGTCAAGATGGTGAGATGGACAGTGAAATGCTAAGAGAAATTAGGGAAGCTAACCAAATTGGTAGTGCAGTAATAATGGGAGACTTCAATTACCCCAATATAGACTGGGTAAATGTATCATCGGGTCACGCTAGAGAGATAACGTTCCTGGATGGAATAAATGATAGCTTTATGGAGCAATTGGTTCAGGAACCGACGAGAGAGGGAGCAATTTTAGATCTAATTCTCAGTGGAGCACAGGACTTGGTGAGAGAGGTAAAGGTGGTGGGGCCGTTTGGCAATAGTGATCATAATATGATCAAATTTGATTTAATGACTGGAAAAGGAACAGTGTGCAAATCCAAGGCTCTCGTGCTAAACTTTCAAAAGGGAAACTTTGATAAAATGAGAAAAATTGTTAGAAAAAAACTGAAAGGAGCAGCTACAAAAGTAAAAAATGTCCAAGAGGCGTGGTCATTGTTAAAAAATACCATTCTAGAAGCACAGTCCAGATGTATTCCACACATTAAGAAAGGTGGAAAGAAGGCAAAACGATTACCGGCATGGTTAAAAGGGGAGTTGAAAGAAGCTATTTTAGCCAAAAGATCTTCATTTGAAAATTGGAAGAAGGATCCAACAGAAGAAAATAGGATAAAGCATAAACATTGGCAAGTTAAATGTAAGACATTGATAAGACAGGCTAAGAGAGACTTTAAAAAGAAGTTGGCTGTAGAGGCAAAAACTCACAGTAAAAACTTTTTTAAATATATCCAAAGCAGAAAGCCTGTGAGGGAGTCAGTTGGGCCGTTAGATGATCGAGGGGTTAAAGGGGCACTTAGAGAAGATAAGGCCATCGCGGAAAGATTAAATGATTTCTTTGCTTCCGTGTTTACTGAAGAGGATGTTGGGGAGGTACCCGTAATGGAGAAGGTTTTCATGGGTAATGATTCAGATGGACTGAATCAAATCACGGTGAACCTAGAAGATGTGGTAGGCCTGATTGACAAACTGAAGAGTAGTAAATCACCTGGACCGGATGGTATACACCCCAGAGTTCTGAAGGATCTAAAAAATGAAATTTCAGACCTATTAGTAAAAATTTGTAACTTATCATTAAAATCATCCATTGTACCTGAAGACTGGAGGATAGCAAATGTAACCTCAATATTTAAAAAGGGCTCCAGGGGCGATCCGGGAAACTACAGACAGGTTAGCCTGACTTCAGTGCCAGGAAAAATAGTGGAAAGTGTTCTAAACATCAAAATCACAGAACATATAGAAAGACATGGTTTAATGGAACAAAGTCAGCATGGCTTTACCCAGGGCAAGTCTTGCCTCACAAATCTGCTTCACTTTTTTGAAGGCACTAAGTACATTTCTTCTGTGTACTGCATTAGTGTTTAGCTCAAAAGACCCGTGATGAGCGGTAATGCAAAGCCTAGCAGAGGACCGGTAACCCCCCCCCGACTGCTTCACCAGCTTCTTTTTTTTTTGGGTGTTATTCTTTTATCACCCAGAATCCTTATGGCTTGACATTTCCTTTTCAAGATGTTTGCTGTTGTGATAAAGGAACATTACCTTTCAGGGTGTTTAATGTGATCTCCGCTATGGCCCCCACTAAATCGCTAGAAGCGGCATTTAGGATAGCTTTTCTCCACTGCGGAGAGGCTTGAACTAAAAGTTTTAAAAGGGCTAGGTTCCGCTTTAAGCGAGCAGACATGGTCTCTGGGACACACACAAAACAAATATGTGGGGGGAGAATATATATTCACTTCTTTTTATGGAGGGGCTGTGTTTTTTCACAATATACCATGGTCCATTCTGGTGGAAAGATGTTTGTCCCCAGTCTGTAATGCTCAGGGGTCGTAGCATTTAAATCCATGATGAGATATCCATATGGCTTTCTGGTGGCAACCTCAAAGGCTTCTAAAAAGAAACATGATTTACCAGGGTACATCTGTCTGACTAAAACAGCGATTTGCAACTTGTCTCTAGGATTCTTAAAAAGTACCATATATTTGGTATTTAAGGCTATAGTTCTGCTCTTTTTGCCTTGACAGAGACATTTTGTACAATATACATAATACTCAGATTTCTGTGATGCATATATTGGGGTACATTTTCAAAAACAGTGTGGGGTAGATTTTTAAAAACTGCGCGATCGCGTACTTTTGTTTGCGCAGCAGGCGCAAACAAAAGTACGCTGGATTTTATAAGATACGCGTGTAGCCACGCGTATCTTCTAAAATCCTGGATCGGCGCGCGCAAGGCACGCGCAAGGCACGCCGAGCCGCACAGCCTGCCTCCGTTCCCTCCGAGGCCGCTCCGAAATCGGAGCGGCCTCGGAGGGAACTCTCTTTCGCCCTCCCCTCACCTTCCCCTCCCTTCCTCTACCTAACCCACGCCCCCGGCCCTATCTAAACCCCCCCCCCCTACCTTTATCCATGGATTTACACCTCCCGGAGGGAGACGTAAATCCACGCGTGCCAGCGGGCTGCTGGAGCACCGAGAGCCGACCCGGGGACGGTTCCGGAGGGCGCAGCCATGCCCCCGGAACGCCCCGGCCCGAAACCACGCCCCCGGGCCCGCCCCCGAAATGCCGCTCCCCGCCCCCAAAACGCCGCGTCGTTCGGCCCTGCCCCGACACGCACCCTTCCAAAAACCCCGGGACCTACGCGCGTCCCGGGGTTCTGCGCGCGCTGGCAGTCTATGGAAAATAGGCACGCCGGCGCGCAAGGCCCTGCTCACGTAAATCCGGGTGGATTTACGCGAGCAGGGCTTTTAAAATCCGCCCGTGTGCGCGCATA